>NW_006399783.1:6640218-6726658 GCF_000299155.1 Elephantulus edwardii | reverse complement strand
AACCAGAGGTAAAACATTGATGAGTCTCCCTCTCCAGCAAAAGCGTGAAAGATCCCATTTGCAACAGATCAGACCTCTTTTCCTCTGAAGAGAGGATAGAGTCTGAGGTCTTTTGTATTGTCCTTGGCACCCCTAGAGCCAGGCTGTGGGAGTGGCCCTTTGCCATCACTCTCTCCCAATCCTAAAGCAGCAGGTCTGTGCTCAGCTACAGGCCATGGGCATCTCTTCTGCCTTCTGGAAGATGACCATGCTAGCATTAGTCTCTGATGGGAATTATATAACAAGACAGTCATCTGTCCAACTAGTCCCCAAACTCTGGTAAAATGTGTGATCCAGCCTCTGCGGTCTGGTCCCCTAGCTTGCCTCTCTTGACGGATAATCATGTGCCTGACAAGGTTCTCTTAATTCGCTGCATCACACTGACCCTCCATTTGTTCATATCATTTTCCCTGCAGACCTCTGTGTGATCCCAGCTCCTCTTCCTTTTTCTACATCTTCCATTCTTTCTTTCATCACATTCCTCTTAAGGACATTGCAGGTAGAGTTCTGGTACATGAGTTGGTAGATATATGCTGATCAAATAACTTCTCAGTCTTCTACTTCTGTTCAGCACACTGGTTTCCCAATGAATAAAGCAAGATTGCTAGGGACACCAGCCACGCGGGGCCCCAGGGGACAGCGGGAGCCACAGTCAGTTGTATCCACCAATAGAGTGGGCGCTGTGGCTTCCTGCCCACCCCAGCCCTGATGACCGTCTCACTGGTACAAACGGTCCCTGCTGGGAAATGGCAATAGGGCAGGCATTAGTAATAAAATCTTGCTATTGGAAACCCGTGGATTTGCCCTCCTTGTCTATTAAAGCTTGTCTGTGATTATGCACCAAGTGTCTTTGTTCTGCACTGTCCGTGAGTGGGGAAGGAGGGCCACAGGGAGGGACAGGCAAAGCGCCAGGTGACATCAGCCCTCAAAAAAGCCCATTCCAGCCGGGGGTTTAGTTTTACAGCCTGCCTTCAAACCCTCTGAGATCTCTCCTGTCTGAACACTCTCCAGAAAGGGGAAGCAGCGGCCTATTTCAGTTAGTCCTCTCCTACTAAATATTCCTGGCAGTGACAAATATGCATTAAGATTGAAATTGACTTTTAAAGCTCTGGAAAAGTTAAAAATACTTTTGGGTAGTTATGAGCATTAGGCATAACAAATGGCTTCAAGAAACCCTGGGTAGTTTCAGTAATGAAATATGAAGTGATGGAGGTGGCATTTCAAGCTGGCTATGACTGGGGAACGAACTCTTTCGGTTATGTACATACACTGTTATTAACATTTCTGGCTCCCACTCACATAAAATATCACACTCAGAGCCCCTCGTTATTACAAACCAGGGCAATAACAAAAACAGCGGGGGGAGAAATGCTGGAAAGAACAGATTAGCCCATTGAATCTAATTGCAAAATCATTTCATTAAAATGGGTCAGTGGCTCCATTGCAAAGGTCCGCCAGTTGTAATCTAACTATACTACAGAGAGTGATTCCTGCTAACTGCAGAGTGCTTGCACCTTGATTAAAACGAAAATGTATTTAATAGGCCGCTGTCCCCAGCCTCAGCCCAGCCAGTGTATTCTTCAGACTCACCGTGTTGAAGAGCAGACTGTTCCCTCGTGTCTGTCTGCCTTTGATCAGCGGTCAGGGTTCTTCTGCTCTGCAAGAATCCCATTATGGACACCTTCTGAAAGGAAAAAATATGTGCCTGTGTATGAAGTGACCCTTCACATCATCGCTGTGTGGAGCCATCCACAGTAAACAAGGGCATTGTTTATCAGAGTTTGCATGATGGAATTTACTAAGGACTCAGAAAGCTTATGTTTCTAGGGGAAAATGGCTCAAATGAGGGTTTTCCATAGGGATGGACACTGGCAAGGTAGAGAAAGATATTTGCATAATACATGGGACCAGGAATCCAGTAAGTGTGCACCCATGTCCAATAACAGTGTGGAAATGTGCACAGATTTTACTAACATGAGCCTAAAAATAGGAGATGAGATAGAGAAGGAGGGCATGGTGGGAGCAGAAAAGGAAACCAGGACAGGACCAGGTATGGGCCCTCTGTGTTATATAGATAGTGTCACTTCAACATCAGAGGTCACCAAGGTCGTGCTTGATCCGGAATTACTACAGGGACATAAAGTGAAGAGTGAGAAAGCAAGAGTGTGGAAGCTAAGAGTTCTTAGGAGACATCTGCCCTTGCTTAACCGCTCGTTACAGAAAAAGACTTCAGTTCGCTGAGTTTGCTTTTATGATCGTTGATGGAGAAACTACAATAAAATCTTAACAAATAGGGAGCTCTGGTGGCCTAGTGGCAAGAAGATGCACTACAAACACAGAGGTATACGGTTCAAATCCACCAGATGCTATGCTGGAGAAGGAGGGGCAATCTCCTCCTGTGCCAGTCAGATCTGATTTGACAGTTCACACACACACACACCACACACCACACACACACACACACACACACACACACACACAAATAGTAAAAATAAAATTTTGGGTTTTTAAAAAAAAAATCTTATCAAGTATTCCCTGGATTCATGCCTCTGCTACCGCATGAGGGACCTGGGACCTGTGTGCCTCAGTTTCTTCGTCTCTAGAATGGAGTCAAAGCAACCTCAGAGTTGCAGAGATTAAATGAAATCATCCATTTGAAGTTTGAAGATTGGCTTGTCGTACATACTCAATAAATATCAAATACTACCACTAGCTATATGGATGAAAACCAAACAAAACAGCCATATGTTAGAGGCCTTTGACATACCCAGTGCTCTGCCACTTGGGAAAAACAGCCAAGTCACAAATATTTGCATACCTCTGGCCCTTTCTTACAAGGTCTTCACAGCTGACTTCTTAAACAACCCTTGGTGAGATAGGGTCAATTGTTTGAGTCTATTTTACATATGAAGAAACTGAGGCTAAGTGGTAAAGCCTAACAGACCCACACCCTCTAATGCTAATCCTTGTGTGTTCCTAGTGGCCTATATTCTTTAGTGTAAGTAAGATAATTTATTTTCACATTCTACAACAGAATAATCAAATACACAGCCGTTTTTGTGCACATGACACTCATTTCTTCATTGGGCAACTGTGGACCAAGCTTCTGTTTTGTACCTACCATTGTGCTCACAAAATGTTAAGGGTGAAAGAATGAATGAAAGGGCCTGCTCCCACTGACCTGCTCAGGTCTAACAGGACAGACAACACTTCCACACTTACTTTGGCATGTACTACCAGGTGCCAAGGAATTGTTTCTAATCATTAAAGCAGCTCCCTGGGGCATCTCTCTTAGACATTATGCTGTGTGACTTCGAGAGAAATTCAGTTTCAAAACATTAAATCTTAGCTCCAACTTTTAGCTCTTTGGAGCTGGCCTTTCACAATATAGTTCAACAGGACTTAATGAAAATAGGGCAAACCTGATTCTTACATGCATGTGAGTTGTTCTTGTCTTCACTCTGTTTTAAATCTGAACCAGTTGCCAATCTTTTTTATAAATACCTGACTTCTTTTGAAATGAAATTGAGTACTGGGCCATTTTAGGGCAAATATCCGGGAATCAGGCCTATGTATGGGCTACAATTCTCCACCTTTCTACCCTCCGTAATGGGTTTCCCAACCCATCATGTTATCGATGATCACTGATCACCGTGTGGTGCTGCTCAGCCTCCTTCACAGGTAAGGTAAAGCCATTACCTGCCTGGGCGCTGTGGGCAACTGCAATGAGGCCACCGCCCCACCCCTCATGTTCACTCCTGGCATCCTATCATCAAGCTCCATCAGATCTCCTGTTTGCATTTTCATGGACATGCCGAGGGCCGTGGAAAGGTGTCATAGAGGTGGCACACCATGAAGTAGCTAGTAGCTACTGAGTCCGTTCTGACCCAGGAGGACAGCCCTGTGTGTATCAGAGTCAAACTGTGTGATTTTTCAAAAGTCTGATTTTTTCAGAAGTAGATCGCCAGGCCTTTCTTCTGCCTCTAGGTGGACTCCAGCTGCCAACTTCCTAGTTAGCAGCGCAACCATGTTTACCATCCAGGGATTCCCAAAACTTGCAGGAAAATTTCTGTACATATGTGCCTGAGATTGTTTCCCCGAGGAGAGTTTTCATAGCTTTCACCACCTTCTCAAAACAACCTGTGACTTATAACAACTCAATACCCCATAGAACCTTAGCCCTGTTTCTGCTTGGGCTAAAAGTGATGCATGACAAAGACCAAATGAAAACTGGGCGGTTCTGTGTCCATCATCACACGAGCACTTACATGCATGCATCCCTTCCCCAGCCTCACGCCTGTGCTGTCAGCCTGGGTTACCCTGACGCCCCTCTTTGGCCCCACACAGGCTCAGAGGACTACCGCAGCAGGTTCAGCAGCGAGTGCTTTATGGACCTTGTGTGCCCGGAGAAGTGCCGCTGTGAGGGCACCATCGTGGACTGCGCCAACCAGAAGCTGACCCGCATCCCGAGCCACCTGCCTGAATACGTCACCGACCTGTGAGTCTCACCCAGAAGCACGCGACCGCTTCTCCACCCTCCCACCTCTCACCCTGAGCCGGACTGCACAGAGTCTCAGGAGGCGTCCAGTTCCCTGGCTGTCTCTGGGTGTCGGGCAGAGGACACACCCCTGGGCGTGCCTGTGGGTGACTCACTCTCAAACACAGTGCATTTATTGTGCAGATATTTTTTGAATATTCCTTTGAGCTTGACACCACCTGATTAATGAACAAAATAGTCCTTTCTTGCACTTTTGAAGTCTATGATCTATTCCAAGAGAAAGCTATTCAACGAGTGACTGTAATAAAGCAAGAAAATAACTAGAATCCTTAATTGTATCTTCAAAACAAAACAAACCTCATTGTCAGAACCAGAACCAACTGACCCTCTGTGGAGTTCTGTGACTGTGAATTGTACCAGAGAAGGTTGCCCATCTTTCTGCCTCAGAGCCACTGGTCAAACAACTCCCTATAGATGGTTTCTCTAAAGAAGGAAGAGGTAAAAAAGTTAGTGCTTTGTTGCCTCTGTACTGAGTGTTAGAACAGACTTGGGGTTGACTGTGGTCTTCAGTCTTTTGGGTAAGTTGTGTCTGAGATCCAAGTCCATTTCTTAGCTGTAAAGTGGAGATGATCATGCCCACTTACTAGGGTGGTTGAGAAGAGGAAAAGCAAGAAGAGTGACCATCTGGAATCCTGGCCCCAAGGAGGCGCTGGGCAACCAATGGTTCTTTTTGTTATTGTTGTTGTTCCTCTTTGACGTCACTCATCATGACACAGGCAGGCACAGCTTCTTTGCCCAGTGGTCTCCCTGAGCAGGCATGAGTAAGGGTGTGGAAGACCTGAGCAGACCCCGGTGGTAGATGGAAGCAGTCAGGAAGATGCTGGCGCTCAGAAGCTTGGAAGAATCTGGGAAACCTGATGGGGGCTTATAATTGCCATTGGTACTACTCCACACACCCAAAATGAAGGAGGACCACTGGCAAGTGATTATCTAGTGCTGCAAAAGTGCATGCCTATGTGGAGAATTTGGAAGGCCCAATAATACTCACCTGTCAGGAGGAGGTGGAAGAGGAATCTGGTTTTCTTTCATCCTGACCTCCCCTTCTCACACTCCTCCTCTCCCTGCTGAGCCCTTTGGACCGACCACAGTCTGAAGCAGGCCACAGACAATGGCATTTACCATGACTTTATTGACTTCCCCCAATGTGCTGTCCAGGCAGCAGCTTGGCTGAAGCCATGTGGGAGTCCGTGGGGTAGAGCGTTGGAGGGGGAGGCAACAGGGGACCATCCTGTGCAGTTACTCCAACACCTGCTCTTCTTGCTTCTTGTGCAGGCGACTGAACGACAATGACATCTCCGTTCTAGAGGTCACTGGTATCTTCAAGAAGTTACCGAACCTGCGGAAAATGTAAGTCGGCCTTGGGAACTTGACAGCAGCCTCCCCTCCCTGGCCAGGGCCTGCGTGCTCCAAACTAGAGCAGGAGGAAGGTGCAAACTGGAGCAGGATGCCAGAGTATCATGGCCCCCTCCCCCTGCCCGGACCATCCCAGTCTCCTGAGCTCTGCTATGGCAACTTATTGGGAAGCAGAACATTTAACAAACATCCCTGCTTTTTAACTGCCAGGTTATATTAAAAAAAAAAGTATGAATTCCCACCATGCCCAACTTACCTGCTGGCCCCACTGCACATCCCCACCCCTGACCTCTTATCTAGTATGCACCCTGAGGACAGGTAGGTGGATCAGATAAGGATCATCAGTGGTACAGAGATGTCTCGAGCACCTGTTGCTCAGTGAGCTGACAAGGTGACAGTTAAAGGTCTGTATTTTGAGGAATCAGAAGGAAACACCAGCTGCTCTGTCATGCCAGCTTTCAGTCAAGGCGCCTCTGGGTCTGTCCAGTGCTATTCAAAGAAGCCACACACGTGGGCTGTTTTCTCCATTCCCAGGGCTGCACATGATCACAGCCTGCTCCCTGCCTCAGAGTTGAGGACAGTCGCTACAATAAAGAGAATCAGGAGGGGGGAAGAAAGAATCACGTTGCCTCTGCGTGACTGGAACGCCCCTCGGCGACTGTGTGGTGGGCTCTGTGCTCTCCTGAGTCCATATACCCCTCCCACACTTATGGCTTTTTTTGGGGAAGATGAGGAAGCTGAGGCTCACAGAGCTTCCCTGAGTTCTCTGAGGACACACAGCCCATGAGTGTCAGAGCTTGCTTCCTCAATTAGCTCTGTCAGATACCAAGGTCTGAGCCTGGCATTACACTAATGTGAGGTTGGGCTTGCCGCCCACTCCCATCCTTCCTTTTCCTACTGTTCCCACAGAAGAAGTCCTGGGTCGTTGCCCTCTACTTCACACAGGCACTCACGTTTTTAAAATTGGCAGGTGGTTTTTTACTCTCTCTTTCTCTCATACACACACACTCTAAATTTCTGCCATCTTCTGAAAAATCAAAAAGATCTGGCCCAACTGAGCACACATCCCCAAATGATTCCGGTTGAATTGCACTGAGGGGCAGCTGTCCCCATAGATGGAATATGGGATTAAGTGAACACTGTTCCCCCGAGCCTGCTTCTGTCATTAAGTCACCTGCCTTGAGTCTGCAGCCCCAGATTGAAGTACCATTTCCACCTTGGTGAGGGAAAGCAAATAAGGCTTTCAATCATGACTTGATTGTATCCTTGGTTTCTAGTCAAATGAATAATATCTAATCCTCTAGCGGTTCCCCATTGCATCTTTCCTTGGGACTGGGATTTAAACAAGATTATAGCCCTACCCTCTTGTCAGACAGAGTTTATGGCCTGCTTACAAACCTGGAGGAGACAGGGCCCTAGGAGAGGCCATCCTTGCATTGCTGGAATCAGACTTTGCAGAAGCAGCCAGACGACTCCCGAGACACTAGAGGTCTCATTGTCCCCTGGGAAGGAGGAGAACAGGGTCTGAAATGAAAAGATCTGCAGCTTGCCGAGGCAGTGGGGTAGAGCACCAGGTTTGTCTTGTCACTGGCCCTTGTGAACCAACCCTGGTTCGGAGATGAGTGTCCCAAGGCGTGGTCTTCCCTGGTGGATCTTACACCGTGCTCATCAAAGCTGTGATTAAGCAGAGGGTAAAATGAAGGTGGAAGGGTGCCACTGGATGGCCCCGATATGACATTCTAAGTTTTCCTGGGATGCTGATGCTTTGACAATATCACCAAGCTCTTATTAAGTGCCAGTGCACCATCCTAGGTGCAGAGTATGCTCCACTTTCCGCTGCCTGTGATTTTGATCGGTGTTTTTCAGTGGGGAGGAGAAGAGCAGCAGGAGAGTCTTCTGGAACATTCTTGCTCCCCTGCACTCTTTTTTAACTCTCGCTCTGTTTTCTATGCTCCCAGCCTGAGGAAATCCAGTTCAGAAACTTTGCAGTAATGTGATGTTAATTTTACTCATTTAAAGCAGCAGATGTCAGGAAATGGGAGCGTGCGCACATCATAGCTGCTCTAACTCATCCCTGTCACCCATCCTGTGCACCTCAGTCCTCCAGGAAGCCTGACTCTCTGGAGCAAAATCCTCTCCTCTGGCATTTGGGTGACTTATAGCTTCTGGAAGAGCCTTTATCTTTCCTACTGTGTCTAATTTGGGGGTAATTTGCAGTCTCCCCAGTGCATTACCGTCATCCTTGGGTTTTCCTGGGCCAGAGCTACTAGATTTATAAGAAAATTGGCTGAGTTTAAGGAGATGCAGGCAAGAAACAAAATCCAGCTGAAGCCTCCTGGCTCCCTCAGACCTTGAGGGAAATTTCGAGCAGTCTTTGCTCAGGTTTTCCTGGCAGAAGGGGATGGGAGGAGGAGCAGGGTCATGATGAGGAACACAGAGGGTGCAGGAGATTTCAGAGGGGGAACTGAGCCCCCAGCTGCATTTGATACACAGCTGCTGGTGAGAGCAGCCCCCACCTGGGAAGAGGAAAAGTAGCCACCTTCTGCTGATGGGGCTGCAGGTACATCATTTACACAAGGACCGTCCCCTGGGGCTAGTTCCACTCTCTGGGTGGCTGTAGGTCACCCTGCAGCTTAGCAAGGAGAGAAGCAGGAGAGAAACAAGAGTCCCAGACTCAGGAAGGTCCTGGTGGGCCCCAGGAACTTGGTGAGAATGTTCCCTTCAATGTAATTCAATCTGGAGCCCACCGTGCCCCTTCCCCCCAGCCTCAGGATCTACAGCAGTAAAATGAGCAACAGTTAATATGCTCAGCTGCTAATCAAAGGATCAGAGGTTCAAATCCACTCATAGGTGCCTTGGAAGAAAGGTCTAGGAATCTGTTGTTGTTGTTATGTGCCGTCAAGTCGCTTGTGATTCATAGCGACCCTATGTACAACAGCCCTAAACTCTGCTCTGTCCTGTGCTAATCGCACCATCTCCGATACACCCATCCCAATTGCCCTAGTCACTACATCAATCCACCTCACAGAGGACCTTCCCCTCCTGCGCTGTCCCTCCACCCTACCAAGCATGATGTCCCTCTCCAAGGACCTGTCTCTTCTCACAACATGTCCAAAGTATGTTAGACGGAGCCTCAGAATCCTTGCCTCTAAGGAGCCGTCCGACCAGTTTGACCCTTTCCAGGATGAATCTGTTTGTTTTCCTAGCAGTCCATGGTACCCTCAACACTCTTCTCCAGCACCACAGCTCACAGGCATCAATTCTCCTTCTATCCTCCTTACTCATTGTGTAGCTCTGTGATGCATAACAAGTGATTGCAAAGACCATGGCCTGTATCAGACATACCTTAGTCTCCAGAGAGACACCGTTGCTCTTCAGTACTTTGGAAAGGTCCCTAACAGCAGACTTTCCCATCGCAATATGTCTTTTCATTTCCTGGCTACTGGTGCCGAGAGTGTTGACTGTGGAATCTACATCTGCAAAATCAGCCATTGAAAACCCTGTGGAACACACTTCTCTGTTGACGTGCACAGAGTCGCATTGAGTCAGCTGGTTTGGGTGTGGTGTCTTGCTGGTAAGCCCATCAACTCTGATAGCTTCTGGGGGCACAGCAAGTTAGTAGACTCTGTTCCTACCTGGGAACATCTGTGTTTCCAGGAGATGGCTCCCTGGACAGGGCTGTGACCCCTTTTTGCTCAGGAGGCCCTTACCATTTCTTGCATATGAACCTTAACTTCCTGTTTCATCCACCCAGCCCTGGGTGCTTTTCAGGCCCGGTGATAACCAATTCAAAAACCTTGCAGTGATATGATGTTAATCTTGCTCATTTCAAGAGCAGATGTCAGGCAGTGATAGCACTCTCACATAGGAGCTACTCTAACCATCTTTATCCATCCTGTGTACTCAGCCTCCCAAGAGCCTGACTCTCTGGAGGAGAATCCTCTCCTCACCCTGCCTGTCCCTGACCAGCTAGAAAGAACCCAGGAACTCACAACTCTAGGGTCCCAGAAGAATCTACTTCATCTTTGAGGCCTGTGGTGTGGTGTGGTGTGGTGTGGTGTGGTGTGGATACAGAGCATTGACTAGAGAGGCTAATGCTAGAGCTCATCTGGTGGTGTAGCCTGTAGGGAGGCATGCTGCCAACCCAAAGCCCATCCTCTCTGGCACTTCACATCCACATCCACCAGCAGCTCCAAGAAAGAAAAACGGACAGCCTCCTCCCCTGTGATTTATAGCCTCTGCAAGCCATATTTCCAAAAGAACTGAAAGCAAGAACACAAATACTTACCACACCTGTGTTCACTGCAGTATTATTCACAATAGCCAAAAGGTGAAAGCAGCCTGTTTCCTTCAATACTTGTATAGCCAAACTGGTATGTGCATTGGATGAAGGAGTACTCTGCAAAGAAAAGGAATGAAGCCCTGATACATGAACCGTGAAACCTTTATGTCAAGTAAAATAAGCTAGCCATAATGAACAAAGTGCATAGGCTTCCACTTATAAGAAATATCTAAAGCAGACGAATGTATAGAGATAGAAAGTAGATTCAGACTCACTGTCATCAAGCTAGAACCGACTCATAGCTAGCCGCCCCCACACTGGGTTTTTGAGGCTGTTGGGCTATTCGCAGTGGGGGAGATGGCCTGTCTTTCTCCTGTGGGACTGTGGGTAGATGTGAACCACCAGAAAGGCTCAGCCTTTGGGTTAATAGCACAGATCCCCACAGACTACACTACCAGAGCTCCCTAGGAAGTCAATTGACTACCATGGGCTTGAGACAGGAGGAAATGAGAGCTTCTGGGAACTCTTATTATTGAATACAGAGTTTCTGCTTGGTTAATGGAAAAATTTTGAAAACAAGTAGTAGTGACGGCTGTACAGATCTTTGATGGATGTAATTAACCTCCTGAGATTGTACAGTTTAAAATTGTTAAAATGGCAAATTATATGTTGTATGTATTTTACCACAATTTTTAAAATGTAATACAAAAAGTACTGTCGATAGTTAGGCATTGCTTTGAGGATTTGATACGCTGTGTGGACTAAATTCCTCACATGGTATCTAACATCTAGGTACAAAATGCCCATAGGAATAATTCCCAACCAGAGATACAAAAGTGCCACAGATGCCCTACCTGTGTGCATGGAGGCAGGGGATATTTTTCTCCCAGTCACATTTTCCCCCCCAGTCACATCTTGAGAACCACTACTTAATAATAATATCAGTAGAGGGAGAAAGTCCCTTTGAGTATCACTGCATTAAATACACCAGTCCCCCGGGGTGTTAGAGGTATGTAATCCTATGCAGTCTGTTCCACAAAGCTAGTTCCACCTGTGTGGGGCCAAGGGTTCCCACAGGTATGTGAAAACCAAACGCCAGAGAGTCCAACACTGATGCAACACGGTACAGCATTAGCTGTTCTCTCCCTGAGTTCCAGCCCTGCCCCCTTGACTCTCCTGCTTCCCCCTCTCCCCACAGAAACCTGAGTAACAACAAGATCAAGGAGGTGCGTGAGGGCACCTTTGACGGAGCAGCCAGCGTGCAGGAGCTGATGCTGACAGGGAACCAGCTGGAGATGGTCCACGGACGCATGTTCCGTGGCCTCAGTGGCCTCAAGACCCTGTGAGTGCCCAGGGGCCAAGACCCTGAGGGAGATGGGAGGACAGTCACCAGAACTGGCCATGAGGGCTGACTGGCTGGCAGTGGACTCGACCTTGGACCTGGCCAAGTCCATTGAGTCCCTTCCTTCATGGAGCCTGAGAACCATCAGGCATTTTCCACCCTTTGATGGGACAAAAGATAGTACCTCATCACTCCCGCTACAGAGGCAGCCTGAATACCATGGCTTTAAAAAAGTTAAAGGCATTCACTCACCTGTCCATAAGTATATAGATTTGGAGCAGAAACACACTGACAGAGGCTATAACACACGTGTACCCACACAAGCAAATAAATATGTGTATATAAAAATTGAGACATGTACTGCATGCACATAAACAAATCTACAAACAGACATGTGCACATGAATATACAAGTGCACACAAGCTGAGGAGTCTCCTTCTCCAACTAGGAAAATATGTACATACACTTAACAACCTTACCACACGTGTGAACACATACCCACATGTGACGCATACTTCACTATAAATAAAGCACCCACAGCAAGGCTGTTCAAACACACGTGCATGTAGCCCAATTGAAAGTCCCAGCCCTGCTCTTCAGGATTGTTGTTAGGTGCCATCGAGTCGACCACCACTCGTCATGACGCTGTGAACAACCGAGCTGAACCCTGTCCTATCCTGCGCCGTCCTCACAGTCTCTGACACACTCAACCCCATCGCTGCACTCACCATGTCAACCCACCTGGTCATGGCCTTCCTCTCTTCCACTGCCCCTCCACCTTTCCAAGCACGATGTCCCTCTCCTGGAAACATGCCCAAAGTATGTTTATGAACTTTACGAACTAGACAATGTGGCTGCTGAGAGTGTGGAGCGGGCAGAAGTAGCCGCTACACACACATGCATGCTGATGTGTGTACATACACACACCCAGCCGTGGTGCCTTTTTGGAAGGAAAGGAAAATGCCCGTGCTTCCCCCCCTTCTTCCCCCTTTAGGATGCTGAGGAGCAACCTGATCAGCTGTGTGAGCAACGACACCTTCGCGGGCCTGAGTTCAGTGAGGCTGCTGTCTCTCTATGACAACCGCATCACCACCATCACCCCCGGAGCCTTCACCACGCTTGTCTCCTTGTCCACCATGTAAGTCCTCCTGCACCCACTGCCTTTCTGCCCTTCACTCTCAACTTCTCCTCTGTCGACCTCTCTACTCCATTCCCTATTATCTTTGTCATGCTCATGTATCTATGTGTTTATTTAGTAAGCATTCACTTGGTTCACTTTCTGTGCCAGGCACTATCTAGGTACTGAAGATGTACTCATGGGCATAGCAGGCCTGGTGACTCATGCCTAAAGCTCACAGCATCGGCATGTGCCACGGAGGGAGAGCCACAGTGATGTGAAAACCCCACCTAGACTTTATGGAGGAATACTGAAACTGCTTTCTGGAAGGTGGGAGGAAGTTAGCTCCTGAGGAAAATGCAATATATACCACATTCAGAGAGAAATGTATGTGCAAAGGTCCTGTGATGGGGTTGGAGCAGAACAAAGTGAGACAGAACAAAGGGTGGTCATAGCACAGATCTAGAGAGAGAATGGTATGAAGAGAAGCCTGGAGAAGAATTCAGAACAGAGGTATCATGAGACAGGGGTTTTGAAAAGATGCTACTTCACACAACAGGGACCTGAGATGCAGAAAGTCCCTACACAGGTCAGCTTTTCTGATTGCTTTCATTATCTGTGTGTGGTTCTGTTAACTCTAGCTGCTGATTTAGTCTCCCTTCCTTCCCTTCCCTTCCCCCAAAACCCTTTGAAAGACAGGAGAGGTAGTTGCTCTGTACTGCTGTCTGTCTATTGTCATGCTTGTGTGCACCCTTCTCACTAGGAATAAAAGCTAGTGGCATCTGCATACAGCCAGCCTCCCTGACTCCCCTTCTTCCATCCACTGGCCTCTTTCCTCTTCCTCCTCCACCCAGGCCACACATGCATCTCACAACTTGGCACTAGTTGTCCCCACGCCTGCACCTCTTTCCTCTGGATGACCTCCCCGCCTTTCATTCTTTCTAAGGTGCCTCCCCCCACCCAGGCTGCCGACCTCCGCCTTATTCCACTCCTCTGCCTCATCTCAGTCCGTCTATCCCTTCCCGACCTTCAGGCTTCCCATGTTGTTGTCAGACACAGTGGAGCCAGCCAGCCCCTGATTCATAACAGGATCCCATTGCTAAGATCCTCAGAGTTCTTCTTGGCTAATGTGTGGAAATAGAAGGCTAGACCTTTCGTCATGGTCTATCTAGGTCTGGAAGCTCCACTCAAACTTGTTCAGCATCATAACAACACCCAAGCCTCCAGTGGCAGATGGGCAATGGCTGCGCAGGAGCAGTGTTGACCAGGAATCAAACCCAGAGCATAGAAGACAAGAACCATAGTACTGCCCAGTTCCTAATGTACTGCACAGTTTACTCATGGAGTATTCACTGGGTATTATCTGCCTCCCTTCAGCTAGAATAAAAGTTACAGAAGGGCAGGCACATATATTTGTTTTGTTCACTGCCCTGATGGCACAATGGTAGGATGCAAACCAAAATATTAGCAATTCAAGCTCACCAGTCATTCATGCCAGAGAAATGATCTGGCAGAATGCTCTCATAAAGATTGTAGCCTAGGAAAAAAGTCCAGAGGGGTCAGTCTACTGTCATATGGGGCTGCTGTGAGTTGGGATCAACTCACTGGCACACACCAATACATCCTCAATTTCTAAAAAGTATGTGACATGCCGTAGGTGTTCAGTATGTAATTGTTGGAGGAAGGAGTGAACGGTGTCAGAAGTGTCTGAGGGGATAGGAACTAGCACCAGTGAGCGGCTTAGTTCATTTTGGCTCCTGTGTACCCCTCCAATATGCTTCCACACTGGGAATCCAAAGCCACATAGGTTGTGGCCTCATAAAGCATGAAGTGAGACAACTTTGACCAGTGATGTGATTTGCTCCACATGGCCCAGGTCCTGAGAGGCAGAGCCAGGATTCAAACCCAGAGAATCCCTGACTCCCCAGCTCTTAATTGCCACGTCAGTCAACAGCCTCCCCAGGGCCATCTGACCCTCCTCTTTAACCTCTAAGCTTTACTTTCCTCTCTTGTGAATTGAGAATGATGTCACCTCCCTTGCAGGATTGTTGTGACAAGTATGAATGAGATAATGGATTTCTAAAGTGCTTAGCGTGGCTCAGTCCTATGAGAAACACACAGAGTGATAGCTTCTCTCATCTCTTCATCCTTCCATCAATCCAGCATCCATTCCAGAATGTAAAAAAAAAAAAACCTTTGGGGATAGGATGTATAGAGAGGGGGAACATGCCAGGTCCCTGTCCTCACAGAAAGGAGAGCCCATTGTGGGAGATGGGCGTCAAACACACACAGAAACCAACCATTACACACTCTCACGGGTGCTGTGGAAGAAATGAAGTTGTGGAGAGAAAGGAATGGGACGGGGTTAAAGATGCCTGCTGTAGATGGGGGCTGAGGAGAAGCTTCTCAGAAATATGAGACGTAAAAGGGGGTTAGCCAGCCAGGCAGACTGCTGGGACACATTCCAGGCAGGAAGAAAAGCACATGTGCATGACAGCGGTAAGTGGCAAATTGTACCTGTTAAGGCATTGAAGAGAGTTCCACAGAGGGAACTCAGGAGCAAGGGGGACGTGTATCTTGGTCTTCTGGGCAGCCATAACACAGTAATACCAGGTGGGTGGCAAGTACGAAGGGGAGGTTATCTTCTCACAGTTCTGCATGCTAGAAATCCAAGACAAGGGGTCAGTCATGTGATTGCTTCTAAGAGCTGTGAGAGGGTCTGCTTCACGTCATGGTCCCTGGAGCCCAACAGCTTTCCCAACAATCTTTAAAATGCATCTTCCTCCATTGTCACATGATGATCCTTCCTCTTGTCTCTCTCATTATAAGATCTTGTTCAGTATAAATGAGAGAATATCATTCCTCCACATGAAATCCTTGTTAGGCACTCCCATCTCAAATAAGTAAGACGTGCCCATCTCACTCATAGTAACAGCCCAAGTCTGACCTGGTATTGTCTGCCTCTCTCCACGCTCTCCAAGTTCATCTCTTCACAGGGACACTAACGTTAGAACCCACCTGCTCCAATAGGACCTCATACTAATCGATAACATCTTCAAAGATCCTGTGTTCGAACAAGGTCAGGTTCGCTGGTACCAAGGTTTATGTTGTTCAACATAATCTTTGTGGGACGCAGTCCCACCCGTTAACAGTGTTACAGGAGCCAAGGTCACATCTGTGAGTGGAGGTCTGGGTGAGACACTTGGGAAGACTGCCCCTGGGTTTTAGAAGATGCTTGCCGAGCCCCATCCTCCTTTCCCAGAGCCCACAGTCGACCCGACCTGGAAAGCTAGGACCCAGGGTCCCAGGGAGGGCTCACACTGTAGGAGGGCTGAGGCCCACCACTCAGAGAGGCCTTTCTATCCTTCCAGCAACCTCCTGTCCAACCCCTTCAACTGCAACTGCCACCTGGCCTGGCTCGGCAAGTGGCTGAGGAAGAGGCGGATCGTCAGCGGGAACCCCAGGTGTCAGAAGCCTTTCTTCCTCAAGGAGATTCCCATCCAGGACGTGGCCATCCAGGACTTCACCTGCGACGGTGAGAAGGCTGGGGGTGGCATGCCTGGGACAGTGAGGGAGATACAGGAGAAGAGAGGTGTAGCTGCGGGCCAGGACTCCCTGAGAAAGGCACACTGTTGGATCCCTGCAGGGCTCTGCGGATCTGCTGTAGCCAACGGGGCTCCCTCATACAAACTATGATAAAGGGGTCCCTTTCAAACGTCATTTTATTTCCCTCAGTTTGAAATGTTTTCTGATTCATTGATTTTGTTAAAGCAAGATACTTTGCTGATAACGCTGTTGTACTGAAAACGTAAGAATCCATATCTACAGTGAAAACGGTGCCCTTATATTTGATAGCCTTGTGTAGTACACAACCAACACAACTGTACATGGAGGCCCTGGGACTTGGCCTCCTTGCCTATATCATAATGAAACTTCAGCTCCTACAAAGTCTTATCACTGGCTAGGAGGGAGGAGGGGCCCATATATCTGGAGACCTGAAGCTCTAAGTCTCAGGATCCCACAGGGTATTGTGTTTGCATAAATCAAGCCAGCAGCAGTTCTTTATTTAATCAACTATGGGTGATCTAGGGAGAGATTAACTGGTTGTAAGTAAAGCAATGGTGAAGGTGTATGGGAGGCAGAGGACACGCTCACAACCCTAGATGTAATTGAGGGAAGGAGGAAGGGAATAGACTGGGCTCTGCCCCCTCCTCTGACTGTCCCTTCAATGACTTTTTCTTATTCCTGCTCAAATTGACAATGACCTATTTCCTAGCTAATATTCTGATTAGTCAGGTCTTAGCTAGCCTCTTTTCTAGTCTTTGTCTTATGTCAGATGCGGCAGAAGACAGGTAGCCTCATCCCTGCTCAGACATGTGTCCTTTCCCTTCCATCCATGGGTGAGACCAGCACGTGGATTATTAGAGTTTTGGCTCAAAGGGAGCAAGTGGAGGCATCACTTTGGCCAGGGTCGCCCAGCCTTGCTCACCTGCTCCCCCTAGTGGAGTCTGTCTCCCACCAAGCTCACCCTCTGGGGTTCTCTCCACAGGCAACGATGAGAGCAGCTGCCAGCTGGGCCCACGCTGCCCGGAGCAGTGCACCTGCATTGATACAGTGGTGCGATGCAGCAACAAGGGGCTCCGTGCGCTTCCCAAAGGCATCCCCAAGGATGTGACTGAGCTGTAAGTAATCTCCCCAAACACCGAGTATCCCCTCACACCAGCGTCCTTCACATTTTACCCCCAGTACCCAAAGCATGAGATTTGTGGAGGATGCTCCAAAGAGCAATCCCAGAAAGATGGGGTCAAGCCTTCCCCTAGGTGACAAGAGCTTTGATATGTGCACAGGAAGCACCCCTTTGCCTCCAACTGGAAGGGGAGACATATCTGACCTTGTTCTCACTAAATGTGCTCCAGAATGCAGCCAGCGGATACTGTTTCATTTTCTGCAGAATCCCCAACTCCCCTCTCTGCACTCTGTCTTCCCGCACCACCTGCCCTTGGCAGTCTTTCAGCCTGATACCAGCGACTGTGCAGGGTAATTGTAAAAGCGTCATTCAGAAGGTACTACAGCCAAGTCCTTTCACCACTATGGTTCTGTTCCATCCTTGCCAAAAGCGGCATCCATTTCACAGATGGAGGACCATCTTCATACTCACTCAAAACTCATTGCCGTTGGTCGGAACTAACTCATAACTGACCTTCCACCAGCTTTCTGAGGCTGGAAATTATAATGGCAGGTTGCCTATCTTTCTGCAGTGGAACCACGGGTGGATTCGAACCTCCAAAGAGGGCAGTCTCGGGTTCACAGCACAGCTCCCTGCAGCCAACACCACCAGTGCTGCCTATTATGTCCTGTAAATGCTTCAAACAGGAACTATTCTTTTCCACAGCCAAGCTCCCGATTAGGATTTGGTCCTGTCCCAGAAGCTCCAAGTGAAAGAAACAATGCTGTTCCCGTCTTGAAAGGCTCTTCATAGTATGGAGCAGAGCTTATTTCTGCACTTACGGGAAGCTCAGAGCAATATACAGACCCGTAGTTGAAGGAATCTTGCTGGAATATATCAGGAACAGTGCACATTTCTCAGCCCTCACAAAACGTCGTCTTATTTGCATTCATTCATTCGTTCACTCACTTCCGTCATGCAGTCAATACACTGAGTGGTCCTGTGTGGCAAGTGCTGTGCCAACACTGGTGACCGGGTAAGCAGGTCAAAGGTGAGCCGGATGTGTGTGGAGGTTGCATTTCCTGGGGGAGGCCCATGTTTGTTCAGTCATTTCAGAGGCACGTGTGGAATGACAGCTGTTAAAAGGGCTGCAAGAAGAGGAGCAAGGTGGTTCTGCCATCTGAAAGTGGAGGGGTCTGACTTAGATGTGAAGATCAGAGAAAACGTCTCTGGGAGAGGAGACTGGGGCGGCAGTATGAAGAGGAAGTAGGAGATAATAAGAAGGGAGGAGAGAGTGTGCCAGGCTGAAATTGCTACTGAGCCTTGGCCCTCTGCTGGGAGCAGGCAGAGCCATGTGAAGGAAGGGCTGTCGAAGGTCTGGTGTCCCACAGAAAGACACACTCACATGCACCCCTGCACCCCCACCCCACATCTAGTGCTTGTACCGCCCCGACTCTCACAGTCACAGTGCACAAGCCTTCCCCTGGGTCAGCCCAGGAAGCACAAGCCAAAGGCTGACATGCAGACTCCTGCCTGGAGTGCTGCTCTGACCCGCCCTGCCAGAGCCTCTGAGGGTGGAGCCTGAGTGTGCTAGTTTCTCAGAATAGCAGAGAGAGTCGAGGTGGGTTTTGTGGCTCCTGGCATTCCCTGATGCTCAGGGAAGCTGTAACCAGAGCTGCCAGTCTGCAGGAGAGGAGGGAGGTCTTGACAGTTGCTAAAAAGTCTTTGTCAGCCCTGGGTTTGGACTGGAGCCATCAGAAGATCAGCATCCTCGAGCCATAGGTGGCCAGGCCACAGGTAGGGGGTTGCAGAGAGTGGCCCAGGTGCACAGCTCCTTCCTGGGCTAATTGAGGGCCAGATGACACGTCAAAGGGAAGGAAATGTCATGAAAACAAGGTCATGGATGCTTTCCCCCAAAGCTCCTGAATCAGAGGTTGAAATAACAAAGATAATTGGACGTAATTATAATGTTAGCCTCAGAGCTTTGGGAAGAGACCTGTTTTCCTGCTTTGGAGATGGCGGTGCTTCTCTTGGCCCAGTAGAGTTTCCAAAACTCACTGAAGAAACCAGCCCTCTTTCTGTTTTTAAAACTATCCAGGCAGCACCCTCTAGGAGAGGGGTACTGGGAGGGGTATGCAGGAGAAGGATGTGGACACAGTGAAAACCATCAGGAAACTGCTGGTTGCCAGCCTCTGGTTCAAGGGCCACGGCTGTACCCTGACCCAGGATTGTCAACACTAACTTCCCGGCACCCTCCAGCAATGCTCATTATCTCAGGCAGGGCTGCCAACTCAAAACAAAATTATGTCTTATGCACTAAAGGAGAAGAAAAAAACATGACTGTGTAGCTTTTCCCCAGAAGATAGGGTCAGGGAGCCTGTTGCAAGCATACAAGGCCAAAGCAGTGCTATCTGAGTCTCCTTCCCTCGCAGGGCTGTGGAGTCAGAACCCACTCACGGCCGACCCACCAGAGGGTTTTCCGAGGTGGATAGGAAGTGGCACTCTTCCTCTGGCAACCCTCTGCAAACTTCCCAAAAGCCCTCATTCCATGCACCCTTCCTCATGCTGTCTTCTCTCCTCTTGAGTGAATCAGCCCAAGCTGAGCCTTGTTCACTTACCTTAGCACATTCAAGAGCCCAGGTGGTACAGTGAGTTAAGTACTGAAAGATTTGGATCTACCAGCCACTCTGTGGGTAAAATGATGAAGTTCTCTGCTTCCGATGTTGCAGACTGAGGGTCCCAAATGACGGAATGGAATAATTTTATAATTATTAATAATGAGACATACAGCCAGGAACGAGATAGAGCAGAGAGCATAAAACAGGGGGTCAGTAGTTCTCGACTGAAGACCCCAAGCCAAGCCTCTCTGTATCTTTATTGAAAACTATCTGGAAGTAAATCACAAAGAGAATTCAATGCAAATGAAGCCAAGCTCTTTCTATTCAAAACCTTCTGCTTGACTCAGGAGGGAGGGGTTAGCAAATGCAAGAATTTGGTAAACCTTTAAGGATTGCCTTGATGCCTCAGGGTGAACTCTAGCTCCGGAAGTAACACTCCCTCTGTAGGGGGCCCCTTGCTGTCTCCCGTCTGCAGGGAACAAACAGCTCATTTTCTATGATCTGCCATAAGAGAAATCCTAACTTATAAATTTGTAATTCCTTCAATTCCTGAACAAGGGTTTTCATATAATATTTGGTATAAAGTTTAGCTTCCCATAGGTTGAAGCTCTGAAAACTCTATGAAGCCGTTCTCCTCGGTCTATCGAGTTGATCTGAGTTGGGATCACGCTTTGGCAGTGGGTAGCACTTTCAGTCCTGTGAGTGCTCACTGAGGCTGACTGCAGGAACTTTGCCCTGATCTGTCTTTTAATTATTGTAATTATATACTTACTAGATTATTCACCTGTTGAACATTTTTGCTTGCATAATCATTGAAATTCATTACATTCCTCATGTTGTACAACCATCACCGCTAGTTTATTTGCAATTATATTCCATCCTTCTTAAAAGTAGCTTAGTGAATAACCCATGCAATGAGTTAACTTTTTCTTCCCTGAGCTTCCATACCAAATGACCACTAAGAAATGTTGGGCTCTGCATATACTTGTACTTTCTAGATGTTTTCTGTAAGAGACATCATACAGATTTTATCTTTTTGTGACAAACTTATTTCACTCATAATAATATTATGTAACATATAATAATATTTATAACATATATAACAATAATATTTTCAAGGTTCACCTATAAGCAAGGATGAAGAATTATTTATCAGTACCCAGTTATCATCAAATAGACTGTCCCTCATGTTGACCTCATGTGTGTTAGGATACAGCTGTGTTCCCTAGGGTTTTCAATGGTTTCTTTTTCCAAAGTAGATCACCAGGCCTTTGTTCTGTAAGGTTCCTCTGAGTGAACTTGATCCACCAACCTTCTGGTTAGCAGATAAGACTTTTAGTCCTTTGCACCACTGGGGATTCGGAGAACTGTTGTTGTTGTTGGATGCCATGCATGAGCTCTAACTCCCTGCAACCATATATACAATCAAATAAACCCTCTCTGATCCTGCACTGTCCTTACCATCCCTGCTGTGTTTAAGCTCATCGTTGCAGTCACTGTACTAGTCCATCTTATTGAGGGTCTTCTTCTCCTTCATTCATCCTCCACTTTTCAAAGCTTGATATCCTTTTCCAAGAGTCCTTGGAAGAGTCTCCCCACGGCTAACAGGCCCAAAAGTATGTGAGATGCAGTCTTATCATGCTTGCTTCTAAGGAACACTCTGACTGTACTTCCTCAAACAAAAGATTTGTTTGGGTTTTTGGCAGTCCATTGTAAGTAAGGAGGATAAAATTTACTTGCCCAAGTCTATCCAGTTATAAATGGCCCAGACAGGATTCTCTCAAATCATGTTAGGAACAGCCCGTAGCTGACCTTCCTTCACTGGGTTTCTGAGGCTGTGGGAGGAGACTTCCCATCGTTCTTCCACAGAGCCACGGGGGAGATTCAAACCAGCAGAGAAGTGAGACCTCAGGGCTGGCAGTGCAGCTTCCTACAGGCTGTGCCACCACAGTCAGGATTAGAGAGCATGTTCAGCCCAAACCCAAGCTCTCCCCCGTTACACCAGCAATTCTCAAACTTTGGGTTCTCTACAAAAGAACCTTAGCAGCTTCTGTTTTTGTGGCTTATATCTATTGATACCCATCATATTATCAAATAAAACTGAGACATTTGTAAAATGTGTATTACCAGCCCATTTAAAAATAACAATAAACACCTATTATATCCTTACATAAATAGCATTTAATGCAGAATGAAACAAAGGAAATTTAATTGGGAAGAGTGGTGTTGTTTTACATTCTTGCAAATCACTTCAGTGCCTGGCTTAACAGAACACAGCTGCATTGTCACATCTGTTTCAGCAGTCAGTCTACTGTGACACGGCATTTTGGCTAAAGTACAGGAAGGAAATCTGGCTTCCCACAGTTATGTGGTCAGGAAAGGGATATTTTGATAGTCTTTTCAAATAGTATGGATATTCTGTGATGCTACACCAAAACCTGACAAGTAGTAGTTTTTTGTAAGGTTAGTGAAGCCCCATTAAGGAACTTATTTCCACTCTGTTTCATTAAACTCCAAGGAACCTTGGTGGCACTATTGTTAAAAGTGTTCGTCAATTAAAAAGTTGACGGTTTGAACCCACCAGCAGCTTTTCAGGAAAGTGATGTAAAGTCTGCTTTCAAAAAGATTTATGTCTTACAAAACTTATGGAGGAAGAATATCTACTTTGTCCGTAAACAGTAGGAATGCATTACTATCCATGGGTCTGCCTTGCATGTTGAATGGAATTTTCATCTTCTGTGATATCACATGTTTATCATTTGGAAAATATTGGTTCACTCTGTTACACTGTTGTTGTTAATATGCTATTTTGTCAACTAGGACCCATAGCAATCCTGTTAACAACAGATCTGGACCCTGCCCTATCTTGTGCCATCCTCATAATTTCTGATAGGCTTGAGCCCATTGTTACGATCACTATAAGTTAGAGTCACTTATCTTGTTAAAAGACTTCTTCTCATAGGCTGACCCTCCACCTTCCCTAGCATAATGTCCTTTTCTAAGGACTGGCCCTGTTCTGCCCACAAAATGCCCCTCAAAGAAATCTAAAAACACGTCTGAAATTTCAAGAGCGTTTATGATATTATTTCCACGCGTGGAGACTTTTTTCCCTCTTCAGAAAGGTGGTGAAGGAAAAAAGCCCCGAGTTTCCCCTCCCACTTGCTTTTATAGCTCTTTTGAGAGCCCCTGTTAGGGCAGGGGGATTGCGATCTTGGTTGGTGGGTTGACTTTTGATGGACTGGCTACTTTGCCCGCCTTTACTCCTGTGTCACGTAGACACTAGTTAATCCCTTACTTTTCAAGGACAGACAAGGCTT
The DNA here is from genome assembly GCF_000299155.1 of Elephantulus edwardii. Lineage (NCBI taxonomy): Eukaryota > Metazoa > Chordata > Mammalia > Macroscelidea > Macroscelididae > Elephantulus > Elephantulus edwardii. The sequence continues at coordinate 6,703,366 of NW_006399783.1, read as the reverse complement.
TACCCGGGGCACTCATGTTTGCCCTAAGCTAAGAATTTTTATGGCCCGCTTCTGCCTCTAGTGTTAATGGGGGTTTATAAAAAATGGGGTTTCTGCTGTCCCTTCAGCCCCTCTTAACAACATGCACAGAAGAACTCCAAGGTATATTAGTTCACTTAGCAGTGCAGGGAATATTAGTACTCTTCTCCAACACCCCAGCTCAAAGACGTTGATTCTTCTGTCATCCTTAGTCATTGTCCAACTTTCAGATTCATAGAAAGTAATTTACATGGGAAATAATTAGGTTACGTCAATCTTCTAAATTATGCAATTTATATGTTATATAATATTTTAAAAATCATACATCCACTAACATCAACACCAGTCTCATCAGGAGAGTTTTTGAGTGTGAGGAAGCTGTCAAGCTTATATTGACAGTTACAGGTCTTCCAAAATTTTCCTTTTCACTTGAAAGCTCAAATGTTATCATTGACAACAAATACTGTCAGTTATTTTCTTAGAAGTGACAGGTTCCAAGAAAACAACTTGGTTCATTTTCGAGAAATTATCCACTAAATATCCACCTCTCAATAACCACCAGCTCAAATCTTTTTTTTTAAGAAAAAACAGTGTTTCAGACATAGGTAGGAAACTCTGGTGGTGTGGAGAATCTCACACACACACACACACACACAACCCCCCTCAAAGAGGCACTTCTCTAAAGGTTCAAATCCACATGGTTCTGTAGACAAAAGATGAGTAACTCCTCCTATGCTATTTACGGCCTCCAAAACCCAGCGTATTTTTCTCTTCAAGGAGAAGAGTGAATTGGGGGAAGGAGGTGGGTAGGGAGAAAAGTGCAACAATGAATGACTGGACACCCTAAGTCTCTGTAAACTTTCGTTAAAATTAATTAAAAAAAATATAAGAAAAACAACCCAGCGGAGAGTCAGCGAGAAGCTGGGTCCAACACAGTGGCGGCAGTGAGCTGGACTGAGAGTTGATGGGGTGGGGAGGCTAGTTCAGCATGCAGCTGGTTGCACACGGACTCCTCTTCAAGGCCACATCATATTCACACACAGTAGCTTCAAGGGTCAAGATTTAATCAGTTTGAAAGATTAGCTATGAAGCTTACTGGGCAGTAAGTTTGTGTTAATGGGGAGAAAGAAATCTGAAAAGAGGGGGGAGTAATTAGAAAACTTGAGGAATATTATGAATTTGCACATACAGAAATTATTTCACTTAGCACGTTGCCGCAAATGACGGAAATGTGTTTCTAAGCACGGTTGTCAATTTAAAAAGTGTGCAGCAACGTGTTAAACCACACCAAAAATTATTTTATTAACAGACCGTGTAATTGATTTTGCTGATTTAATACATGGCCTTACATAATCAAAAGACAAAAAGTACTTAATACCATTAATAATTTGTATAGCTGCATCAAGAGGTTTATTAAGTGAAGCTGTTTATATTTTTTAAAACCTGTGTTGTTGTGTACCGTCAAGTCAGAACCAACCAATAGCTGACCCTGCAGCGGGTTTTCAGAGGCAGTTAATTGCATGGGAGGAGATTGCCCATCCTTCTTCCATGGAGCAGGTGGTGGCCTCAAACTGTGTGCCTTCAGGATTGCAGCACAGTTTCTTGCCACTAGGCCATCAGTGCATAGAAGTAAAGAATATAGTGGCCACTGGCACTGCCAAGTGTAGAGTTGATGTTCTGGTCCATAAGAAATGCCTAATAGGGGAGCTCTGGTGGCCTAGTGGCAAGGAGCTGCAACTACAATCCCAGAGGCGCACGGTTCGAATCCACCAGATGCTCTGCCGGGGAAGGAGGGACAATCTCCTCCTGTACCAGTCAGATCTGATTTGACGGTACACGCACACAAAAATAATAAAATAAAATAAAATAAATTTTAAAAAAAAGAAATGCCTAATGATTACTTCTGAAAATGTTGTTATGTGCCATCAAGTTGCTTGCGACTCATAGCAACGCCGTTCTATTCTGTGCCAACCTAGCCATTTCAAATGCACTCATTCCCGTTACAGAATCGATCCATCTCATCGAGGGTCTTCCTCTCCTGTGCTGTCCCTCCACTCTGCCAAACATGATGTCCCTCTCCAAGGACCAGTCCCTCCTTGCAACATGCCCAAAATATGTCAGATGAAGCTTCAGAATCCTTGACGCCAAGGAACATTCCGGCTTCACCTTCTCTAGGACAAACCTGTTTGTTCTCCTAGCAGTCCATGGTATATTCAACACTCTTCTCAAACACCACAGCTCAAAGGCACCACTTATCTTTCTATCATCCCTATCCACTGTCCAACTCTCTGATGCATAGCACATAATTGCGAAGACTATAGTCCGGATTAGGCGCACCTTAGTCTCCAGCCTGATGTTGTTGCTCTTCAGTACTCTTGAGAGGTCCTTCATAGCTGACTCTCCCAATGCAATTCATCTCTTGATTTCCTGGCTGCTGTTACCAAGAGTGTTGACTGTGGAGGCAAGTAAACTAAAATTGTTAACTATCTCAATCTCTTCACCGTCCATACTGATGCTGCCAATTGGCCCAGTGGTGAGAATCTTTGTTTTCTTGATGTTGAGCTTCAGTGGTCAAAGGGAGATAGGTGTTGAATGCTGTAGGCAAAAGTAGGAAGGGATGGTGGTGGAGTAAGGAAAGGGTGGATAAAAAAAAAAAAACACCAAAACCAAAAAAACCCATAAAACCCAACAACAACAACATGTAACGGGGGTGGGCAGCAACATTGAAACTATTGGTCATTTTTATAACTGGGCAAATGACTTTCATCTGCTGCTTCTGTGGTATGCTTGTCTGTCAGATACTATTATATATATTTAAAGATTAAGACAGACTAGGAAGAAGGATTGGCCAACCACTTCTGAAATGACAGGCCTTCAAAAACCCTATGTACAACAGAGCACACTTAGACTATCTAAAAATGTAGTCCCTGTAAATCCTATGGAACATGGTTCTTCTCTGACAAACCTGGGGCTCCCAGGAGTCAGTAGGTTCAATAGCAGCTGTTTTTAGTTGAAATATGGTGCCACTGCCATGATTCATGCTAAGGGATCTGCAGCTTTACCTTGGGGGTTTGGTACTATCAGTGAAAAGGGCACACACATTTGTGTCTCATCGCAAGTGTAGTTTTGACCTCAGAGGTCCCTGGAAGGATTTTGGGAATCCCCAGTAGTCTATGGCTGAGACTCAGAGAACCTCTCAGATGTGTTACACTGTGGAAGGTAAAGAACACAGGCCCTATTCTAAGTTAGCGTTCAGTTCCAGATTTAAAAGGCAAGCTCATAGAATGTCATTAAAAGCAGCACAAAGCAGAGGCAGGGCATCTTGGCTCCCAAGTGCCCTCTGCAGAGGGAGGGCCTCGGCAGCTGCAGAGAGCTCAGTGTCTGCAGCGCCAGCAGCGGCGTAAACACAGGCTTCCTCATGCTCCTGGAAGAGAGAAAACACAAGTCTGTGTGCTTCCATGTAATGGCATATTTACTAGCACCAGGCCCTCCTGATGCTGGACTCATCCCATTTTCATGAGGCCCAGGAGTGGCATGCACTTCCTAAACAACATGCTTCCAGAAACTCTATGAATGTTGATAAATGTTGTTAGTTGTAGAGGGGCTTTCAGGCCTTTTGTTCATAGGGTCATTATGAATCGTGCTGGATTCGAAGGCAATCAACAACAGAGACAAGGAGTGCCTAGTGCTCGTGAGGGAGCCCCGGTGGCGTAGTCCACAGGGAGTTGCACTGTTAACCCAGAAGTGGCCCCTCTCTGGTAGTTCGAATCCACTAGCCGCTGCCAAGGAGATAGAGGCACAATCTCCTCTCATGCAATTTTACAGTCTCTGAAAACCTGCTGAAGGGTCAGATAGGAGTCAGTTCCAACTCAATGGCAGAGAGAAAGAGAGAGAGAGAGAGAGAGATGGTGAGCAGCATGTAGCCTGCACTCCACCCTCATGAAGACCCTTTATTTAGCAAAATCTGCTACTGAGTTTGGCTCTGAATTCCTACAGCCGACATGGGTAAAGAAAGGATGGCATGTTCGTCCCCACTGTCAAGCACAACTATTGGCAAAAGGATTTGTAGTGGGATTTGGGAGCCTGAGAACATGATGGAAAGCAGGCTGGTAGCATGTGTGTATGTGTATACACCCTGACACACACACACACATACACAGATACAAACTTTCTCCATAGCCTTTCCCTTGGGGGCACAGGGCTGAGTCACAGCTCTCTGAGAGTGAGTGTGGCAGAAAGTGACGACAAGAGCACATTAATTGAGTTGACTGGCACGAAAGAGGCTAGTGGATGGGGGTAAAGAGAGGACACGTAACAAATCTCTATGGAGTGTTCTCTGCAGGCAGCGTGATGAGCACACACAGAAGCGCTGAGCAGTGCAGTAAGTGACAAGCAAGTCAGTGGTACTGACTGTGTGTGCTCTGGGATGAAGAGGGATAGGAGAAAGTCCACCCCACCACAGACCTCTAACAAAGTAAGAATGTCCTTGTCTGCCCTGAAAATAAAGCCGCTGCCATTTATAGCATCACGTGTCAGGCGCCAGACTGAATTCTTTTTAATATGCTTTCTCATTTTATTCTCCCAACTATCCAAGACAAGTAGTCTTATTTCCATTTTGCTGATGAGATGACTGAGGCCAGGAAGGTTGACTAACTATTGTTAATTATTGATCACACTGCCAGTAACAGCAGAGCTCAAACTTGAACCTGGGCCTTGCACCACTCCAAGGTCCATCCTTTAACCACTTAGCCACTACGTCCCTTAAGCAGAGTCTCAGGTGGCTCCGCCAGAGGCTGGCTCATTGGAGATTGACAATAGACAGTCATAGGGCTCCTTGGATCCTGCTGCCTGTCTGGATGCAGAGAGAAGGCAAGCTCAGGGCACTGCCACAGTCCCATCAGGTACCTGTCAGTGGGTCTAATGAGATCTGTCCCCAGCAACCGAGTCTTTTCTAGCAATGCCAGCTGCTGCCCAGGAATAACTGCTGTCTTCTTTACCCTCTGCTCATGCTGGGGGCTCCTCAGAGCACTTCAGAGAGTAGCTCTCCAGTGCTGGCTGCACCCTTGCCTTTCTTTGTGCAGACAGTGGGACAGAAATGTGCCTGCAACCATCTGGACATCTCTGGAGAGTGGCTGGCTATGAGCATTGCAGCCCTTACGAATCCTGTGCTGGCCGTGGCCTACAGCAGATGGCAGCAGTAGGGGACACGTCCAGGCACTGACGGTCATTCACAGCATCTGTGGGCGAGGTCATGGGAGGCCTGAGCTCAGGCCAGGAGCTGAGAGATCCCTTCAGTCATTCGAGTGTTTATTGGATGCCCACTCTATGCCAGGCACTGTCTGAGGAGCAAGGAGTGCAGGGACCCCCAAAACAAAAAGATATCTTTGAACTCCAGAAACCTAGATCAGTGAAAAAGACAATAATAACTGTCACCAGTAAATTAGGAATTTCAGATAGAGGGTAGAGAAGAATTTCTCAGGGGATAAAGGCAATAGAAAGGACATATATTATGAAGGCCCCAAGATGAAACAAGTTTACATTCAAGAAATTGAGGAAACCTTGAGGTGGAGCCAGTGGAATGAAAAAGGCATTGGCGTAAATGAAAAGCTCAAGAAGGAGCATGTGAGGCCTGCAGGCTCTGAGGGGAACTGGCTCGTTCTCACAGGGGAAATGCAGAAGCCAACGAAGATGTTTAAGCAAGAGAGTGACATGATCCGATTCTCACTCCAGAATATTAATCTAGAAAAGAGAATGGAAAAACAAAGAGATCGCTGTGACTCTTTGAATAAACGTATATATTCTTGGATAGAGTCATATCTATGTGTATTCACCTTTTAATGAAGACTAATGTATCAGGGCAGTGGAAGGGGCCAGGGGGCTGGGGTTGTGTAGCTCATGGGGGCTTATGCTGCCAAAGGCCATGGCTCTCCAGTGCTTCACATACAGCAGCCCCTCCTAGGGAGAAAGACAGATAGTTCTTTCCAATTAACTTATAGCCTCAGAAACCTGCTGGTGAGTCAGTTATGAGTTTGAACTGACTTGAGGGAAATGAGAGAGGAAAAAATGGCAAGAGGAACCCTTGTGGTTAAATAGGTAAGCATTTGACTACTAACCAAGAGGTTAGAAGTTTGAACCTACCCAGCGGCTACATGGGGAAAAATCTGGTAATCTAAGGATTGTAGCCACAAAACCCATATGGGGCAGTTTTTACTGTGTCACATTGGGTTCTGTGGGTTGAAAACAATTCAACAGCACCCAATAATAGCAGTGTTCCAGGGTGCATTGTTGATTCAGTCGAAGGTGATTAAAATTCCCACCTTCTATGCAGAAGACCCAGGTTTGATCCCAAGGAAAACAACTCATATGCAGCCACCACTTGTCAATAGAGGCTTTCGAAGCTAAACAGGTTTTAGCAGAACTTTAAGAGTAGGAAGAAAGACCTGGCTATCTCTTTTGGAAAATAAGCCAGTGAACACACTATGGATCACAATGGCTTAGTGTGCAGCCAATCATGGGGATGGCACAGGGCGCAGCCACAGCTTGTTGCATTGTGTCTAAATCTTCCTCGTTGTCATCTAATTGTAACAGACTCATAAGTTACCCTCCAGTGGGTTTTCAGAAGCTGTAAATGACCCGGAGGGAGATTGCCCATCTTTGTCCCACAGAGTTGCTGGTGCATTCATGCCACCAGAGAGGTGTGACCTTTGGGGTTAGCAGGGCAGCTCCCTCTGGACTAGGCCACCAGAGCCCCTGATATATGGGAGGGCATGTCACAATGACGACAAAATAAAATGCCAGGAGCAAAATAAGATGCTCCGAGAACTTACCACAGAGTGTCTCAGTTAATTCTCATAATCACGTCACAAGGTAGCTATATTTTATAAGGAAGAATTCTAGTTGTACAATGCACTCGGCTGCTACCCAAAAGGTCAATGGTTCAAACCCACCAGCTACTCCATGGGCAAGAGATGTGGCAGTCGGGTTCAATAAAGATTTGCCGCCTTGGAAATTTTACAGGGTCATTCTGTTCTGTCGTGCTAGGTCATTATGAAGTGAAATCAATGCAAGGGCAGTACGGGTAGCTTTTATTTCTTTATTATTTTTAGACTTAATTTACAGATGAAGAAATGCAAGGTCAGAGAGATCAAATAACATGTCTAAGATCCATCTGGAGACTAAGGTTCACCTGACCCAAGCCATCGTCTTTGCAATCACTTGCTATGCATCCAAAAGCTGGACAATGACTAAGGATGAAAGAAGAATTGATGCCTTTGAGTTGTGGAGCTGAAGAAGAGTGTTGAATATAACATGGACTGCTAGGAGAACAAACAGGTTCATTCTAGAGAGGGTGAAACCAGGCTGCTCCTTGGAGACAAGGATTCTGAAGCTTCATCTGACATACTTTGGACATGTTGCAAGGCGGGATTAGTCCTTGGAGAGGGACATCATGCTTGGAAGGGTGGAGGGACAACACAGGAGAGGAAGTTCCTGGATGAGATGGATTGATTCAGTGACTAGGGTAATGGGGGTAAGTGTGTCAGAGACAATAAGATTGGCCCAGGATAGAGCAGGGCTTGTACATTGGGCTGTTGTACATAGGGTCACTATGAGCCACAGGCAACTTGATGCCACATAACAACAACCACAAGGTCACATAGCTCTTAGGCAGTGGAGCCAGGCTCAGGGAGACCTGCTGCTTCCTGGGGCCCAGCTGTAGAAATCAGCCTGCAGCTCCTGAGAAATGGCTGCATTGTCTCTCCTTCCACATACAGCAGGTTCAAGAGTTCTTTGTGGGACACGTGTCCACACCGCACAGCTCAGGAACAGGGAGACTCCACTCCCAGAAATCTGTGTGCATTGTCATGCGAGGCAGCTGTGTTTTGGAGACTTGCTCTGGGACTGAAACAGAACATTTAAATGCAGGTCAGCACATAGGTTGACCCTCTAGAAACGCTCCAGCAGTTCTAAGGCTGACGGGGCAAGAGTGCAGTCTTCTGAAAGGGTCCCTCTGGGGGCCTGAGCTGCAGCGACCGGCAACTTTGGAGTTGAAGTCCTCATGAAGGGCTTCCTACAAAGAGAGCTTCCTCCTGCAAATATATCTGCATTTCTAAAGTAAAACCTTTGATTTACAGCTTCTGAGCACAAGGCCAAGTCTCAGGGGATACTCGGTACTTAAAGCAGTTCCCTTGCATCCCAGCTCCACACCACAGTGCCAAACACAGCTCCACCTGGGAAGGTCTGGGGGCTTCCGTCACACAGACGATGTTTCCTGAGCATCTGCTGGAGGCTCTGGCTGGCACAAAATGTTAAGTGCTAAGCTGCACATCAAAAGGTTAGAGGTTCAAGTCCACACAGAGGTACCTCAAAAGAAAGGTCTGGTCATCTACTACTATAAAATTAGCCTTGGAAAACTCCACGGAGCACAGTTCTACTCTGACAGACATGAGATCACCAGGAGTCAGAATGGCCTCGGTGGCAGCTAACTAGCACACAAGGAGGCTGGAGTGAGCAAGGCAGACTTGGCCCCGCTGTCATTAGTGACTTTGAGGACTGTCACCATGGGGGTAAATGCTGTGAAGGAAATGACTGAAAGCCTTGGGGGACCTTAATGTCACCTGTGGGGGTGAGAGATAACAGGAGAAGTGAAGGCAGAGAAGGGGGTTCCAAGCAGAGGACAAACAGGAGCAAAGACCTGAACCCCAGAAGAACAGGAGCTATGAAGGGAATGGCATACCCAGGAAATAATCATACCTTGGAAGGCCTTGTAGGATTTGGGCAGGAGTTCCTTGTCTTACTCTAATACGCTGTAGGTGTTGGGAAGGCAGCTTATCCTATTAGTGTTGTGTCCAGCAGAGCCAGGTCAGCACCCCAGGAGCTGCGAGTGTGGGCTGGAAAGTTCCAAACAGCTGTGTGGCACTGCTCACCCTCCAGGACCCTCTCTCAGAGGGGAATACTGTCAGCACTCGGAGTTCAGTGGTCATGCACACATCGGTCCAGCTAACCAGCAACTCCATACACCTATGGGGCACCCGGGTGGTGCAGATAGTTAATATGCTTGGCTGCTAAGAAGCTGAGGTGTACCCAAAGGAGCCTCAAAGGAAAGACCTGGCTATACACTTTCAAAAAATCAGCCACTGAAAACCCTTTGGAGCACAGTTCTGCTCTCTGACATACATGGAGTTTCCATGACCTGGAGTTGACCTGACAGGAATAATTTAAGTTTGGCTCGGGGCATACTTAGGAGTTCTGGGGATGCAGTCCATAGTATATTGTTTTGATCACCAAGATTTTTTAAATTAATGTTAATGAAAGTATACAGAGACTTTGGATTTCCATTCATTCATTGTTTCATTTTTTTTCCCTGCCCAAACTCCTCCCACCCCAGTTCGCTCTTCTGTTTGAAAAGTAAAGTTCTTTCATTGTACAATCCCTCCCCCGAAATTCACCCCACTATGCAGACTTCGTTTTGAAAAGTAAAAGAAAAATTCTCTCACTATTATATAATCCCTCCCCCCAAGTCCACTCCACTATGCAGCCTTCATTCTGTACTCCTGTCATGACAATAATACCTAATCATATATCCCTTTTAAACAGTTCCCTCCCTCATCTGTTTCAATGCAGTATACGTAATTTATCCCATCTTTCTCAGTCTTCCCCCCAGCCACAATGTAAGTCCCGTTTTACAACAGTAGCACCATGCAGTATTTGTCCTTTTGTGACTGAGATATTTCATTCAGCATAATGTCCTCCAGATTCACCCATTTTGAATAATATTGCATGAGTTCCTTGTTTTTCAATGCAGCAAGTATTTCATTGTGTAGCTTCTCTATCCATTCGTTTGTTGATGGGCACTTGAGTTGTTTCCAACACTTTGCTATTGTGAACAAAGCCGCAATAAACATGGGTGTGCGTATATCTGCTTGGATGTCAGTTATGGTCTCTTTGGGCTATATTCCTAGTAGTGGAATTGCTGGGTCAAATGGTATCTCTCTTGCTAACTTTTTGAGAAAGTGCCATACACTCCCACCAACAGTGAACAAGGGCTCCAGTTTCTTCACAACCTCACGAGCATTTGTTGTCTGCTGCTCTGTTAAATTTTTCTATTCTTACTGGGGTGAGATGATATCTCATAGTTGTTTTGGACAGTCTTCTTCTATGGGTGGGATTTACAGTCTTTAAAATCCAATCTGGAGTCTCAGTGTAGCAGTCAGCTTTATGGTTGTAAAGTTATCTGGGCCACCATAGAGCATACCACGAGAATTCCAGAGAGTGTTGTTTTCAGTCCAGGGTCCTATGAATGACCCTTCTTCTGAGCAGACAGTTTTGGTATCTGAGTCTTCACTATATGACTGGGAACTCTACTATGTATCAGATATATACAGTATACAAAACTAGCTAAGATCCTTGTCCTCATGGCATTTAGTGGGGAGAAAAGAAACTTGTGTGGTAGAGTATATCTTCTCAGGACTGAGGTGGCTAAAAAGATAATAAAGAATATATCCCAAATAGTGGAATAGCTGTGTCCTATGGAATTTCTATGTTCAGCTTTTTAAGGAAGCACCAAACTGCCTTCCAGAATGGTTGTACCATTTTATAATCCCACCAACAATGTATGAAAGAGTTCCTTTCTCACCACATCCTCTCCAACATGTATTACTTGCTGTCCTGTTAAACACTGCCATTGTTACTGGAGTGAGATGGTGGTACCTCATTGTGGTTTTGATATGCAGTTCTCTTATTGCCAGTGATTTGGAGCATTTTTTCCATGTGTCTCCATTTGCTATTTGAATATCTTCCTCTGCGAAAAATTCTTTCCATGTCTTTTGCCCATTTTGTAACTGGGTTATCAGACTTTTTCTTGTAGAGGCCCAGGAGTATTCTGTAAACGTTTGTTATGAGACTCTTGTCTGAGATGGTTATTACCAAATGTTTATTCCCTGTCAGTAGGTTTTCTTTTCACCCTGTTGGCCAAACACAAATGAATGAATTGAGAAATGATGGTACATTCACACAGTGGAATACAATGCAGCACGCAGGAGCAATGATTTTGTAACTTATTACCTAACTTGGGAGGCACTAGAGAGCATTATGCTGAGTGAACTAACTCAGTCCCACAAGGATAAACATTGTATAAAACCATTATTGTAGAATGAGTATAAGGATCCAAGGGGGGTGGAGAGGCTGGAAGCAGAGGGATGAGGATATGCAGAAGGAGGGGAGGATTAATCATGGGGTTGTACAATTTGATGGGGGCAGGGTGAGGAAAATGGAAAGACTTTGTTCTTAAAAACAATGTATTCAAATTTTGTAAATAACCTAGTAGAAAATTTTTAAAAAGTAAAATAAAAGAAAGAGCTTAAGTGGAGAGGTGAAAGGGTTGCTTTCTCAGGCTCCAGAGCACAGCAATAAAAAAGAGATCTGAGCTTACAGCTTGGTTTCTGGGCTTACTCCCTCCATCTAAAGGATTAAATTAGATAATAGAATACAGCTCCTCCATCCCAGAGACTAGGATAACACCCAAGAGTTTTATTTGTCTTGTTATTGTCTTCGTCATTACTGTCCTTGACATTGTATTACCTGTGAGCTTGGCCACTTGCCTCAGGCCACCTTTGGACATGCTTGTCACAAAGCCTCCTGTTAATGTCCCTTAGGTGAGTCTCAAGGTCTAGGCATGCTGTTCTAGTTTCAATCATAGATGCTTCAACTTTGCTAAGTAATTGTAGCAGATAAATATGAGTGGAAGAATGAGCAGTGGCCAAGTGGCTGGGCCGTCACTGTCAGTCCGAGGTCAGACTCCTTCCCAGGGGTTCTCTTCAGAGTTAATTAGTCACCAGCAAGGAGAAATGCTCTCCCGCCTGGCACCTCCCCGCCCATCTTGCTCATTCATCCAGATCCTGCCTCCTGCCTTCCTCTCACTCACACCCCACTCTCCAGACACCTCCTGGAGCCTGACACTCAGTCTCCTGCCAACCGCCTGCAGTCCAGAGCTCCAGAATCCTTCCAGACCACTGAGCCTCCCTGCCCAAACAAAACAGGGTGGAGCCCACCACACCTCTGCTTCTCCCATTACACTCCAGCTAAGCCCTACCCATTCCACCTGGAGTCAGTACCACCCAGAGAGAGAAAGCCCTTCTCATTCTCTCCTTATTGGGAGGGGTACAGAAGGGTGGATTCTACTTCAAATCATCCAGGAGGCTCTGTTGTGACTCTCATCCCACTTTGAATGAAATGACTCCAAGGCACTAGTCTGCCCATCTCCACTGTCCCCCATGGCCATGGCCTTCTCTCGCTGCACTTAGTCTCAGGAACACGCTCAGTGAGCTCCCATGCTCCTTCACTCTGTGCAAGGCTTCACCCTTTCTGCCTATCACCACACCTTTAGTAAAAAGTTTTTTAAAGTTGCCCTTGAATCATCTCCCGGTGACCCGGCGTGTGCCAGGGCTGGAGCGAGCTGTGCAAGGCATTGTTTTCTGTACGTGCACAGCAAAACAGACACCAAATTCTACAAGTTTCTACTTGGACACTTTTGAGACATTGGTTCTATCCTTTGAGTTGTACAGTAATTCTCACCCACCAGTCACTTCATGGAAGAAAAATGTAACGTTCTGCTTCAATAAAAATTTGCATTTGAAACACTGAGGGGCTTGGGGGTGAGGGTGGCAGTTCTAATCTGTCCTACAAGATAGCTATCTATGACTTGGAATAGATCTTCCAGGAGTGGGTTATGTTTAGAGGTCTATTCCACTGTAGTTACTGTTTTATGAGTCTCCTAAACACTAGAAAATGTTTTTGCCCCTTACTACTCAAAATGTGTCTAAGGACCAGCACTCCCACTTTGCCCAGAGCTTGTTAGAAATGCAGTCTCCAGCCTTGCCCCAGACTGAATGGATCCAACTCTATATATTAGCCAGCTCCCAGGTGTTTTATGTATATTTAATAGAATTTTTCTAATATTCAGCTAGAAAAAGAACCTAGGCTCTTCACTCATGGAGCTTAATACATACACTAGACAAATAGCCAGCAGCATGGAGTGTTGTTACTCGAGATGCAGCCTAACTCAACAATCCCAGAGGCGCACGGTTCGAACCCACCAGGTACTCTGCCGGGAAGGAGGAACAATCTCCTCCTATACCAGTCAGATCTGATTTGATGGTACATGCACACAAGAATAATAAAATAAAATTAAATAAATAAAATAAAATAATAAAATAAAAAAAACAGGTCTTGTAAAAGGCACTTAATCAGCAAAGACAGAGGGGAAAGGGGATAAATAAATTCACCTATTCCCACTCAAGGGTATTAATGTACTTAGTAACTTTATCATTTATGACCGAATGATATCCCTTACTTTTGCCATAAGTCCCATTCACATCTCCAAGGAAGTTCTCTCATTCTAGAGAAAAAGCAGGTCAGTGCGGGACCTGGAGGCCAGGCAGGCATGGGCTCAGCCTCGGCCAGTCGAGGGATGTCTCCTCCAGTTGGATGCTCCTACTACCTACCATATCTCTGTCCCCTGTCCCTCCAGTTGTGGGATCCTCTTTCTGATAACAGGAGCATAGTACTCTTGATAACTGACAAAAAGACCCAAAATCAAGACCACTGCCGTCAGTTTGGTTCCAACACATAGGACAGAGTAGAACGGCCCCATAAGATTTACCAGGCTGTACATCTTTATGAAAGCAGATTACTACATCTTTCTCTCATAAAGTAGCCCATGGATTCAAACCACTGGCCTTTCTGTTACCAGCCATCACATAATCTACTACATGACCAGAGTTCCTTAACAGCCCTATTTCCCTGACTTCAGATGCACAGCAGAAATACTCCACACTGAATTAGGGTTCTTTCTTTTTTATTTTATTAATTTTCATGAACATTTATAGAGATTTTGGGTTTCCATTCATTCATTGTTGCACTTTTCTCCCTGCCCACCCCCCACCCCCAGTTCGCTCTTCTCCTTGAAAATCAAAAGAAAAACACCTTCATTGTTATATAATCCCCCTGCACCCCCCACCCCCACCCCAAGTATACACTCTGCAACCCTCATTCCGAACTTTTAGGATAATCATAATGCCCTAGAGTATATTACCTTTAAACTGTTCTCTCCCTCATAGCCTTCAATGCAGTATACATAATTTATCCAGTTTTTCTCAGTCTTACCCCCACCTTAATGTTAGCCTCATTCTACAACAGTGGCACCATACAATATTTGTCCTTTTGTGACTGAGATATTTCACTCAACATAATGTCCTCCATGGTCACCCATTTTTAATAATATTGCATGAGTTCCTTGTTTTTCAATGCAACGAAGTATTCCAGCATAGTATTCCATTGTGTGCATATACCACAGCTGCTCTATCCATTCGTTTGTTGATGGGCACTTAGGTTGTTTCCAACTCCTTGCTATTGTGAACAAAGCGACAATAAACATGGGTGTGCATATATCTGCTTGGATGTCAGTTATGGTCTCTTTAGGGTATATTCCCAGTAGTGGAATTGCTGGGTCAAATGATATCTCTATTTGCAACTTTTTGAGAAAACACCATACCGCTTTCCACAGTGGTTGCACCATTTTACACTCCCACCAACAGTGAATAAGGGTTCCGGTTTCTCCACAACCTTGCCAGCATTTGTTGCTTGCTGTTCTGTTAAATTTTGCTATTTTGACTGGGGTGAGATGATATCTCATAGTTGCTTTAATTTACATATCTCTTAGAGCTAGGGATTTTGAGCATTTCTTCATGTGCTTGTTAGCCATCTGAATGTCTTCTTCGGTGAAATGTCTGTTCATATCCTGTGTCCCTTTTTCTATTGGCTTATTTACCTTTATCTTGTTGTGGTGCTCAAGTATTTTATAAATTCTGGATATAAGTCCCTTATCTGATATGTCATTACCAAATACTTTTTCCCAGTCTATGGCTTCCCTTTTTACCTTGTTGGAGATGCTTTTGGATGTGCATAGGGATTTGATTCTTAGATGATCCCATTCATCTATTTTATCTCCTCTTGGTTGTAGGTCCAAGCTTTTCTTTAATGAAGTTTATAGTCCTTGGTTTTAGTCCAAGATCCATGATCCACCTTGAATTGGCTTTTGTATATGGAGTGAGGTGTGGATCTTGCTTGAGTCTTCTGCAGAATTAGGGTTCTTAAGAAGACCTTTAATTTAATTCTCACACTGTCCTCTGCCAGTTTAGTAGAAGCTCTATGAATTAATTGTAAAAGTATAGACCGTGGATCCAGAAACTTAGGTTTAAGTAGTTGATCCTAGGTTAGGAAACTTAGGATCAACTACTTGCTTGATATGTGATCATGAACCATATCTTAATATCTGTATTTCTCTTGCCCTAACTGTGAATTCCTGCCACATGGGGTTACTAAGAGGATTGGACACATAGTGAGTACTTTATTTAACAAATATTTGTTGGACATCTAAGTACCAGGGAGTTCTGGTGGCTTAGTGGTAAGGAGTTGCACTGACAATCTAAAGGCATATGGTTTGAATCCACCAGCTGCCTTTTGGGAGCTATATGGACAGTCTCCTCCCATGCGATTAGCAGAAATCCCACTGGGGGGTCAGCCTCAGTCAGTTCTAACTTGATGGTACATAGTAACAACAGCAACTGAGCACCAGCTCCATATACCAGCTTTAGTGGGTTATGAAGAAGGGCAACTTTAGACAAGAGCCCTGTCATCATGGAGTTTATTCTTCCAGTGAAAAAAGAAGTCATTCATTGAATAATCACACAAATAAACTTTAATCACCAATGGTAGCATGTGCTTTGAAGAAGAAAAAAAAAAGAAGTTAGGAAAGAGCAAAATAAGAACCCAACCTAGCCTAAAAATTCAGAGAAATGAGAACTGAGGCACAAATGGAGACTTGTACACCAGTATTCATTGCAGTGTTATTCACCATTGTAAGAACATGGAAACAGCCCATATGGGCAACTGCACAATTTAAGGGATGGAGAAATTATGGTACATTTACATGTTGAAATACTACTCAGCGTGCAGGAGCAATGATTTTGTAAGTCAGTATCTAACTTGGGAGGGACTGGAGAACTTTATGCTAAGTGAACTAACTCAGTCCCATGAGGACAAATATTGTGTAAGACCATTGTTGTAGAATGTGTATGAGGATCCAAAAGGGGTGCGGGGGAGCAGAGGGGTAAGAATGGTGGGGATGGAGAGTAGGTGGAGTTAATCATAGAGTCACACAACTTGATGGGGGGGGGGGCGTAAAGGAAATAGGAAAGATCCAGTGTGAAAAATAATATATGTTAATTTTGTAAGTAAACCAGTATAAAATAAAAATTTCATTTTAAATAAAAAAAATTAGAGGAGAATTTTTGGGGAGTGTACGTAACAATTTATGCAGTGTCTCCTTCCTGTATGTCACTCTGCACCTCTTTTTCAGGTATCTGGAAGGAAACCACTTAACAGCCGTGCCCAAGGAACTTGCCACCCTCCGACACCTGACATTAATGTAAGGAGCTGGCATGGGTAGAACCTTTCTTTTTCTCTCCTATGAGAACTCAGGAAACTGGTATGTAGGACAAGGGAGAATGATCCTGAAGGCTAATGGTATGTTTCCCCGGGAGAAACAGCCCACCTTGATATCCAAGTCTTATTCAGAGATGCTAACATTCAAAATTACCCAGAAGCCTGGTTCACTGACCCTTTGAATCACCTTCCTTCTTGGATTTGGGGAGGACAGTCCATCCCATGACCTTCTAGACTCCAGCCTGGATGCCTCAGTCTCCTTAGTCTCCAGTGTCTTACAGGCTGTGACTTCCCTGAGGCTGGCCAGAAGCAGAAATGGCTACTTCCTTTTCCTCCCTCATTCATTCCCCAGAAATATGCCGAGTAGATAATTCTAATTGAGGGCCCTTAGTCAGTAGCTGCCACATCCAGGAAACCTGCGGATGAGGAGCCAGTCTGCTGCATGAGGAGAGCTCAGAAGGCCAGGCTGGCTGTAGGTTTGTCCAGCAGCCCTACGCCCTTGCCACTCAGAACTGTGAGAATGCAAAATAGTTTCCTTGGGGAAACGGCAATAGAAAGATATTCCTGTCTGCACAGGGAAGCTGGGAGCCAGTTCACAAAAGAGAAAATGAGAGTTCTTTCAGAACAAAGCAGTGTTCCCCTAGGAAAAGGGGAAGACATAAAAGAAAGATGAAAGAATGCCCCCTGTCACCGTAGCTACACCTGAACCAGGCTTCTAGGTCTAGGTCTCAACAACAGTTCTGTGGGCGTTTGGGGGCCAGCTAATCCTGTGTTGCGGGGCCTGACAAGTACACTGTGGGATGTTGAGCAGCACTCCTGGTCCCTACCCCCCAAATGCTTCCCAACCCCACAGGTAATAACAACCGAAAATGGCTACAGGTGTACAATTTTACCAGTTAAGAATCTCTTGATGGGCCTTACCAGCACCCACCAGAAACGAACTCCAAATAAACGTTTACCCTTTTCTTTAAAAAAAAAAAAAAAGAATCTCTGCTCTAGACCAGTAAATATCAGGTGACTATTGAAACTACCCAAACAGCTGTATTTTTAAAAAATGCTGATGCCCAAGCCATCCACAGAGCAATTAAATATGAATGCCATCGAGTAAGTCCCAGAATATTTACAAGTTCCCCAAGTGGTTACACTGTGCAGCTAAGGTTGAAAAACCGTTGCTCTGAAAACTGGTATTTCTGCAAACAGAAGCTAGATAATATAGCTGGCAAAGGACTATGCTATTGCCAATCCTATTTTCCCCTACTTCCTAAGAAGGAATCTGATAAAAGAATCAATGAATGCCAAAAGAGAGGGCAGGGGTAAAGGGACAATTAAAGGAAGAATTGATCAGGGGAAAAAATACCAGTACTTGTGGTTGTACCTAGGGTCGTTATGGGTCACAGGTGATTTGACAGCACATAACAACCATATATTATATTGGTTGTTTTTTATTTAAGTTTCTTGTTTAGAGTCAACAAGACCTCATGGAGGGCCTTTGTATGTAAAAGTCAGTTTTTATTATATTTTGGAGGAATATTCTTCTAAGTGGTACAGCACTTTTCTGTCAATTTGCTACACTGAGGTAACCTGGGGTTGCTGTGATGCTGAACCTTGTGCCATTGGGGTGTTAGATGCCATAACGGTTACCCATGGTGGACAATGTTTGGTGGAGCTCTCAGTTTAGAACAGGTTTGGAAGCAGGAGTGGCATCCACTTCCTAAACAACATGCCTCTGGAAGTTCTATGAACTTTGAAAAATGATGATAGTTACAAAAAAGCTTCAGGTCTTTTGTTCATAGGGTCACTATGAGCCGTGCTTGACTGGAAGGCAATCAACAACAACAATAAAATAAGGAGTGATTGCCTTCATATTATGTTTCTCTGGTACAATGGATAGATGAATAAACATGTAATTGAATAGCTGCATGGGTTGATGGATGAGCAGTTGCTTGAATGACTAAGTGCCTCAGTGGAAAACTGAAATGTATAGTTGGATAAACAGGTGAGGGGGCAAACGTGGATGGGTGGATGGATGGATGGACAAAAATGGACAAATGGACAGACAGACAAATGAATGGATGAATTGAGAGATCAATGGCTAACTGGGTGGGTGGATCAGTGGATCAGTAGTTAAGTGGCTTGATGCATGGGTAGATGAACAGGTGAGTGGGTGGAGAGATAAGCAGGTAGGCAATTGGATGAGGTGTCAGTGGGTGCATGGATGGATGGAGAGGTGGATAGATTCATGGTAGGATGGATGGATGGATGACAGGCATGTGTGAGCCTGAAGAATGACCCCTCTGAATACAATTGGCAGCAAAACCAGGGTTTTCAGTGAACTTTGTCTTCTTTTCCCTAGTGACCTGAGCAACAACAGTATCGGTGTGCTGACCAATTACACCTTCAGCAACATGTCACACCTGTCAACTCTGTAAGTACTGGGCTGTCCTTTCCCTCATTCCCCTCAGGCCTCAGTTCTCCCCTCTAGGGGTCGCCAAGGCTGTGGTTGTCCCCGGTAGGGTTAACCTCAGTCATCAGAAGGAACATGAAGTAGGCTGGGACTCCTTTGTGTGGAAAGTTGGAGAGGAAGTGGAGCCTAATTACTCCTGAAGGAAGCTCTCATTGGAATGCCCTCGGTGATTTGTGAATTTTCTTTCCCAGTGGAGGGTTTCCCTACATAATTATATTTTGCTCAGACCCATTTCTTTCCAATTAACTCTGCACGTTGTGAGCACTCACCCTTTAACAATAAAGGGAGATGATGGAGAAGCCCTTTAAAGAGCCAGCCGGCAAGAGAACATGGGAGAAAACAGGGGGAAATTAAGCCAGTGCCTTGCTGGCATGGTAGAAGACATTTCTCTTCCTTCTATGGTTAGGATGCTTTGGTCAGTATGTTAAAATTGGGATGATAAGTCATTTTCTTGATGGGGCCGCAGTGTGGACAGTGCACCCATGAATAGCTGAGAATATACGAGCGACCAGCGGGGCACTGTCTTGTCTCCTACAGGATCCTGAGCTACAACCGACTGAGATGCATCCCCATCCATGCCTTTAATGGACTGCGGTCTCTCCGTGTGCTGTGAGTAGCCCGGGGCACTGGGTCTCCACTCAGACTTTACCAGGTTAACAGCAGGGGATAAACAGAGTACTTCTCTCCTCCAGGCTCCTTGGTTCAAACCCCACCCTCCACCCACATGCACTGCACACACATACGCTACCCCCCTCAGCATTTGTTTGTCATCAAAGAGGTGGAGAGAGCTTTTGCTTGAGAGTCAGCCAGACCTGGCACCCAGCCCACTACCCCTTGTGGCCTGTTGAGCAAATTACTTTGCCCCTCTGAGTTTCCACTTCTTGGTCTGTAAAATGGGATTAATAACATCTGCCTTTGGAGGATTAGGGTGTGCAATTATACCTTGCACCCTTGGAGAGAGCGCAGTGTGTGGCACGTCACCACTACTGCAGGATCGTTACGTTCACAGTTGGTTCCTTCAGCTTCCACAGTGTGAACCTTTGTAAGGGAGCAGCACTCATACAGCAGAGATGGTGAGCTGGGAGCCCAAGGGCCTGATGCAGCTCACCGCACACAAGCAGCGTTTTGCAGATTTAGATTGGGCTCACATGTCTTTAAAAAAGGTCTTTAATAACACAGTGATATTGCCAACTGTTAGCCCTTGAGAGAGTTCTCATAAACATCCTAATTTCCACATGTTCTTGGATAAGGGGGAGGCCTGACCTTACCCAGGGCCTCTCTGCATTCCTGCATGGCAGCCACAGGTGGCTGTAGAGAGGGTCTAGAGACAGGATTTCACAGTCTGCAGCCTCTACTCCCTGCCTGTCGCAGCACCATAGCTTCCTGGCCTTGTCCTACTCATGGGTGGGGTGGCTGACCGAGGTGGGGTGGCTGACTGAGGTGGGGTGGCTGACCGAGGTGGGGTGGCTGACCGAGGTGGGAGAACTCCAAACACAGGCTCCGTAGCCCTGGATCCACCTATTTACCAGGCTTGGCTCTGCCCACTCCTGGTTGTGGGAGTCTTCCTACCCATAAAATCAAATAATAATAGTAATTGTCCTCTGAAAGTCTTGCAAGGACTAAATGCACTATTCCGTGGAGAGAGCTTAGTACATGTTGTGACATACTGTAAACACTCACTAAGTACCCATTTGGATAGGAGTACTTAATGATCTGAAAATGTCCATGTGATCAAAGCAACTTGCAATATAATGCAATCCTGATCCATATTCCAATGGTCTTCTTCCATGAGATGGAAAACTAATTACCAACTCTACGTGGAAAGGAAAGGAAATCAAGCACTGCTAGAGAAGAACAAGGCAGAAGCCCTCACATTCCCCAACCTTAGAACCAGCTGCAGCTGTTAAAACAGCCTGGTCCTGATACGGTGACAGACATGTAGACCTGTCTCTCCGTCTTATGAGTCAGAACCTGCAAGTCAGCGCAGACCCTCCAGCAGGTTTTCAGAGGCTGTTAATCACAAAAGGGGAGATTACTCTTTTTGTGGTTTTGAAGTACCTGGCAGTGCAACTCTTAAACCACTAGGCCACCAGATCACACTGTTCCTCCAGGGACACAAAGACTCATGGAACAGAATTTAGAACCCAGATGTAACTCCATCCATTTGTGGACTGCTGGTCTTTGTCAAAAGGTTGAAGTTCATTAAATGGATAAAAGAAAGTCTTTAACAAACAGTCTGACAAAACTGGGTATAAAATTGCAGCAAAAATATAGCAGAATACATCCCTCACACTATATATAAAAACTTAAAAAAAGGATTAAAAACCTAAATGTAAAATCTAAAACTATAAGGCTTATAGAAGAAAATATAGGGACAAAGCTAGAGACCCGATTACAAGCCATACATATACCAAATGTTGCTAAAAATATACAGAAGTTAGATTAGATAAGTAGGGTATCCTAAGAAGGAAACATCTGTGCTCATCAAAGGATGTCGTCAAAAGAATAAAAAGAACCTGCAGACTTGGAAAAAGTTCTTGTCTACAATATATTCAGCAGAACTATCTAATCTCTGAAATGTATAGGAAACATCAACATTGCAACAACAGAAAGATTAGACAATCAAATTTAAAACAGCCAAAGGACATGAACAGACATTTCACCTAAAGACACTCAGGCAGGTAAGGAGCACATGCCCATGGTCATTAGCCATTCAAAGCAGTTCGACTCACTGTTATCGAGCTACCCATCGCCAACCCTCCAGCTGGTTTTCAGAAGATATAAATCACTTGGGAGAAGGTTGCTCAGCTTTCACCTGTGAAGCAGCTGGTCGATTCAAACCACCAAAGAGTTGCCATATTTGAGCTGGCCCATAGTAGAAGGGCAGCTTCCTACAGATTACACTGCCAGAACTCCCTCACTGGTAAATTTTGTTACTGTTATACACCATCAAGTCAGAACCGACAACAGGTTTTCAGAGGCTGTAAATCATGAGGAGGATTACGCATCTTCTGTTCAGCAAGCAGTAATTCAAACCACCTACCTTTGGGTTGGCAGTGCAGCTCTTTACCCACTAGGCCACCAGAGATATGCAAATAAAAAAACAATAATGAGATACTTTCTGGATCTCAGTCCAGCAAGAATAGCACTGATTGAAACACACATGACAACGACCACAAAACCAAAGAACAGCAAATAGTGAAAAGGTTCTGAGGCAGCTAGAACCTTTACACACTGCTGGAGGGACTACAGAATTACACAACTGTGACAGCAAATAGTATGCCATTTCTTTAAAAGGCTATAAATAGAAATGGCAAATGACCCAGCACTCCTCCTAGATAATAAGAGTGATGACACAAGTAGATAAATGCAGACCTGTGTTCATCACAGCATTTGTCACAGTAACAAAATGAAACAGCCTCAGTGTCCATCAACAGATAAATTGTAAGGCATACGTACAAAGGAATACTGCACAACACTAAAGAATAATGATGAACCTGTGAATCATCTCCCAAGATAGATGAACCAGGAGGGCATTATTCTGAATTAAATTCATTCACAAAAAGACAAATATCGTATGACACCTCTTATAAAAAGTCAAGAATAGGTTTGCAAGCAAAAAGAAATGTTCTTTAAAAATCAAAGCATTACGTAGAGAGTAGACCAGAGTTAATGGTAAAGTCAGTTCACACAGGGAGAAGTCAGCGCAACCTGACCAAGGCCAAGCAAGACACTGAGCGGTTAAGCGTTATATATAAGCAATCCTTCAACAGCAGGGATAACTAAGAGTACCTCAGATAAGTGTTAACACTAAACAGACGGGGGGGGGGGGTGTCATGTGGGAGAACATCCACATGGATATGTAGGTGTCACTCACTCACTGATTGCCACTGAGTTGGTTCTGACTCCAAGTGACCCTGCGCTGAGTGCCTGAGGCTGTAAATAAAGATGGCAGGAGACTGCCTCCCCTTCTCCTCCGAGCCCCCGGTGTATTTAAACCACTGGGATGCTCAGCTTTTGAGTTAGCGGCACAATTCAACATAGTCTGTGCCCTCAGAGCTCCCTATATACAGGATTAGTGGTAGATACTTCTACATACATACTTGCAAATGCTTGTGTACTCATGTATATCAGAAAGCATATATGGGACAGTATTTCTAAATAAGTATTTCTATCCAGTGATAGAAATAACTGAGACATCAGTACTGAACCAGTGGACTCAAAGACTAAGGACTATGGTCTCCCAGGATATTTAAGTCAATTGGCAAAACATGGACCAGAAAGTTCAACACCTTCATCTAGTGAGTAGTATCTGGAGCCTCAAAAGCTTGCAAATAACCATCTAGGAGGCATCTATTGGCCTTTTTGCCACCTGGAGCATAAAACAATAAAGAAAAATGAAAAATAAGCAAATTAATCCAGAGGGCTGATGGTTCACATGACCCACAGCCTCCCCTAATCTGAGTCCAGAAGAATTAGGCAGTGCCTAACAGCCACTTCTGACTACTGTGGTCAAGACCACAATAAGAAGTCCCAATTCGAATGAGTTAAAAATAATAGATACAAAAAATCCTGAAATAAGTCAGACTTACTGACCTGAAAGAGAGCAGAAGAATCTTTGAAGTTGTTGCCTGCAAACAACCTTCTAACTTGAAACTGAAGACACTCCCTGAGGACCTTCCAGCCAAATAATAGAACTGTGAAACAAACAAGAGTAAAGAATGTGAGTCTTAGAATAGTCAACTCTACGAGGCCCAAGGTCAAAGATGAGAAGGCAGTGGGGGACAGGGAACCCAGGCAGGAAATAGGGAGAGTGCTGACATGTATCTATTTAAAAAAACCAATGATGCACAATAACAGGTTCAATATCTATATATTCATTTGTTACTACTATTCTTGGAGTCCCTGGGAGATGCAAACAGTGTACTTGGCAGCTAACCAAAAGTCTGACAGCTTGAGCCCACCCAGAGCCACCTCAGAAAACAAGTCTGGTGGTCTGTCTATCTACTTCTGAACAACTCAGATATTAAATAGGAGCTCTGGTGACCTAGCGGCCAGAAGCTGCACTGCAGTCCCAAAGGCATGCCATTCAAGGCCACCACCTGCTCCATGGGAGAAGGATGGGCAATCTCTTCCCATGCAATCAACTGCCTCTGAAAACCTGCCGGAGGGTCAGCTATGGGTCGGTTCTGACTCTACATTGAGTACTCAGTTGTTTCTGTTGTCTTGACGTTGAATCTGGCTGTACAACAGATCAAAGCCTTGCCTGATCCCACACCGTCCTCTTGATCTCAGCTGCCCATTGTTTTAGTCATGTGTCAGTCCGTCTCACTGAAGGTCTTCTCTTGCGCTGATCCTCTCCTTCCCAAGAAATTGGAAATGTAATGGAAAACAACTCTACTCTGAATATATGCGTTCACCATAAGTTGCAGTCAAATGAGTGGAAACGTCTGTCATTGCCATTCCTATACCAAAAGCTTGCAAGGGCAGGAATTATGCTCTGTCACCACCCCTAGCCCAAGGCCTCATTGACAACTGGTTTTTATTCCTGCTCATCTTTTACTTGCTTTGTTGGTAAAAGAACATCCTCTGAGTGGTTTCCACATGAAAAGAGAGACCGGACCCTCCACCCTCAAATCTGTCCACTTCTTGCTTTTCTTGCCCATTATTACTAGAGAAGTAATTCTTTTTCTAGAACTTTCCACAGCCATGCTCTCATTTAATCTTTGCTGTGAGGTTGAGTGTCTTATGTCCATTTCAAAGTTGGGAAGACTGAGGACCAGATTAGGAGAATAACTGACTGAAAGGAGCTAGCAGTCAGGAAGGTATAGAATCTGACCTCCTGACCTGGAGCCCTGGGACATCTGACAGACACTAGTGGCACCAGGCAGTTGGCACCCAGTGAACTGGTCCATCCAGAGGCTGCAGGCTGGTGTGATTTATTGAAACCCACAAAACTCTGGTGTCAGCGACAACTCCTGCCACATGTCATCTGCTCTGTTATTAAAAATCAATTCTCCAGGGGCAAAGAAGTGCCCACGCTGACAGTGTGCAATCTGTTATTGTCACTTATTTATTAGCCACCTTCTCTGGGGAGTTTGAGGACGGAAGGATCAGCAAAACTATTTCCTTGTTTCCAGTTGAACACTGCAAGGGATAGACACATCTCATTGGCTAGGGCTCCTCATGTCCCCCCTCAATCTCAATCCACCGTCTTCCATCCCAGCCTACCAAAGCTGTGCATGGACATGCTGCCACAGGGTTAACGCAAAATCAAAACGATTATCATTGAGTCACTTCCAACTCTGGTGACCCCATGAGTGTCAGAGTTGAACTGGGTTGTCAGTGGCTGACTTTTCAAAAGTTCATCAGCAGAGCTTTCCTGCACAGCAACTTGGGCAGGGCTCAAACCCCCAGCCATTTTATTGGTGTCCCAGTGCTAAAGCATTTGCACTGCCCAGGGACTCTGAAGGGGACTGGGACTAGCAGTTTTAAGGGGGCGGCAGTGCCTGTGTTTGTAATGGGTGTACTTCTGGTTGTAGCAATTCAACACGTAAGAAGGAGACAGAGTGCAAATATCTGCCTGCATATCGATCTGTCTATGGGGAGGACTGTGTATACATCCCCAGACTGCCTAGGGTTTTTTTCTTCCACCAAACCTACTATGTTCCACTGCAGAGTGCTATTATCAATCATTCAGGAGTACTTATGAATATACTAGCTGTACTAACTTTCTGAATTAAAAATTAGTAGACTTTTAGCACCATTAGTTTAGAATCATGAGATTTCATGAATTTAAAAAGTGATCTTAGAGCCCTCCAATCCAACCATCTACCTCATGGGGAACAACCATTCTCTGCACAAGGACCAATTCAGGAAAAATAAAATTCTTTATGGGATATATTTCTTTTATGATATTTGTATCCTTTCCCCCAATAATTGCACTTCTAGGAATTTATGCTAAAGAATACTCTAAAATGAGAGCAAGGCTTCGGCAGTAAGATCTTTGTTGCACTTTTATTTTTATCTAAATTTTAAATATAGCCTCCAAGTGCCACAGTGGGGAAATGTTTAAGGAAACATGGGGCAACCAGCTGATGAAGTATGATTATTATTATGAGAGGTAAAAATGAACACTGGCTATGGAGAATAGTGTTTACCACAGAGAATCAAATGGGAAATTAAGCTAAATATATAAGTGTCAGTCACTCACATGCTGTAATTCATAGCAACCTTCCATTTGGTTTCTGAGCATGTACATCACAATGGGAGATTACCAGCTTCCTCCCTCAGAGTTGCTGTTGAGTTTAAACTATCAGACACTCACAGCCTCTGGATTAACAGTAGACTCATTACAGGCTAAGCCACTGTTGTTGTTGTTGTTATGTGCCGTTGAGTCGCTTGCGACTCATAGCGACCCTATGTACAAACAGCCCTAAACTCTGCTCTGTCCTGCGCCAGTCGCATTACCTCTGACACACCCATCCCGACTACCCCAGTCACTGAATCAATCCACCTCATAGAGGGCCTTCCCCTCCTGCGCTGTCCCTCTACCCTCCCAAGCATGATGTCCTTCTCCAAGGACTGGTCTCTCCTCACAACATGTCCAAAGTATGTTAGACGGAGCCTCAGAATCCTTGCCTCCAAGAAGCCACCCAGTTTAACCCTTTCCAGGACGAAGTCGCCCACAACTCATAGTGACCCTGAGTACAACACCTCTGAAGCCTGACCTGTCCTGAGCCAATTTCACTGGCTCTGACACACCAATCCCTATTGCCCCAGTCACTGTGTCAATCCATCTCATCCAGGGTCTTTCTCTCCTGTGCTGTCCCTCCACCCTTCCAAGCATGATGTCCTTCTCCAAGGACCAGTCTCTCCCAGCCACATACTCAAAGTATGTGAGATGGAGCTTGAGAATCCATGACTCCAAGGAGAAACTTGACTTCACTCTCTCCAAGACAAACCTATTTGTTTCCTTGGTGGTCCATGGTATGTTCACGAATCTTCTCTAGCACCACAACTCAAAGGCATCCTGTCCCACTAGAGCTCCCTGTATGCATAAATAAATCGCAACATATTTATGCATAAGGATCCTTGGTAGCACTGTGGATTAAGCATGGGGCTGCTAACCCAAAGGTGGGTATTTCAAAGTCACCAGCTTCTCCAAGGGAGAAAGGTGTGGCTATTTGATTCAATAACGATTACAGCCTTGGAAATCCCATGAGCAGTTCTGCTCTGTCCTTTAGGATTCTAATGAGCCAGAAATAATTTAGCATCAGGCTTGACATGGGATTTTTATTTTTTAAGGACTATAGAAAACACTGAAAGATGATAAACATCAATAAAAGATAACTGTTAGTATGAAATTATGTTTTGTAATAAATGAAATCTATTCCTTGGAGAGGGACATCATGCTTGGAAAGGTGGAGGGATATCAAAAGAGAGGAAGACCATCAACCAGGTGGATTGACACTGACTACCGCAGTGGGCTCTAGTGTGTCAGGGTTTCTCCGGTAGTGCCCTCATCTGCACTGTAATTCCCAAGTTTGCCTTTAACATTCTCTGAATCAGAAAGGAACCCTGATGGCACAATGGTTAAGCGCTTAGCTACTAAGCAGAAGGTTAGAAGATCGAACGCACCAGCTCCTGTGCAGGAGAAAGATCTACTACAATCTACTTGCGGAAAAATAAACAACTTGGTCAGTTCTGCTCTGTCCTATAGAGTCATGGCAAGGCGGAATCTACTCAAAACAAATGGTTTAAAAACCCAAGTTTTTTTAAAGGTCCTTGCTTGGTGCAAATGGTTAGGCAGTGAAAGGTTGGCAAGCCATTCTGAAGGCATCTTGAAAGAAGGGCGTGGGAGACCCGCTTCTGAAAGGTCACAGACATGCAAACCCTACAGAGCACAGTTCTCTGACAGTCCACAGGTCACAAGAGTCAGAATCGACTCCACAGTCGATGGGGAAGAGCAGACAGAGGGGAAAGTAAGGCCTAAACAACTGTAGCCACACTTTTCCAAACTGAGAAAGTTGCTTGCTAGCCCGGCCTCTGGAAAGTGCAGGCAGGAGGGGAGAGAGGAAAACAGTGGAAGGGCTTCATGGGAGGGCTCTTCTGCGCCATTTTCCTGGCATCATTTAGCATGGCCAAAGCCGGAGCAGGAACCTGCAGTGTAGGCAGATTTCTGTAGCGTCCTCACAGTAAATTACAGCCCCACTACTCTGCAGTTTATCGAGATCTCAGCGGCCCAGCTCATAATAAATGGGAGCATGGCTCGCAGGAGTCTCAGCGCCAATGCTGCGTTTGGGTCATTTGGTGTTTTTAAATTAGTACTTTGAGCTTCTCCAGGGGCCCAGGCCTCATTCGGAAATAATTAACAACGGGGCTGGGCACATTTGCCAAACAGCAAGCAGCCATGAAGTCATCCAAGTGAATAGCACGCAAGGGCCAGTGTGATTCATAAATAACCACATCAACGAGAGGCTCAACGATGCTGATGAAAGTGTTTGCAAGTGCTTCTTGCCCCTCTTGCCTGGGAGGTGAGAAGTCACCACAGCTGCTTTCTGAAGGATACTTGCCTTCTTCCTATTGTGCTGCTTCGCTGAGAATTGAGCACAGTTGTCACCATGAAGGAAGAGGAACTGATGGTGACGAGGGTAAGAACTGAGGACAGCTATAAGAGGAGGAGGGAGAAGACGAGACAGCTAGAGAAACTTGCCAAAATTTTTGCTGCTCAAAGTGTGATTGCTACACCAGCAGTGAGGCCAATGGACATCAGAGCCAATGAAGGTTGTAGTCATTGTTATGTGCCGTCAAGTTGCCTGCGACTCATAGCAAACCTATGTACTAAATGCTGCTCTATCCTGTGTCAATGTTACTGTCTCTGACACACCTACCCCCATTACCCCAGTCATTGAATCAATCCATCTAATAGAAGGTCTTCCCCCCCTGGGCTATTCCTCTACCCTCCCAAACATAACGTCCCTCTCCAAGGACTGGTCCCTCCTTGCAACTTGTCTAAAGTATGTCAGACGAAGCTTCAAAATCCTTGCCTCTAAGGAGCAGCCTACTTTCACCCTCTCCAGGCTGAACCTTTTTGTTTTCCTAGCAGTTCATGGTATATTCAATACTCTTCTCCAGCCCCACAGTTCAGTCATCAATTTTCCTTCTATCATCCTTACTCAGTGTCCAGCTTTCTGATGCACAGCAAGTAATTGCAAAGACTATGGACTATATCAGGTGCACCTTAGTCTCCAGCCTGACATCCTTGTTCTTGAGTACTTTGGAGAGGTCTCTGACAGCAGACTTTCACAATGCAATTTGTCTTTTAATTTCCTGGCTGCTGGTACCAAGAGTGTTGATTGTAGAGCCAAGCAAACTGAAGCTGTTAACAATCTCAGTCTCTTCACCATCTATCATGATGCTGCCAATTGGCCAAGTGGTGAGAATCTTTGTTTTCTTGATGTTGAGCTTCAATTCATATTGAAGGCTGCATAAGGTACAAGGGCCCAAATATGCCTTCCTACCAATGTGCCGTGGACAATTTTACTTCTCCCCAGCATAGTCAAGGCGTGGTGAAACCCATGTGAATTTGATCACCAGATTAGCAAGTAAGCACAGTTAAACCCATGCTCTCCTTGCTCAGTGAAGCCAGTGCACTGAGGTTCCTGGTTAACCTGTCTGTGGCAGCAGCTGTTCAGCAATGGCATTCTCACCTGTTATGAGAGAAAGACTCTGGTGTTCTGTTCTCGGCTGAGGCACCCACCACCTGTCGGTAGGGTCTCTCCTTTTCTGTGATGCAGAACAGTTAGTTGTCATCAGCTTCCAGAATGAGAAGAAAGGCCTAGCGATCTGTTTCTGAAAATGAGACAAGGGAAACGCTAGAGATCAAAGCCAATGGTGGAAATGGCCCAAAACCAGACAGAGTTTGGTTGTGCTGTGTGTGGGCTCAAGAAGCATACCAAAACAGAGATGATTAATATTGATGGTGCAGTTCTGCTGGTCCATCTACTGGCCAGCAGAGCAGCAGGCTGAAATGCCCATTCTCAGCCCTTCTCTGACTTAATCAGAAGTACTGTGCAAGGGACTCCGAAATCTGTCTATTTTCCCTAGCGCTAGCACTAAGTTTGTGAACCACTGTTGTGAATTAAGTGTAATTAAGCGCACGTCTGTATTTCAGCTGAAGACCCAAGGCAGGCTAGCCTCTGCTAAAAGGAAAACAAAAGAGCCGCTTCATTAGTTATTATCCTGTTTACACTTCCACTGTCAACACTAATCATCTCTGTTTCTCTCGGCCTCCTCACCAGCTTACCATCATTAGTCTTTACCCAAAAGGGTGCTTTATCGCCAGCCTAGGTGAAGGCGTGCAGCAGTCATTATAGAAGCATTTGAGTGTCTATGAAGTTCTCCCACCTTGTGCTTTGCAAGCCAGAGTGAGTCATCAGTTTGGGAATTGTCTTTTATGCAGTTGATGATTAGTCTTCCACAAAGTTAATTGAACAGCAAAGTAGTCAGGCTTTGAATGGATGTATTCTACTGGCCTGGTGGCAAAAAGCTGTGCTGCAATCCCAAAGGCATGCGGTTGAAATCCACCTGCTGCTCCACGGGAGAATGATGGGCAATCTCTCATGCAATTAACTGCCTCTAAAATCCCACCAGAGGGTCAGCTATGGGTCAGTTCTGACAGCATCAATATCTATAGCTATTCATTCAAAGCTCAGGATCTGCTCCTACTGGACAGGAGAGAATTGCTCCTAATCCCTGGATAATGCAAATATTTAGCACTTGGCTACTAACCAAAAGATTAGCAGTTCAGATCCACCCATAGGTGCCTCAGAAGAAAGGTCTGGTGATCTGTATGTAAAAAATAAGTGATTGGTATTAGAATGGATTGAGAAATTATGGTATTCACACAGTGGAATACTAGGCAGCATGCAGGAGCAATGATTTTGTAAATTACTACCTAACTTGGGACTGGAAAGCATTATGCTGAGTGAAATAATTCAGTCCCATAAGGACAAATACTGTGTAAAACCATTATTGTAGAATGTGTATGAGGATCCAGGGATAGGGGGAGCACTAGAGGCCACCAGAGCTCCCTTAGCCCTGGATCTAGGACTGACAGTATCTCTCAATTCTCCAAGATTCCTTTAAATGAGCGTGTAGAGAGTCATTTCATTAAGCTCTCTGATTTGTACTATTCTTTCACAATATGAGCAGTTCTTTCCTGATGTTAATAAAAATTCATAAATATGAATGCAGGTTATCCATTTAGCAATACCAGGGTCTCCCTGTGAACTCCTCCATCCCGATCCGCTCTGGTAAACCTTGTGGCTTTCACTCCCATTTTATATAGGAAACTGAGGCAGAGTAACTTTGCCCAAGGTCACATGGCTGGTCAGTGGGTTTGATCACAAGCATCCTACCTCTTTTATTTTTTTAATATATTTTTTAAATTTTATACTGATTTATTTACAAAGTTTGAATACATGGTTTTACATACTGGATTATTCCCAATTCCTTCACCCCCTCTCATCAAATTGTGTGACCACCCACCCATCCTCACCCCTCTGCTTCCACCCTCCAACTCCTTGGATCTTCATACTCATTCTACAATAACAGTCTTATACAATATTTATCCTTGTGGGACTGAGTTCTTTCACTCAGCATAATGCTCTCCAGTCCCTCCCAAGCTAGGTAATAATTTACAGAATCATTGCTCCTGCATGCTGCATAGTATTCCATTGTGTGAATGTACCATGATTTCTCAATCCATTCCCTTTGTGGTTGGATATCTGAGCTCTTTCCATGTTCTTGCAATGGTGAATAATGAAGCAGCCTACCTCTTAACCACAGTTCTTCACATTGTCTCTAAACCTCCAGTGATTCCATCAGGGAGATGTGTTCTTCATTTATTTAGCCACAAAAATAAGATTCTCAGAAATGTAAAAGGATGTGCCCCATGTTCCACATACAGCTAATAGAGACTGATTTCTAACTCCATCCCAAATCTGTCAGAGTCAAAAGCCCGTCCTCTTAGTTCCCAGACTCTCTGTGATTGTGTCCCTGCTGCTGGGGTGGACATAGCATGGACTGGACATTCATTCCTGCTGCTGTGAATGAGACTCCAAGTGAAGCTGCAAGGCGCCTGGGCCAACCTCAAGGGGGTTCTCCCTTAACTGTTACTGGGGATTTAACCATCTGATCGGGGCCTTCTTCCTCAGAACCCTCCATGGCAATGACATTTCCAGCGTTCCCGAAGGCTCCTTCGATGACCTGGCAGCACTTTCTCATCTGTAAGTAGTTGCATTTATCCTGAGGAAATCTTCTCAAAAAGGAAAATCAGTATAGTGTCAAGTACAGTGTCAACTCTGTTAATGTTTTGGTATATGTTTTGTCAGGATGTATACAGTGTGCTTTCTAAAAGATGATGGAGTTGTTGTGTTATTTGCCTGAGAAGGCCTTCAATGGCATCATCAATTACTTAATGTAAACGTTTACTAACAAGAGTTAACGTTAGATGTATGATATCTCTCTCTCTCTTTTTTTCTTAGCACAATAAGATATTTTTATTCCATTTTTATACCAAATGGTTTCGAAACGTAGATTCATGAACTTGTCTCAACTCCGAAGTGTAAATCCCCCGTTTAACTCCAGGTTTGTCTGACCCCACGGCACATGTTCTTAGCAAGCCAGAACTCTGTCTTGAGTATTCCCTTCCCAGTGGAAAAACTGAGGCCCAGAAATACTAAGTGACCTTCTGTCAGCCACCTGTCAAATTGATAAGGCATTCGAGTAGAGCCAGATTTCCTAAGTCTCAGGCCAATCCCCTCTTCCTTTGATCAGGCATCAGTATTTTTTCATTTTATTTTATACCTCTGTCAGTGAAAATGTGAACTTGTCTTTCAATATGTGTGTGTGTGTGTTGTGTACTGTCAGTTAATCGCACAGGAGGAGATTTCCCATCTTTCTCCTTTGGAGCAGATGGTGAATTCAAACTGCGTGCCACCAGAGCTCTCTTGTCCTGCTACGTTGTTGTTGTTGTTGTGAACCATCAAGTTGAAACAGATCTATAGCTGACCTTCCAGTGGGTTTTCAGAAGCAGTTAATCACATGGAAGGAGACTGCCCATCCTCCTCCTGCAGAGCAGCTGGTGGATTCGAACCCTGTGCCTTCCAGATCGCAGTGCATTTTCTTACTATTAAGTTACCAGAGTTCCTTTGTCCTACTATACACATATTTAATTTTTTTATACTAAGTACAAGCACTATAATAATAAAAATGCATATCATTAAACATCAAAAATAGACATTTTAATGTATAAGCAGAAAAAATTAAATAGAAGTTTTAGTAGTTTCTTCCTGGACACCAGTTTGGAGTGTCTGCATTGGACTGTGTGCCTTTCCCCTCTTGCATTTTCAAAATAAGCCATCTGAAGCGCCTCTCAGGCTACTGGGTCTCAAAACTTCCCCTGGATAAATAATTAGGCAGTCTGATAAGGCAGTCTGATTATCAGATGGCCAGGAAGCTTCAGAGAGGGCTGAGTAGGGAGTTGAGTGGAGGTTTGATTCCTACAGGTGAGAGCAAAGCCTGTGAGTTGGGAGGGGGCCTGGGTGGAATTGAAACCTCTGGAGAGGTTGGAAGTGCAGTGTGGAGATGGTGATTCTGCCCCAGCAAAGACTGCATCTCCATTGGTCCCCATATCTAGCCTGACAACCTGATCTGTCATCTAGGGCTCTGGGAACCAACCCCCTCCACTGTGACTGCAGTCTGCGCTGGCTGTCCGAGTGGGTGAAGGCGGGATACAAGGAGCCTGGCATCGCGCGCTGCAGTAGCCCTGAGTCCATGGCCGATAGACTCCTGCTCACCACCCCCACTCACCGCTTCCAGTGCAAAGGTAGGTTCTGCCCCTACCCTTTACCACTCTAAGTCCCGACCCCAAACCTGCTGATAACCTCCTTCATGAGGCCTTTGCAGCCTTCAATACCTGTCAGAGCTGAGCATCTCAACTGATGAAACTTTGGAAGTCATCACCCTGTCCCTTCCTTGAAGCCCTAGTGATGATTAAGCAGATCAGTTGCTAACCAAAAGATTGACAGTTCAAATCCACTCAATGGCTTCTCAAGACAAAGACCTGGAGATTTCTTTAAGAGTAGTCAACACTGTGGGACCATTCTCTTCTGTCACATGGAATTGCTGTGACTAAGAATTGACTCAACTCAGCCAACTCACTTCTTTGTCATTAAGTTGGAATCAATGCATAGCTGACCCTCCATCAGCTTTTCAGAAGCAGTAAATCAGCTGGGATGAAAATGCCCATCTTTCTACTTCAGAGCAGCTGCTGGATACAAACCAACTGCGTTTGGGTTGGCAGCACAAGTCCTT
The DNA here is from genome assembly GCF_000299155.1 of Elephantulus edwardii. Taxonomy (NCBI): domain Eukaryota; kingdom Metazoa; phylum Chordata; class Mammalia; order Macroscelidea; family Macroscelididae; genus Elephantulus; species Elephantulus edwardii. Next base: position 6,669,003 of record NW_006399783.1, on the reverse strand, counting down.
ACCCATTAAGCCACCAGCACTCCCTTGGAAATGACTAGATAGCACCAAACAGCAAAAACATCATCTCTTCCTTGGGTTACATGAAGAGACTCAGCTGCTGAAGTTGGTGCCAACGTGCATCTAATTGCCATCTGTCATTCCTCCCCCAGGTCCTTCTCCTGGCAGCTCTGCCTATTTTCTACTTGACTTCTTTCTGTTCAGATTTCTGCAGAGTGGAGAAAATCTTTAACATTTCTCACCCAACAGTACTACTAGAGCTTGAACGTTTATTTTCCCATTTTACAGTAGCAAACTTTCATACATGTGATTTTATTGACTGGATCATTATAATTACAGCAAAAACTGCTACTGAGTCTTGTTATGTTACAGTACTGGACTAAAGCACTTTTTAAAATGTATTGTTTCATTTAATTCTCGCTTTTTTAATATTAATTCATTTAAATCTCCAACACCTCCAAAGGAAAGACTTTAATATCACCCTCATTTTCAAAAGATGAGAAAACTAAGGTTTAATGCGATTGCATTACTTCTCAATATTACAATCTTAGAAAAATTCAAGGTCGTTTTAACCCTATGCTGTTGACCACCAAACTATTTGGTTTATTTCACTGCAATTTATTTAACCAGTCCCTTCTTTTTAACCCTTAGAGTATTTTTTTGTTGATATTATTGCTATATAGGAGTCTCTGGGTAATAGGTTACTAAGCTATTGACTGCCAACCAAAAGATTATCAGTTTGAATCTACTCAGAAGTACCTTGGAAGAAAGGCTTGGCAATCTATGTCTCAAAAAAATCAGCCATTGAAAGCCCTGTGAGTATGGTTCTCTCCTAACACACACGGCGTTGTCATGAAGTGGAACACACTCAGAGGTCACTGATTTTTGTTTTGTAGGTCTATTTTTATTGATATAGGAATGTCTTTCTCAATTTTAGATTGTATTCCTAGGTAAGGTTCAGAAAAGATTATTTACTGAGCCAAATATGTCATCATTTTCAAGGCCTTCACTCATATTGCCAAACTTATTTCCAGAAAGAATTTTTACCAACTTAATGTTCTCAATTGTTTCATTTGAGTGCCCTTTTCAGTAGACTGTCTTTATTTGATCTTATTTTTAATAAGGTCATTGCTAGTTAGGCAAGCAAAAAAAATAATTTTGTCTCCATTTATTTTGTCTGTCTCTAATTCTTTGGGAAATGGAACTTTTCTCAAAATTTGTTCTCCCATCTTATTGCACATTTACCTGTTAACACACTTTACTCATTACTCGGAACCTTAATTTTTACTTTCCTTTTTAGATGTATTTTCTGTGTAATATCAGTTTCTGTATTTTAAATTAAATCAGCAGGGAAGACACCTAGGCATCAGTAACGTGTCTCAGGATTCAGGTCACTCACTCATGGCTCTCAAGTCAGAACCCACTCGTAGCTGATCCTCCGGTCAGCTGTAAATCACGTAGGAGGAGACTGTGCATACTTCTACCTCAGAGCAGCTAGTGTGTTTGAACCACCCCCTTTTGAGTTGGCAACACAACTTCCTATGCACTAGGCCACCCTCACTATGCACTAGGCCACCCTCACTGTGTTCCAGCTTCTGCAGAAAGCATTCATTGATTTTCACCTGATTTTTTTTCTTTTCCTTTTTCCATTTCTAAGACAGACACCTGATTGACTGCACATTTTAGAATTACTCAAGGAGCTGTAAAAATTACTGATGGCTGAGTTCCACTGCAGGAAGTGTAATAAAATTGGATGAGGGTGTGGCTAGGGCATGGGGAGTTTTAAAAGCTACTTCACTGGTTCTGAAGGCCAACTTTCCCCATTTTTCTGAGACCTCCCTAGTTTAGCACTGGAAATCTCTTATCCCAGGAGCCCCCTCCATGCTAGGTGAACTGGTTCCATTGGTCACTGTATTCTTATGTGAAGCCAAGTTGCAACCACTTGTGTGAATTCTCCACCAAACCAACCCTCTTCTCAGCCCACGCACAGATGGTTAGACCTACACTGGGATTAATCCCAACGCATTCTCTAAATTGAAAGCTGTTATCCCTGTGAACATGTAAAAGCTTGTTAATTGCCCTCTTCTAGTGTACCCTACTCTGGACACCTCATACATAAATAGAACTAAATGCTATCCTGTCCTTTACCAGCCCCATAATTGGTTATAGGTCACACCATTGTGATCCAAAGAGTTTTCATTGATTTTGTTTAGAAATAGGTTGCCAGGCCTTTCTTCCTGGTCTTTTTAGTCTACACTCTCCAGATAAACCTATTGAATATCATAGAAACATTCAGGCTTCCACTGACAGATGAATAGTGTCTACACATCAGGTACCTAGGCCCAAAATCAAATAGCACCAAAGGCAAGAGTTCTATCACTGAACAACCAGCGATCTTGATACTCAATAAGGCTTCTTTGACTAGAGCTCCTTATCAGATCTGACTGCAGCAGCAATACACAGCCTTATATGTGCAATGCTCTGTGCAGACATCATGACCTCCCTCCAGCCCATACTTCTGAAAAAAACCAGGAGTCAGTCAAAACTATCACTGTGGGAAGTGTACTTGAGCACAGTTGGCCCTCTGTCGTCAACATCCTGCTTTGTACTCTGGGGAGAGCTTTCACTTCCTCCTGCCAGTTCAGGGTTTCTGCAAGGAGGTGGTTCTCAGTGCCTTTGGCTCTGCTGCGATGCCCTCTTGAGCCTGGCATAGACTGTTCCATGAGAGGGTGCTTGGGGACTGATGAATGGAGGCCCAGTGGAGCCTGGGCTCAGGGCTTTTTTTAATATGAATAGATCCAAGAGGGTGCTCCTAATTACGGTGCATTGTTTACAGATTAGCACCAAAATCAGATCAGGCTAATTATAGTAATTTATTTAACTGCAGAAGTGCTTCTGAATGGTGTCCTGCTGTGATTCTTCCTATCTGGGCAGGCTGAATGAATGGGGCTCTTGCTGGGCCTGATGTGTTGCCTGAGGAAGCCAGCTGCCCTGTGGGCATGGAGATGGGAAGGGTTGGCAGCCAGCTTAGGAAGGCACCAGAGCAGAGGCAAACAGAACTGTAATAGTGACCTTACCTGGGTACCTGCCACTAACGTTGTACGATTTTGCTGTCCAGGACCAGTGGACATCAACATTGTAGCCAAATGCAACGCGTGCCTCTCCAGCCCGTGCAAGAACAACGGGACGTGCAGCCAAGATCTGGTAGAGCTGTACCACTGTGCCTGCCCCTACGGCTACAAGGTATGACCAAGGTCCCCATTGCCATCATTTGTGCCCTGCTTCTTCTGCGTCCCTGACCATAGACATAAGCATTTCCCCTGCTTGCCCTCAATTTTCCCAAGGCAGACTGAAAAATGCCGCTTTACAGGTCATCTCAAAGTCACATTCATGGGTAACGCTGTTCTCCCTAGAATTGGTGGAGGCTTTGCTGTCGTATGTGTGCATGTTAGTCATGGTGGGCTCCACATGGTCTTGACGTCAAAATGACATGCTGCAATGAGGAGGAAATGTAATCAGAATTATTGTATTTTCTTGGTAAACATGGGGAAATTGACATTTAAAGTGAGAGTTAAAGTGTTTCTAGTAGAAATCCCTTAAACCTACTGTTTCTAGTTTTCTTCCAGACTTTTCAGACCCCCTTCCAGCCCTGCCCTCAGATGGTCACCCCTGAAGTAGTTCTAGGTCAGTGCTAATGACGAGGCAGGGGTGGCAGCTTCTGAGGTCTTGGAAGCCAAGCCAACCTGCACTGCAAGAGCAGCTGCGTCACGTTGATTCTGACTTCATGCATGTCAGAGTGCAACTGCGCTCCACAAGGTTTTTCAATGGCTTCTTTTTCAGAAGTAGATCACCAGGCCTTTCTTCCAAGGCACTTCCGGGTGGACTTACATATCCAGTTTTTTGGTAAACAGCCAAGCATTTTAATCACTTGTCAGCCGGCAAGAATCCTCAACTCTCCCATTTATCCTTCCCAGAAATCCAGGCCATTCCAAAAAAACTCTTCTCTCTATTCTTCACCACTCCCTAAATGTCCAGCTATCCTACCTCCTACTGACCCCTGTTGTTATGGGCTGAGTGCAGGCTGTTCTTCTTGACATTTCATTTACTCTTTTTTTTTTTAAGTTTAGCACAGTTGCACAGTTATTTATTCTCTTGTTTGTGAGTGTATTTACCCTGTTGTTGTTGTTGTTGTGTACCAAAGAGTTGGAACCAACCCGTAGCTGACCCTCCATTGGGGTTGCAGAGGAGGAAATTGCCCATTCTTCTCACGTGGAGCAGCTGGTGGCCTTGAACTGTGTGCCTTCGGGATTGCAGCGCAGCTTCTTGCCACTAGGCTACCACCAAGCAGGAAAATATCATTAATTCCTGCTTTCCAGATATAGAAGCTGGTCCTAAGACTGGTCAAAAAGCCTGACTCGGTGTCGTGAAGCTAGTAAACAGGGAGGGTTGAAAGCCAGGCCTGTAAGATTCAAGGCCCAAGCTTTTTTCACAGGAAATCTGGTAGATAAGCCTCCCGCTCACCCTCAGTGGGGTCAGCAGAGATATGGCTGGATACTCTTCCCTGAACTCTTCCAGCTTCCCAGATTCCAGCCTTCCAAGATACAAATCAGAATGCACTGGGCAAAGAGCTTCAAATCAATCCCTTCCCCAGGGATTCACACAGCCAGGAACCGGTCTGTTACTGGGTGAGTGAGTGGGGCCCTGACATCCGCAGGTCTGATGTGCATATATAAGTTTGAGATGTCTCCTCACTCTGAGACACAGGGCTACCAGTGTCTTTCTCCACTGCAACCATTACCTCCAGCAGACAGTGTCAGGGTGCCACCTATGGGCTTGGGACAAGAAATCCACAGGGCTTTCTTAGAAACCTGCCTTCAGAGCCCCAGATTGTGTACACACAACACCATGCATGCACGTGTGCACACACATGACTATTAATAGAGAAAATTACAAATTAAGCCGATAATCTCAAGAGGTACAGCTTCTCTGAAAGTCTCTTGTAAGGATTTGTTAGAGAATGCTTGTTCTACAAACAGACAGGTTTGGGTCCCAGATTTATGATTTACTAGCTGTGTGGCAGTGGCAAGGGGGCAAGGGACCTCACTTCAGCATCCCCATTTTTAAAATAAAGCTGTGTCACAGGATTGCACACTAATGTATGCAGAACACCTAAGACAGTACCCAACAATCAGAAGGTGCTCAATAAGCTGCCGTGTTGCTACTTTCCCCTTCTGCCATCTGTTAATACCAGAGCAAGGAGTGAGCCATCAGTAAAGGTTATTTGATAAAAGTTTTATGGGAAATTATCAAACCATGACACTATGAACCATCAAGGACAGCCAGGTGTTCTCTGTGAACTAGCTGTAGCATGTGCATTTATAATATCCCAAATCTCATATGGGAATCCCAGAATGCTTAGTTGTGCTAATACGAAATCTGCACCTAGACCTAGAAACTGTTCTCCAAACTGAGCAAGGGAACACTGCATGGTTTAAAATCAGGAAGGCTGTGTGTCGGGGTTGTATCCTTTCTCCATATCTATTCAATCTGTATGCTAAGTAAATAATAAGTGAATCCAGACTCTATGAAGAAGACACGGTATCAGGATTAGAGGAAGACTCATCAACAACCTGCATTATGCAGATTACACCACTTTGTTTGCTGAAAGTGAGAAGGATAGGAAATGCTTGCTGCAGAAGATCAAAGACTACAGCCTTCAGTATGGATTACATCTCAACATCAAAAAAATGAAAGTTCTCACCACTGGACCAAGAGTCAGCATTATGATAGATGGAGAAAAGATTGAAGCTGTTAATGATTTCACCTTACTTGGATCAACAATCAACAGCCTTGGTACCAGCAGTCAGGAAATCAGGAGACGTATTGCATGGGAAAGTCTGCTGTCAGGGACCTCTCCAAAATGCTGAACAGTAGTGATGTCAGTTTGAAGACTAAGGTGTGCCTGATTGAGACCATGATCTTCTTAGTCATCTGCTGTACATCCGAGAGCTGGGCAATGAATAAGGATGACAGAAGAATTGCTTCCTTTGAGTTTTGGTGCTGGAGAGAAATACTGAATAGCCCAGGGATTGCCAAAAGAACACAGATATGTCTTGGAAAAAGTGAACTCAGAGTGCTTCTTGGAGGCTAAGAGGTGAAGTTTCATCTTTCATACTTTGGACATTTAGTTAGGTGAAGCTATTCCTTGGAAAGGGATATCATGCTTAGAAAGATGGAGGGTCAGTGAAGGAGAGAAAGACCCCCAAAGAGATGGTTGACATGGTGACATTAATGGGATCTAGTGTGTCAGAGATGGTGAAGATGGCACAGGATAGGGCAGGGCTCAGGTCATCTGTCCATGGAGGTCGCTATGAGTCATACTTGATGCCACCTAACAACAATAATTCCATATGCTGTTGTTGATTGCCTTCAAGTTGAACATGACTCATAGCAACCCTATGAACAAAAGGCTTGAAGACCCTCTACAACTATCAACATTTATCAAAGTTCATTGATTTTTCCAGAGGCATGTTATTTAGGAAGTGGATGCCACTCCTGCCAAACCTGCAATAGTATGTTACTGTTTTTGTATGCTTGCAATATATAGCGACCCTATGTACAGTAGCTCTGAATCCTTCCCTGTCCTGAGCCCGTCTCACTAACTCCGACACACCAACCCCCATCGCCCCAGTTACTGTATCAATCCATCTGCGCTGTCCATTCACCCTTCCGAGAATAATGTCCTTCTCCAAGGACCAATCTCTCCTGGCCATGTGCCCAAAGTAAGTGGGGCAGAGCTTCAAAATCCTAGCCTCCAAGGAGAGACTTGGTTTCACCCTCTCCAAGACAGACCTATTTGTTTTCTTGGCAGTCCATGGTATATATGTTCAAGACTCTTCTCCAGCACCGCAACTCGAAGGCATCTATTCTTCTGTCATCGTTAGTCATTGTCCAACTCTCTGAAGCATAACATGTAATTGAGAAAATCATGGCCTGGACTAAGTGCACGTTTTTATCCAGACTGATACTGTTGCTCTTCAGCACTCTGGAGAGGTCCATGACAGCAAATTTTCCAGTGCAATCCGTCTTTTGATTTCCCGACTGTTGGTTTTAAGAGTGTTGATTGTGGATCTGAGCAAGCTGTAATTGCTAACAACCTCAATCTCTTCTCCATGTAATATGGTGCTGCCAATTGGTCCAGTGGTGAGAATTTTTGAATTCTTCATGTTGAGCTTCAATCCCTATTGAAGACTACAGTCCTTGACCTTTATATATGTAATTATTTTTTTAGCCACCTCCTTTTTGTGAGATACTCAATTGAAACCATTTTTAGTTTGTATAACCACCTTAGAAGGTGGTTAAGTGTATCTTTATTTTAAAGATCAGGTAAATCATTGCTTCCTTCTCTTTAAAATAACCAAGTCTGAGAATAGTGGAGCTGGTTTGTGAAACCATGCTTCTTCCAGACATGACCAGCAGTGGCACAGGAAATAGTGAGTTCACAGGTCTACCAGAGGGTCACACCACTTGTTGAATCTGGGTTTCCAAGATTCTGAATATCCAGCAGACTTGAGAAAAAGTGGAAGAGTTTTTTGGTTGGTTGGTTGGTTGGTTGGTTGGTTGGTTGGTTGGTTGGTTGGTTAGTTGGTTGGGTTTTAGCTCTTAGAAATATATTGAGGGAGTTGTCCTGATGAGACCAAGCTGACAAATGGTCCTCAAACACTCGCAACATCAGACTCATCTTGGGTTTTGCATAGATAGTTGCATGGCCTTGGAGAGCCGTAATAGTAGTGTCCCTCACTTGAAATGAGTGTTGGTTCTGACGAGTCCTTTGTCAGTTCTGACATAAGTCGAGTATCTCTCTTTTTCATTACTGTTGGATTTTTATTATTCTTACTAATCCAGTCTCTTAATATCTGCAAGTGGACATCTGAGAATGAAAGTATCCACAAATTAGGAATTAACACATTCTGTCTCGTACATGTTGCTGACAGACAATAAGTTGCATCAACAAGAGATCAATAGAAGATGGTCGTCAGTGTGGAACTCCAAGACTCCTTGGCTTATAAAATGTCATAACGACTACTGTTGAACGTTTAATAGCTGTTATTGTTAACCTAATTAACACCAGACCTCTGTGATACATCATGAGAATTATCTTGTTCCGTATTCTTAAACACCCTGTTAAATCCGTTTCATTGCCCCACTTTGACCAATCCTGAGTCACTGCGTAGTGCAAATAGTTAAGCATTCTGCTAATAGACAGGTTGTCGGTTCAGACATACCCAGAGGTATCACTAAAGAAAGTTCCAGTGTGCAGCAGTTCTCCTCTGCTCACTGAGGTTGTAACAAGTGGGATTTAACCTTTACGTTGGACCCTACTCACAGCAACCCTCCATCTGCTTTCCAAGGCTATAAATTACAGGCCCTCGTGAAATCTCAGGCCTCTGTGAAATCTTTCTTTGCAGTGTGGATTCAAACTGCTGACCTTTTAGCTTGCAGCCCACCACATTATGAACTATATGCCATCAGGGCTCTTTAAGTGAGCCAAATAGCATCATAAATCTGAGAGAGGTGAGCAGAATGAAGCTGAAGATGTGGAATCAAGCAAATGTGCTTGGCTTTGACAATGGTTGTTATTTCTCAAAGCAATGAAAGTGGCGGAAGTGCCCAGGTCACAACTACATCATCATGTGCTGGGCTCTGCCTGCAGGAGGTCAGTGCTGGGCATTAAGGTGCCTACATCCACCACCTCCCCCACCCTGGCCCTCCCAGGGGAGCACTGAGCTGGGAGTCTCTCATACGTAAAAGCTCTCCACAACAGAGAGGCTGGCTGAGGGCAGGCACTAAGACAACCCACTTTAAGCTTCTCACAGTTCAGCTTTGTCCTTCCCCCTTCATAAGCCATTCATCTACCACCCACATTTCTGAGCTATTTAGCACCCACCAAAGACAAAAAGAAAATATTTTAATCATCCTATTCTGTGCTGCCTCAGACCCTTGGCCATTGCCATCACCAACATGGGTCTCATTATTATCACATTGATCAGAATAGCTGTTATTTATGGACCTATCATTGTGTACAAGATACCTTACGTATATGTCATTTTCAATCGTTGCTAGTCACTGCCTGTTGTTGTTGTTGTGTACTATAGAGGTCAGAACTGAACCATAACTGACCCTCCAGGAGGCTTTTGGAGGTAGTTAATCGCATGGGAAGAGATTGCCCATCCTTCTCTTACAGAGCAGCTGGTGGCCTTAAACCGTGTACCTTTGGGATTGCAACGCAGCTTCACGGCACTAGCCTATTCATAATTGATGGTGATCTTGTACATCGCAGAATAAGTACTCATAGGATTTTCTTGGCTATAATCTGTGAACCCGGAGAAAGGATGAAAGTTATACAGGAGGTGTCCAGGACTTTCATTTATAGGGTTGCTATCAGGCGACTCAAAGGCACTTAACAACCACCAGCAGCAGCAGCACAGAGAAGGCAGTTGGCCTAGTGGACAGAAAGCCATGCTCCCAAGCCAAAGGCAGGTGACTCTACTCCACGGCCCTCACGCCTGCCTTGAATCGTTTTTGTTCAAACATTCTTCTAGGTCATGTGACCCTGGTCTGTCCACTTGCTGTACAGAGGTAACTCATGGTTGCTGTGAAGCCAAACACAGTGACACTGATGTGTCAGATGCGAGAATGGTTACCCGTGGTGGACAGTGTTTGGTGAAGCTCCCTGATTAAAACAAGCTTGGAAACAGGAGTGGCATCCACTTCCATAATAGCTTGCCCCTGGAAATCCTATGAACCTGGAGAAAGGACGAAAGTTATACAGGAGGTGTCCAGGACTTTCATTCATAGGATTGCTATGAGTCGCCTGCGACTTGACATTACTTAACAACAACATATAATCTTTACAAAAGGGAGCACTGGTGACCCTGTCCATAGGGAACTGAAGTGCTAACCCAAAGGCTTCACCTCACTGTCAGCTCAACTCCACCAGCTGCTCTGAGGGAGAGAGATGGACAATTCCCTCCTGTGCCATTTACAGCCTTGGAAAACCTGCTAGAGGGTCAACTATGAGTCAGTTCTGACTCTATAGCAATAGGTTTGAGCTTGGATCTTTACAGGGGCAGATTGCCAGGCCTTTCTTCTGCATTGCCTCTGTTATTAGTCAATTCCACAAGCGGTTGTCATCTGATTGACACTGACTCATGGCCACTCTGCCTGTGTCAGAGTAAAGCAGAGCTCCATAGGATTTTCAATAGCTGGATTTCCAGGAATAGTTCACCAGGCCTTTTTTCCACAGTACCTCAAACCACCAGTCTTTCAGTTAGTCACTGAGCCCATTAATCAATTGCACTACCCAGGACCTCCAGTTAACTCCACCAGAGAGTGAAAACATTTTATACATTATTAACACGAGACTCTAAGAAAGTAATCATTTCATCAAGGCCCAAAACAGCTGAAACAGGGTTTTTCTTCATTCTGCTGGTCTCCAAGCTGTGTTCTGAGAGCGGCAGATGAAGTGGATTAGCACAAAGCCTCCCAGTACGGTGCCAGCCTAGGCCAGCTGCTTCCAGTGCTGCCTCTCCCACCGTCTGCTGTGCCATCTTCAACAAATTACCTCACTTTCCAAGTCTCCCCTTCCTTACCGGTAAAAATGGAGATAATAACAATCATACCAATCTCCCAGGGCCGTTGTGAGCATTATATTTGATCATGAATATAAAACTCTTAGCATGAGGTCTGGAATGGAAACTGTGCTCGGTGAATGTGAGTGAAAATTAGTATCACAATTTCCATGCCACATGCTGACTTTGTAAAAAGCCTTCATGTCAGTTCCAGCTCATAGCGAACCTATAGGACAGGATGGAACTGACCCGTAGGATTTTTGAAGCTGTAAATCTTAAGATTCAAACTGCCTCGTCTTTTCCTTGTGGAGCAGCTGGTGGGTTCAAACTGCTAACCTTCCCGTTAGCAGCCCAATGCCTAATCTACTATACTCACCAAGGCTCCTTGACTTTTAAAGGAGTGGAACCCCTTATTGCTCTGGTTTAGGATAAAACACAGAGCCTTTTACTCACTAAGAAACTCGTAGTGGATCCATTAGTTACAAGATAGGCTGGGAAGAACCAAACAGACATAGCCCGTGCCTCTGGATGCTCAGAGCCTGTGCCCGAGGCTACACTTTTTGAGAGCGTGGGTGGAAGGCAGTCCCCAGCAGTCGCTGTTCTGGGCCTGATTACAGGCCTGTAGGCAGTGACATCCCAGGTGGGAAGCCCCCGTCCAGGGCCGTGGCAGACACTGGTTACAGCAGAGGAAGGAGGAGGAATTTCTCAGGCAGATGGTGAGCAGATGGCGTGGCAGTGGGAAAGCTCCCGTGATCACCCACACCTGGTGAGGTGGCCAACCCACCGAGTCCATGGCCCAGAAATAAACATGGCAGACACTTCCCTAGGCCCCCACTTTCCCAGACTTTGCGTTGGACTGAACCCCAGTACTGGAATATGACCTTGGCCAGGTGTCCCAGGGGAGAAGCTGGAGCCAAGAGATCACAAGTTGGCAGCTTCCTGAGTCATTGAGTCTTAAAGTCCAATCCTGGCTTCTGTCCTCAATGGCTTTAAGATCATTACTTCATTTCACATAATCCTTCCCCTCCTACAAGCTTGTGAGTTCCCCTCAGAAGGGCCCCCTTGGACCATTGAATCTAAAGAACCCCAGCCATCAAAAACTCATCACAGGAGTTCATAATCTAGCCTAACGTGGTCACTCACCGTGAGAAGAACATTAGGATAAGTACCATCACTTGACTCCAGTCTAGACCGCTCAAAGATGAATCCGCAGCCATATCGCTTTATATGGGGCAAAGTCAATTGGCCATACTTCCACCTGGGGTCCATGTTACTCAAGTTGTAGATTAAATCTCAGTGAGGCTAATAATAATAGTGACTAGCATTTATAGAGTGCCTGCAATATGTTAGGCATTCTGTAAGTGCTAGTAGTATTTCCATAAATGCTGACTACTTACTAGTGTAAGAGACCATAGCAACCCTTTGAGGTAGGCTTAGAGTGGTTAAGATGGTTATTCAGGGTCATCCAACCAAGAAGAGATGGAGTCAGAATGTGAAGCTGGACTTCCTTATTCCCCAAATCCATGCTGTTTCCCTGCAGTGTGGGCTAGGGAGGAAGGCATAGGTTCTGGAAAGCAGTGAGGCTGGAGCTAGGACTCTGAGCTCTCAATATTCCCCTCCTTTCTACTTTGGAGCAGCGAGAACAAAGGCCTCCTCCCTTTGGCTTCTCCGAGTCCCACAGAAGACTTGTCCCAGGGTCTCTCCTCCCTCCTCCTCCTCCATGGTTCCCGGAGGATGCTGGGAACTGCCAGGGGCTCCCAAGTCATGCTAATGAGATGCTTCTCCTCTTTCCCCTTCAGGGCAAGGACTGCAGCATGCCCATCAACACCTGCATTCAGAACCCCTGCCAGCATGGAGGAACCTGCCACCTGAGTGACACCCACAAGGATGGCTTCAGGTAACAGCTCACCTGTCTTTAGTTATCTTCCACGGCTTGATCCATCACTGATTGCTTAGCAGACTGTGAAGAAGCTTAGCTACCTTTGCTGAGGACCTTCCATGAAGGATTTCACGTGCTTCCTGGGAGGTACCAGCATCCCTTCATCTGCAGATAGGGCATCAAGAGGATGAATGTTTTGTGCACAGTCACAGTTCACAAGCACTGATACCGGGACTTAAGTCCAGATAGTCTGTCTCCTGAACCAGGAGGACGCTCCAAGAGAAGTTCCAGAGGTTAACTAAAGGTGTTAACTAAAGCCTGGCGACTTCCCTAGTCTTTTCTGTATGATGAATTTTCATAATCGATGGCATCATCATATGCTCACTATGTGCCAAACACTGACTCAACTCATTGTCAAGTCAGAACCATCATATAGCTGACCCTCCAGTGGCTTTTCTGAGGCTGTAAATCATATAGGAGGAGATTGCCCATCTTTCTCCCACCGGGCTTCCAGGGCACTGAAATAGCCCTGCATTATCTAATTGAAATCCTCATAGCCACCCTGTCTAGCATGTTGATAGGTACTGTGCCCATTTAACAAATGAGAAATTGAGGCATAGAGGTTGATTTGCTCTATGCCACATATCCATGGAACAATAAATGTGACCCCCACTCATCCTGGATCTTTCAGCCCTGGGTCCTCTCTCTTCCCTAACATTTAGATCTTAGGAATAAAAGGACATGGAAATTACTTAAATTTTTTCTCATCCCTGACCTAGGAGTGGGACCTGGTGTTCATCACCTCTCTTTCCCTCACCCTCCCCACATGCTTTTAGCAGCCTGTTTTCCCCAGTCGACAGCCCTGGCAAACGCAGAGAGTTGGAGATCGGCTCCCCTGCACTGCACCACCCCCCAGCTCTGATGAGGTAGTGGGTGAGATGGCAGACCCCTGGTCATAAAGAAGGGGCCTGGGATACCAGATTCTGTGCAGACTTCGTAAAGCTCATGTTGCAATTAATTACTGAAAGCCCTCTGGCCGGAGGCTCTGCTGTGTGGTCTGAGGAAGAAATCAGCTTCTCGACTCTCAGTTCTCCCCCCCTAGGGATCTCAGCCCACCCATGTGTCCACTTGCCAAGTCAGTCCCATCAAACTCCAACTCTTGAAAAGTGAAAATCAGGGCAAAGTTTAATTTCCTGCCTGGAGCCAGCCAAACCTCCTACCGCTCAGACTGTCCACCGGTGGGGAGGAGCAGAGAGAAGAGAAAACCACAGAAGAGTCTTCCCAAAGTGCTGACCTGCCCCAGCCAGTGTGAACACCTCCAGGCTGAAACCCTGGCTCTGCCTGCACCCAGTGGAGGGCGGGGGCTCAGAAGAGAGAAGAGCTTTCCTCTGATATAATAGGGCTGTTCCGTTCTCAGCTGGAGCAGATGGAGCCCATTTCCATCCCCAGATACTGAGAAACATCCAAATGAACTTGAGATATTTCAGGATAAGTCTTTAAAGCTCCCAGATCTACAGATGTAGAGTTGGAAATGGGGTAGAGGGTAAAGGTAATGATACTCCAATACTGGGGAATGGCATGGTTTGCATGTAAGTCATGCTTTCCAAGGAGCAGGGCCAAATACCCATAGGCATTGGTCCCTGAGGGCCTTGAGTTCTCCCTCAATTAAGGCCATAGCTGGTAAATTGGAGACAGACTGTCAGGGAGAGCTTTGCTCCTCCATTCCCCGCTTAGATCTGGAGTTATGCAGCCATCACATACCCGTCACATGGATGTGTCTCCAGTTTTGAGTTGGCAGAGCCAGCTAGACAGACGAGAAGAGAAAGCACCTGCCCTCAGTCACCTGCAGTCCATCGTTCTTGAAGTCCACCCAAGCCCCACCAAGGTTTCCAAGCGAGAGATACTTCACACCGTCTGTCCGCTTCACTAGCAGCCCCTACGCCCTGGACCAACCGTCCACAACTCACTGCCCAGCAAGCCACAGACCCGGGACAGCCAAAGTAAATCCTCTTCAGGAAGATAAATAAGCAACAGCGTGGCTTGTGGTTGGTAAAACCATCCTCCTGGATAGCTCTGACGGAGCAGCCTTTTTCTTGAAGACCTGAGATTCCTACCAGGAAAGCAGATCTCAGACATTCTGCTGTGCCGCAAGTCAGACTCAAAAACCCTGGCCTTTTGGAGATGTGACATGGTTTTCAGGTTGCTGAGGAAAGAAGGTCAAGCACGATTCTGTTGTTGTTATTGCTGGTTGCTGTCATATTGATCCCTGACACGTGGTATCCTTGTGCAGAATGGAACAAAGCCATCCCAGCCCTGTGATGGGTTAGGGGTCAGTTTGTTGTACTTCATATGATTTTCAGTGGCTGATTTCTAGCAGTAGATTACCAGGCCTTTCTTTCTAGTCTGTCTTATATGTAAGCACAACTGAAATCTGACAGATAGGTAGAAGCTTCTCCTGGGGAACAGTGACTGGGAATCGAACCCAGGTCTCCTACAAGGAGAGCAAGATTTCTATCACTGAACCACCATTCCATCACAGCGCCCCATTTATGATAGTAAGAACATCTAAATCAGTTTCTTATTACGTTTTTAAAAAATCATTTTCTAATCAGGGCAGTCTCTGAGGCAGATATTTGGGATTCCAGGTCTGAGCCAGCATGCACGTTCATGGTTGGATAAGTCCCTGACTAACGGTTTGGGACATATAAAAGATCTAGATCTACTGTTCATGAAGTTCATAGCCATTAAGTCACAACCAACTCACAGGTGACCCTCTGGAGGCTTTCTGAGGCTGAGACTCACCTGGGACTCTTCCCACCCTTCTCTCTCAGAGCCTCTGCTCAGAGAGAGGCCTGGCCTGGGGGTTCTCAGCACCACCTCTTGCAGATAGCACTACTAGAACACACTGGATTCATGAAGGTACTTCTTTAATCAGAAACAAGCCTCCCGCCCATCCCCAAATGTCCACTTGCCCCTCTCTCCCACCTGCCAGCACTTATTTGTTCCAGCTTACCTTGTTCCTTGATCCTGGTATGTGGCCAAGGTCAGACAGAGGACAAGTGAGTTATATTTTTATCCAAAAGACTTCGCACTGCAGAGACTAATTAAAGAAATGTCTCCTGCCTTTTTACAGTGCTTTATGCCCAGCTCATCAGAGGCACCTGAGGGGGGGTCATCACATCTAATCCTCTCACATCCTACAACTGGAAGGGGCTCAAAAGGAGTCAGGATTCATGGTGAGAGAAGTAGTTTCCTTGAAGAAAGACTAAGGAAGTGGATGGTTTTGTCTAGAACTGAAGGTAACTCAGGGAGCTCTGGTAGCCTAGTGGTCAGAATCTGCACAGCAAACCCAAAGACACATGGTTCAAATCCACCACATGCTCTGAGGGAGAAGGATGAGCATTCTCCTCCCATGTGATTTACTGCCTCTGAAAACCCACTGGAGGGTCAGCTATGATTCTGTTATGACTTGACAGCAAACAATAACAACAACAATAAAAGTAATTCAGAAGCCTGATACATGGCTGCTAATGAAAAATTGGGATTCAAGTCTAACATAGTGATCCATCCTATAGAGATTACAGCCTAGAAAACCTTATGTTGTTAGTGTTATGTGCTGTTGAGTCGATGGCTTATAGCAACACTAAGAACAGTGAATCATCTTGCCCTAGCCCGTACCATCTCGTCACCAGTTCTGATATGCTTTACCCCATTGTTAATCACTGTGTCAGTCCATCTTGTTGAGGTTCTTCTTCTCTTGCCTCAACCTTATACCTTTCCAAGCATCATCTCCTTCTCCAAGGACTGGTTGTTGTTGTTGTTGTTGTTGTTATTGTCGTGTGCCATTGAGTTGCCTGCGACTCATAGTGACCCTATGCATGAAAGCCTGCCCTGTCCTGAGCCAGTCTCACCAACTCCAACACACCTACTCCCATTGCCCCAGTCACTGTACAATCCATCTCATCTGGGATCTTCCTCTCCTGCGCTGTCCCTCCACCCTTCTGAGCATGATGTCCTTCTCCAAGGACTGGGCCATGGATTGGCCCCCCGCTAAAACCCTATGAGGCAGTTCTGTCTGTCACACAAGATCACTGTCAATTGAAATTGACTCATCAACATCCACAAAACTGACTGACACTTTCTGAGCATTTTCTCTGTGGCATGTTCCCTTCCAGGGGCCGTTTTGTGATAGACTTCCCACCTTCCACGCGTGTGGCAACATGGGTTCAGTTTTACATTAAGGTGTCTCACCCATCTGTCAGGGGAGTCTTGCTTGTTGCTGTGATGCTGGACAAGTTTCAGCAGAGCTTCCAGACTGATGTGTGCCAGGAGGAAAGACCTAGTAATCTGTTCTGAATATCAGCCAGTGATAACACAACAGGTCACAACAGTCTGACCCCCAGATGGCCATAGAGATAGAGCGAGACTGAGTGACAGAGTGCCTCTCGGTTTGCATGGAGTCATCAGCAGTCAGGGTCAGCTCAAATGGAAGCTGATAACAATATACACCCTTCTATGTCCCTTACTTGTATAATCTCATTTAACCCTCACAGTTGCCCTCAGGGTAGATAATGATGTCCCGCTCTACAGACGGGTAAACTGAGAGCTGAAGTGTCCAGTCATTTTCCCGTGGTCAAACAGTTCAGAAGCAGCAAACCTAGATGCGTTGTCAGGAAATCCCGCTGCAGAGCCTGCGATCATGACACTGTGCACTCTTCCTTGTCAGGACAGTAAGGCTGCTTTCAAGTGAAAGTCATTCTGCAGAGACGACTGTTACACACAATATCTCTCTTGATCCACAAACAAGATGGCACTAAAAAAGGAGTTGAAGGAAGGGAGGTGTAACTGACATTTAGTCACCTGCAGACGTTTTAGTTACGGGCACACTCAGAGATATAGCAGGTTTGTTCCAGGACAAACCCGCATAGCCAGTGTCGTGCTAAGTGAGTGACGTGGATGGATAGTCTTTGGCTTCCCAGTGCATGTAAAAGTTAGGTCTGCCCTATACTGTTGTCTAGAAAGTGTGCAACAGCATTGTGGAAAAGTGTGACATGTAGGAATTTTAAAATAAAAAAATGCAACAACACACAGACCTGAAGTGAGCACGTGCTCTCAGAACAATGGCACTGATCAACTAGCCTAGTGCCAAGTGGCCACAAACCTTCAATCTGTAAAAGAATGAAGAGTCTTCAGAGTGCAATCAAATGAAGCTCAGTAAGAAGAGGTGTGCCCATGTACTGCAGGAACGACAGCCAGCAGTAAGGCAGTGTCCCCGGGGGGGAATGGCTGCTGTGGATGAGGCAGCGATGCAGGGTGTGAGGAACCAGCACTGTGCCCTGAAACAGGGCTGGACAAAGTCACGCAGGGGCTCGGAAGTATCTGAAGGTATCTGCCTGCAGGGGGATCCTGAGACCTCACATACTTCAATGTGCTGCTGCTCTCCAAGCCACTCTCTTCCAGAAAAGAAACCTGACTGTGTCTCTCACCTCTTTGCCCAATTCTCACTCCTCTGTGTTATTCCACACCTTCCTGACCCCTGGTTCCCTTCCTTCCCAATCCCCACATCCCCAAAGCTGCTCCTGCCCTCTCGGCTTTGAGGGACAGCGGTGCGAGATCAACCCGGACGACTGTGAGGATAATGACTGTGAAAACAACGCCACCTGTGTGGATGGCATCAACAACTACGTGTGTGTCTGCCCACCGAACTACACAGGTAAGAGTTTGTGGCGCATGGGAAGGGGTGTGTGTGTGTGTGTGTGTGTGTGTGTGTGTGTGTGTGTGTGTGTGTGTGTGTGTGTATGTGTGTGTGTGTAGCTGGATGGGAGTACTATGCCCCAGAAGAATATAATTTTCTTCGCTTCTTCCAGGTGCCCCACTTCTCTTCTCCCTATGAATAAGAACATAAGTCCCAGGACCCCAGATATACCATAAGAGGCTTCCCAAAGGCCCTATGAGCTTGCTCAAGCCCACCCTCCAAAAAATCACTAAGCTCCCTTTGAAGCAGCACCTTTCTGGTCACTTAATTAATGACCATTCCCTCCTTGGTGGACCCTAGAGACCCAGTGGTGTTTGAAGCTGACAGAAAAGGGCTGGCTCAAGGGTTAAACTTTGTTCAGGTCTAGCCAACCTTCAACCTTCTCTGGAAATAGACATTTCACCAAATACTTTTTAGGAGCTGAGGACACAGAAGTAGTCAAGACCAAGTTCATTCTGCTATGAAGCTCATAGTCAAGGAGGGTAACACATGTATTCAGTAGAATAAGAATGTAACATCCATAAAACATCAGGCATGGGGTAAACTATGGCATCACAGAGGAGGAAACTAATCAAGCCTAATCCAGAAAATGCTTCTTACAGGGCTTTATTCTTCAGGATAATCATTCTACCCATCTATCCCCATATCACAGGAACTTTATTTCCTGTGTAAATAGCCCCTAATGGGATAGTTAAATACACTTTAGATGAAAAAGCAAAATGCCACTGAAATGCTTGTTTAATTATAGAATAAACCTAAAGTGACCTATTCCAGACTAGAATTCCATGAAACCTCAGCCCTAGGAATTCTTCAAGGAAAAAGCTCCATGGGCAAGTAAGTTTGAGAAATGCTGCATATAATAATAACAGTCTACTCAGAGTGCCAAGACACACATTAGCATATTAAAGGTTCTGAAATGCTTTGCTTTAAAGAAAACTGTTTAGCCCAGCAGTCCTCAAACTTATTTGATCCTAGAGCTGTTTTTTGTCCTCCTGGAATGATATTACTAACCCAGAGAGCCTGTGTCAAGGAACATATTATAGAAAATAACAGACTAAGGTAAGAATGGGGGGGGGGGAATGACAGGAGGATGTTACAAATCTGGGATCCCACACCCTAGCCGTTAGGAATTTGACTTTGATGCTTTGAGTAATAGTGGAGGTAAAAGGCCAGAAAAATGAATGGGAGCAGTGCTCAGGCCTGCAGAGAAAAAAGCCAAGGAGTCCCCTCTGCTCCTCATTTCTATGTCTTCATCAAGGCTTCAACCTAATAGGTATGTCCCCAAGCGTACTCTGGAGGCTGCTAGAATGTGCTGAGGCTGGAGAAGACCTTCTACTCTACTCTACACTGGGCCTTGGGATCCAGCCAAATCTCTGTGCAGGGAAAGGCATGTGAGAAAATTCCACCAATGGTCTATTTCCATAGACTTTGTATCCACTGGCATTCCAGGGTGGAATTAACAACAGGTAGCCTTTATTGTGCACCTACTATATGCAGTGCACTGAATTAGCCAGTAGACATAGACTCCCCACCCCCCTCCAAGGTATGCCTTCAGCTAACTAAGGGTTTCTGGTATAAGAATCCTTCTGTAAGTTAAAGTATTGTTTCCCAAGAATCTATTCAGCCCAAGGAGAAAGATGCCAAAAATCACAGTAGTTAAAGAAAGGAGAGAACAAAAAGTTAAAACTGATTTTGTAGCAGAGGAGGAATTTGAACTGAAGTGACAGAGGCCAAGAGCTTGGCTGATGGCTGCTACGAGTTAATGCCTACTTGATGGTGTTTATCAACAACCAGACTTGGCAGTAGGAATGAGAGCTGAGGAGACACTTAGTGAGGGTCCTTCAGTGGGCATGAGCTGTTATCTGCAATTGACCATGTGCTCTTCTGATTTCAAAAAGAAAGACTTAGTTCCTGGTCCTGAGGCATCAAAATGTTCTGTCCCAGAAAATGTGCCCAGTCCTACAGAAACACTTGTGGAAGAGGCTGAGGGACCCATGTAGAAAGGAGGACTTTTTGGAGACCTCGTAGGATGGGTTAGGGGTCAGTTTGCCCCCACCCAGAAGAAGGCAGAGTCCCGGATGTGTCTGTCCTCAGATACTCCTCCGTATTGTTCCCTGGAAGCAGCAATTTGAGCAGCTGCCGGCTCTCGCTCTCACCCTCACCCTGCCAGTGACCTCGCAGGGGACTTGATGGGAGGAGCTGCTCTCCTACATCACCCTCCACCTGGCTGACCGCATAGAACTTGAGGAAATCAGGTTGCACCGCTGATCTTAAAACACTGATCTTAAAGCATGGCTCTGAGAGCTACCATAACATACCACCCCACATTCCTAAGACGCACGCTCAGGTGCTGTGGGCTTCTCAGAGCTTACAGGTACAGGCATATATGACCCGTGAGACATTTCATGGCACAATGAACTTCAAAGGGCATTTATCCAGAGACCAGGCCTTCACGTTCCTTTCATGTTTGCTTCCCTGCAACAGTACAAGGGGCTTGCTCATCTGCAGTCAACGAACAGTACTGCTGACACACGTCAGCCTCCCCTGACTCCTCTACAGGGATGTGGGTCCCCTTTGGGCTTCCTTGCGCACACATGGAGCGCTGTGTTGGAATTGCCTGAGCATTTACAGCTGTCCCCCTGAGGCTGGGAGAAGACAGGACTTAGTCACTGTTGTGTCCCCAGCACTTGATACAGTGCCTACCACACGGGATGTGCAACGAATAGGAACACATAAGCAGAGGCCCATGGTAGGAGTCAGACAGCTTGTGGTTTCACTGAAGTAGCCCCTGAATCATCAAGCAGTTGATGGTTTTGTAACAGTACCCAGGGAGGAGCTGGAATCTTCCCATTGCCACCGTTAGGGGAACCAAAGCAGAGGCACAGAAGATGACTGACAGAGAGAATGCACAGTGTCCCATACCCACGGTCTCCTGACTGGGATAGGAATGAGTCTGATCCTCTGCTCAGAGTATCCCCCAAAGACCCTCTGTGAGGCCTGAGTTCTTGACTCCACTTCTCCTGTCAGGTGAGCTGTGCGATGAGGTGATTGACCACTGTGTGCCGGAGATGAACCTCTGCCAGCACGAGGCCAAGTGCATCTCCCTGGACAGGGGCTTCAGGTAAGACAACGCCATGGCTTCAACCCTCAGCACAGAGGGTCCTGAGAGCTCTGCCAGCCACTTTAGGCAATAATTAACTAGAGATATTGCTGCCCCGTGTCACCTTTCTCTGCTCATCTCACCACCTCCTCTCACTTGGCTAGCCTGTGAGGAGAGGTAGGATCAGGTGCAAGGGCCGAGTTTAGGCATAACTCCCACCCCCTACCTGGGACACTTGAGCCATTTATTAAGAGCAGGGAGATTTTACCCACTTTATCTCAGTCCTGAGCCTAAGAGTGGTGGGCACCAAGGAGAACACAACCAGCCCTGAAAAAAAAATCAGTGCTTGGTAGTGATCATCATTGCATTCGTGGTAGTCGCCATGACTTATATTGACTATTACTCTATGCTGGAGGAACTCTGGTGTGTAGTCCTTAAGGAGTTTTACTGTTTGCCCAAAAGTGGCACCTCTCTAATGGTTCAAATCCACCAGCAGCTCTTAGGGAGAAAGTTGGGCGATCACCTCTCATGCGACTTACAGCCTTTGAAACCTGCTGTAAGGTCATCTGTGAGTTGGTTTCAACGGTACACAACACTAGTACACAAGAGAACTCCAGTGGCTTTGTAGAAAGGAGTTGTGCTGCCAACCCAAAGACAGGCAGTTGGTTTGAATCCCCCAGCTGCTCCATGGGAGAAAGGTGAACAGTCTCCTCCTATGTAGTTGGCTACCTCTGAAACTCTGCTGGAGGGTCAGCTGTAAGTCAGTTCCAACTTGACGGTACATAGAAACAAGTGGTATGCAAACACTGACTTAACTTCCCTCAGCATAATGATGTCGAGCTTCAGCTGTATCAAGGCACACATCAGGGCTTCGTCTCTCTTTAAAGATGAGCCATGCTCTATTGTCTTTGCTTGCCTGGCTCGTCTGTTGTTAGGCATGTAGGTTTCTACCTTTTGGCTGTGGTGAGAAGGGCTGCACTAGTGTACACATTTCTGTTTACTGCTTTCAATTTTGAGAGGTCTATACCTAGGAGTGGAGTCACTGGGTCATGTCGTAGTTCTGTGTTTATGTTTTTTATGAACCTTTTTTTTTTGTTAAGTTTATTTTTTTCTTTTGATTAATTTTTTATTATACTGGTTTATTTACAAAATTTGAGTTCATTGTTTCCCAGAGCAGGTTCTTCTAATTTCCCCCTCATCAAATTACAACTACATGATTAATACTCCCTGCCCCCTGCATATCCTCATCCCTCTGCTTCCACCTTCACCCCCCCACCTTGGATCCTTATACTCATTATTCTATAATAATGGTTTCAGACAATATTTGTCCTTGTAGGACTGAGTTAGTTCACTCAGTATAATGCTCTCCAGTCCATAATTTAATTTTTAAAGCAAAGAGGTATATACTTAGGACAGTCCCTGATACAGTAAGTCTAAACTAAACGTAATTATTCTTGTTGTGTAAGAGATCTGGGGGACACTGTCTTCAGATGCCTCTAAACCCTGGTCTCCTCCTTTGAATGGAAGGTGATAGAACTTTCCTCACAGGCTCCCCTGAGACTCTCAATAGAGATGCCCAGCACAGAGCTCTGCACACAGAAAGCACTACCTTGAGTGTTGATTGTATATAAAAAGTGGCAGCTCCATGTCCAAATGTGTGAGTTTCCAACCCCGCCCTCCTCAGCCTGGTTCCTGAAAGCAAGCCCCACTTGTATGTACAGGAGACATTCATCAGCCTGCATCAACAAAGGCTGCGTGCAGGCCCACCCATAAAACTCAAGGTGGAACCAGGCTTTGCAGAACCTACAAGAGTTGAAAGGCTCTTTAAAGAACTAGAGTAGGTAGAGAGAAGGTGGGGTTACCTGGCAGGGCACTCACCTGGAAGCCCGCCTGGCCTATGGAACAGGCTTGTTCTGCCTGTGTTGCAGGTGTGAATGCCTCCCTGGCTACAGCGGGAAGCTCTGTGAGACGGACAACGACGACTGCATGGCCCATAAGTGTCGTCATGGGGCCCAGTGTGTGGATGCAGTCAATGGCTACACCTGCACGTGCCCCCAGGGCTTCAGGTATGGCAGAGGGCCACCACAGGAAGGAAGCAGCCTGGGCCAGACAAGATGGGATGGAGACTGGCCCAGGCCACCCTCACTCCAGAAATCAGTGGTACCTTCCTGCCTCCCACCATCTTGAACCCCCACAAGTCCCATAAGGAAAATAGAGCAGATGCTGTCAATCCATTCTGTAACTTCTGGGGGTGGGGAGACTTGGGGGAGGTGGACTTAGGTTCCAGCTTGATATAATGTCAAGCTGGGATATGATTCCATCCAACATATGCCACCATCTTGGAACTCAGCCCAAGGGTAGGGCCAAGCGTATAGCCACACTGGCAAGAATTGCCTTTCTAGGTCAGAGGGAAAAAACAGTACTGTGTCCTAATGGTAGAAAAATGGAGGTGAATTAGGGGGAGGGGGCTGGGGATAATTTCTGGAACTATGAGGCCGCAAAGAGAAAGAACATGTCTGTGGGGGAGAGAGAAAGGACAGGCCTGGCTCCCATACTGACAGTTAGAAAGGATGGGGAAGGTCGAGGGCTAAGGACACATTTAAGGGAAACATGGGAGCCAAATCCACGCTTATCCGTATCCACTGGATGATGTAAAGGCAAATCAAGAGCCGCTGGATGGCATAAATCAGAGCATGCAAATAAGTCCTGGTCACCAACTTCTGAACTGTAAGCCTGGAAGGAACCATGGACTCTCAACTCAGTTCCTCCAAACCTCATTTCAACTGTTTGCATTAGACACAGGCTTGTGAAAATGTAAATTCCTGAGCCCCATTAAGAAACTACTGAATTTTAATTGAGGGGGTAAGGGTTGGGCTGGGAGGAAAGGGTTAGGAATCTACACTTTTAGCAAACTCGCTCCCCCCAGAAGTTTCTGATGACACTGACATTTAGGGACCTGTACTCTAAACTCATCATTTTATAAATAGGTCTGGAGAGGAAGGAGCAGAGACTGAAGCTTAAAACCAGGTGCCATCAAAGTCGACTATGACTCATGGCAGCCCCGTGTGTGTCAGACTTGAACAGAGCTCCCCAGAGTTTTCAGTGACTCTTCAGAAGTCGTTGGCCAGGCCTTTCTTCCAAGGCACTTCTGAATGTACTTGCCCTTCCATCCTTTTTTGTTTGTAACCAAACAATTAACCATTCATACCACACAGGGACAATGAAGGCTCAGAGAAGGAAAAAGACTCACCCCAATAGAGGCAGGGCCAGAAGGGTTCCCCACCTCCAATCTCTGCCAGGGGGCTCTTTGGCTGATTAACTGTGATTGTCTGCCCTTCTGCCTTCCTTCCCTCCTCCCTTCATGCCCTCCTCTATCCTCCTTCCAGCGGGCTCTTCTGTGAGCACCCCCCACCCATGGTCCTGCTGCAGACAAGTCCCTGCGACCAGTATGAGTGCCAGAACGGGGCGCAGTGCATCGTGGTGCAGCAGGAGCCCACCTGCCGCTGCCTGCCAGGCTTCGCTGGGCCCCGGTGCGAGAAACTCATCACCGTGAACTTTGTGGGCAAGGACTCCTATGTGGAACTGGCCTCCGCCAAGGTCCGGCCCCAAGCCAACATCTCCCTGCAGGTGAGCTTCACCATGCCTTGCCCTTGTGGGGACCCCAGACTTCGTCCACTCTTGACTGTTCAGCGAATGGCTGGCTTTCTGGGCAGGAGGAACCCTGGAGACACCACTAGAGGGCACTGGCCAGCTAGTGGCCCATGCCCAGTGAGGCTGGGAGCTGCGGCATGACCCCTGGGACCTTCCCTACTTTGGATATGTCCAAGTAGACCCAGTTTAGAGCTGGAGCTTATGGAGGAAATCTTTGTTCAACAAAGATCTGCTGAGCAGCTGTACATGCAGGGACCTCTGTAAGCATGGGGTTTGCTGAAAGGCGCAAAAAGTCAAGAGACACTTTCCTTAGAGAGAGTGCAGTGGACAGGTATTCTGAGGTTAGGAAGGAAGTCTGGTTGCTCCCACTCCTGGGGTCAATGTCCTACCTTCACTCAGTGCCACCTACTCAGAGACCCCTGTTTCTGCATTTCAATGAATGAAAGCAGTCCCTGGTGCCCAGAAGTCCTGCTGTCCTGTCAGAGCTTACCTGTGCCTCATTGCATCGGCCGGATGTGTGCCGATGGTGGGAGCTGATAGATTCAGGATAGATGTCTGGCAAATGAGTGTCTCCAGAAGCCCATGCTGCTTTGCCATCAACCAGGTGTCCTACTCCATGAGCTCTAGGTGAAGCAGGTACTCATGCGTGGGGACCATGAGGGTCCTGAAGGCAGAAAAAGAAGAGGCTTGTAGCTTTTCCCTAGTACACCATCGCTTCCTCCCTCCTGTAGCCCTCAAACCCACGACCCACCCAGGCTGAGAAAATACAGCCAAGACCCCATCACCCAACTGGGATTCTGTCTAGTGTGCTGCTTCAGGCAAAAGACACACAAAACTGAGAATATTGCTGCCTCTGCCTCTTGTTCTTGCTGAATCCCAACTATGAATTGCTACTGTGTATACTCCATAGAACAGATACTGGGGAATTGAAAGCAAGCATGGTCTTCGCAATCACCTCTTATGCATCAGAGTTGGACAATGACCAAGGAGGATAGAAGGAGAACTGATGCCTTTGAGCTGTGGTGCTGGAGAAGAGTATTGAGAATACCATGGACTGCTAGGAAAACAAACACATTTGTCCTGGAAAGGGTTAAACTGGGTGGCTCCTTGGAGGCAAGGATTCTGAGGCTCCACCTAACATACTTTGGACATGTTGAGAGGAGAGACTGGTCCTTGGAGAGGGACATCATGCTTGGTAGGGTGGAGGGACAACGCAGGAGAGGAAGGCCCTCTATGAGGTGGACCGATTCAGTGACTGGGATAATTGGGATGGGAGTGTCAGAGACAGTGTGATTGGCACAGGACAGAGCGGAGTTTAGGGCTGTTGTATGTAGGGTCGCTATGAGTCGCAGGTGACTCGACGGCACATAACAACAACAATATCGCACTCATTATTTAATGAGGTCTCTTCTTCTCCTGTGCAACTAACTGCCTCCAAAAACCCACCAAAAGGACCGTTATTGGATCAGTTCTGACTCTACAGTACACGAGGATGGCTGTGCCCTCAGGAGTCCTCATGGTGTGGGAGTGAATTGCATGCTGGATTGCTAGCCCAAAAGTTCAGGTCTACCAGGTTTCTCCATAGCAGAAAGCTGGGCGTCTCTTCCCATAAAGATGTACAGCCTCAGAAACCCAGTCACTATGAGTTGAACTCGATAGCAGTGGGTTTGGAATTTGGGGGTTTGGTTTTATTGTGGGGCAGGAGGAGAGGTTACTCTCACACCTGAGTGGAGAACTTCACTAAGAATGATGACCCAGACAGATAGGAAGTCCTTCATGCCGGTGTAGACTAAGGATACAGAAATCATTAAACAAATTATGCCTGGTACAAATGAAGGAGATTTCCAGATGCTAGTGGAACTCTTCATAGAGGTAGACAGCAAGGCAATACCTAACCTTCTCTGGGAAAAATCTCCTTTCCAGGAGAAAGTGGCGTTTAATCCAAGACTTGCAGAGGCGTAGACCTTGGCCTGCAGTGACCAGCTGGTTGCCACCTGAATTTCTAGTCTTAGTTCCACACTCTAACCACCAAAGAGCTTTCCTACTCCTCTTACAAACCCTGGGTCATATCACCTACCTTCTCTTTCAAGAAATCTAAGAACCTCACGTCTACCCATCCACTGCTCCACGAGGAAATAATAGATTCCCCGGCCAAGTCCATCTGCACTAGAGCATTCTGTTTAATCTATTAGCATTCCCAGCCATCTCTTTCATTATTAGCTCTCTGTCTGTGTTGTTGCCATGCTGGGTATGCTGGAGTCCGGCAGCTCTGTTGAGTGCTGTATTCCAAGGGCTCGGCACATAGTAGACGCTCAATAAATGGTTCAAATGAGTGAATAAAAGAATGGAGGCTTAAAACAAAAGTGAATAATCGTCAGTGTAGCCTGGCACACTGTGACACTTGGCGCCACCCATTCAGCGACCTGATAAATGAAGAAATAATTCAGAGATGAGACATAGTGGTACATGGTAAGTGCTCAATATGTATTTGTTGAATGGATCAATCGGTATTTTGCTGAAGTAAAAGTATCAGTCCTGCCCCAGGAACCAATAGACTCCATAGAGAAAAAAAAGATGTGGACAGAATTCAGATAGGGAGATTTCAGGGATTACCACCCCGGGGGAGGGCCCCAAGGGGAGAAGGGAGCCCACCCACACAGCCTGCCCTCTCTCCAGGTGGCCACCGACAAGGACAACGGCATCCTCCTCTACAAGGGAGACAATGACCCGCTGGCGCTGGAGCTGTACCAGGGCCACGTGAGGCTCATCTATGACAGCCTCAACTCCCCGCCAACCACCGTGTACAGGTAAGGACACGCGCCCTCCCCACCCCAAGTCCAGGCCGCAGGGCACTCTGCCGCCTCGCCCCACCCACCCACACTCTCTCCTGGCACAGAGCAGGGGCAGAGAAAGAGGCGGGAGAGGAAGGCAGGCCCACTCAGGGAGATGACACCTCATTACCATAAGATAAACGGCCAGCTGGCTACTTTGCAGAGAGCAGGGTGCTCCAATGGGGACGAGGCTGCTTAATGAGATGCCCTTTTCAAAATGTCATCCTAATCTTTTATTAGTTTAAGAAAGAAAACAGGTGGAGACGAGCATGAAACTCAAAAAAGAAATTCAAGAGCATTAAGGGGCAGGATGACTCCTTGGGTGACTTTCAAGCTGCTCTCAAGGACGGTTTCTCCTGAACGCAGGTTCCAACCAGCGACGTGCTTTTTGCCTCATCAGTAT
The DNA here is from genome assembly GCF_000299155.1 of Elephantulus edwardii. Lineage (NCBI taxonomy): Eukaryota > Metazoa > Chordata > Mammalia > Macroscelidea > Macroscelididae > Elephantulus > Elephantulus edwardii. Next base: position 6,640,756 of record NW_006399783.1, on the reverse strand, counting down.
GCCGGCTGCACTGTGGCTGCATATTTTACATTACATCAGTTTTAAATCTGCTCACTCTTTAAATTTAGCTTCATCTAAATCACAGATATGCAGGTTCAATATGTTGGGTTTCTTTCTACTTCGCAGTGAAATAATGCATATTACATGTAATACAGTCGTAAGTAATAATGCAGTGAACAAGTTGCCTTTGTGTTGACTCCAACTCAGGGCAACTCCATGTGTGTAGAGTAGAACTTGCCTCCCAAGTGCTTGCAGTGTCTCGTCTTTTTCACAAGTGGATCACCAGGCCTTTCTTCCAGGGCACCTCAAGGTAGACTCAAGCCTCCAGGTTTCAGTTAATAACCTGTTAATAACCCTTGGCCTACCTGGGAAGATTAATCATCCAGTGCTACTTCACAAACAATTATCAAAATAGAAACTTTTTCTTTTTTTTTTGTTTTTTTTCTCTATATTTTATTAATTTTCATAAACCTTTACAGAGATTTTGGGTTTCCATTCATTCATTGTTGCACTATTCTCTCTACCCTCCTCCCAGTTT
>NW_006399783.1:6624241-6639208 GCF_000299155.1 Elephantulus edwardii | reverse complement strand
TGCACCATTTTACACTCCCACCAACAGTGAATCAGGGTTCCAGTTTCTCCACAACCTCGCCAGCATTTGTTGCTTGCTGTTCTGTCAAAATAGCAAAATAGAAACTTTTTCTGTGTCACACTTGAATTAGATGGCATATCACCAGTAGATGCAGGGCTGTATTTGAGGAAGCCACTGTACAAAGGAGAGGCCACGACTTGAGAAGAGCAGACATGTTCAGGCACGTGCCCCCAGACACCAACAAGCACAGAAAGCACAGGCTTACCTGTGCTTACTTAACACGGCACACATAACTGTTCACTACGGCTTAGTAAGTGCTGATGGTGGTGTGTGCCATTGAGTCGGAGCTGATCCATAGCACACCTTCCAGTGGGTTTTCAGAGGCAGTAAATCTCACAGGAGGAGACATTCCACCTTTCTCCTGTGGATCACCTAGTGTGTTCAGACCTCCAGAGAACTGCCACCATGGCTTGGTAATGAAGCTCCCTGTGGACCACACCCCAGAGCTCCTAAGATAAACACAAAGGACAGCAAATAGGAAATAAGGTTCCAGGTGGAGGGTGAGTAACACCCAGCATGTCAGGTGCCTGCGGGGATGGTCCAGCAGGAAGGAAGAGGCTTACTCTAGGGCCTTCAGTCTTTTCTGGAGTCTCATATGTGCCCTTAGAGCCATTAGACGGGAAGAAAGTAGAAGGACAGAGAGCCAGGGGGACAGTGCTGGGGATGGTCCACAGACAGGCAGCTCTGACATTTGGGGCCAAACAGACCAGGGTTTGAGCATGACTCAGTTTCTCTGTGCTTTAGTTTCCTGTGGGTTATAACAGGATGTGCATCTTGGACACATCTTTTTGGACTGAGGATTTGTCTGACAGAGTCTTACTACTTTGATTCTTGACATGGACTTGTCAAGGGCAAAAGCAGAAACTAGGCTCAGAGAAGAGCCTGGGCTTGGTCCAGGGCTGGAGAGCCCACAAGGCCCAGCCTTTCTTTCTGCGCATGTGTGTGCTGTAGGCGGGAGTGGTTTAGTAAGGCTGACAATGTAATGGCAGGACTGTTCAGACATTCTACTGTTACCTCACTCAGGCCTGAGGGATGTAATGGGAAAGCTGAGAACCCCAGCTCTTCACCTTTATCTATGTTTTCATATCTTCACACACCTGAAGACAGGCCTCCAGGGCCCCTCAGCCTCACAATCCTAAAAGCTCCTTGCAATAAATTGATTCTAATCCACTGTAACCTCTAGGACTGAGTAGACTTGCCCCATAAGATTTCCAAGACCGCACAGCTTTACAGACGGGTACATCTTTCTCCCTCAAAGCAGCTGTGAGGGGAAAAAGAAAGAAAAAATGAGGGGGAAAGCAGCTGGTAGCTTTGAACTTTTGATTGGCAGCTGAGTGTTTTAACCACCGTGCCACCAGGGCTCATTTCACAGTCCCGAATCTCCACAGATCCCAAGCCCTTTTCTCTGGGACAGCCATGTTTCTGCCCAATGGCCTTCCCTCCCTCTTTGCCTCTATCTCTCCCACTCACTCTCTCACCCAGTGAACACCTATCAAGCACCTTGTAGGCTGTGAGCTAGCGTTGAGGACACAGAGTTCCGCAATGTGGAAACCACAGGCAGAAGAGACCAGTTGCACCCCTGAGGCCCCCAGAGGGTGCTGTGAGAATGCTGAGGGGGAGGGGGTAATGGAGTGAGGCCAGCAGGTCCAGGGGCATTTCCACAGGCTGATGAAGCCCCACCAGGATGTCTGGAAGGGACTGCTAGGAGAGGCTACTTCACAGAGGTCACAGGCCATGCTGACCTGCAGCGGGAAGGCCCAGGAGACCATCCCAGCCAAATGAAGGAACCTCTTCTCAGAGTCACTGCAGCCTCCTGGCCCCTCAGGATATGTTCCTCAGCCGGGGGCCAGAGCCAACTCCAACCTGATCTAATCAAGGGCACTGGCATAGCATGTTGGTTTCTCAAGGCCCACTGATTCAACCTCCAAAGGGAGATGAGCATCCAGAAACCCCAGAAAATTAGCTACAGGCCCTATAGCAACTGGATCTCATGGCAACTTTGAGTCCAAAGTCCAGTCTTGCTCCTCTGTCCCACTTTATTTCCAGGTAGTAGTCACATCAAGGTTCTTATTCTGGTCCCAGGAAAATACACAGGAAGCCCTGTTTGAGCTTTTCTTTGCTTCCAAAAGGGGATACAGTTCATTATCCCTTTGTTCTAAGAAGGGGGTGCAGGTACCTTAGTCCTTAGGGAGCTGTGCTACTAACACAAAACTGGCAAAGATTCTCACCACTGGACCAATTGGCAGCATCAGGATGGATGGTGAAGAGATTGAGATTGCTAACAACTTTAGTCTGCTTGGCTCACAAGTGTTTAGTCAACACTCTTGGCACCAGGAGCGAGGAAATAAAGAAACGTATTGTGATGGGAAAGTCTGCAGTTAGGGACCTCTCCAAAATATTCAAGAGCAACAGTGTCTCTCTGGAGACTAAGGTCCGCCTGATACAGGCCATGGTTTTTGCAATCACTTGTTATGCATCAGAGAGTTGGACAATGACTAGGGAGGATAGAAGGAGAATTGATGCCTTTGAGCTGTGGTGCTGGAGAAGAGTATTGAATGTATTATGGACTGCCAAGAAAACAAAGAGATTCATCCGGAGAGGGTTAAACCAGGCTGCTCCTTGGAGGCAAGGATTCTGGGGCTTCATCTCACATACTTTGGACATGTAAGGAGGGACAGGTCCTTGGAGAGGGACATCATGCTTGGAAGGGTGGACGTATGGCGCAGGAGGGGAAGACCCTCTATGAGGTGGATTGATTCAGTGACTGGGATAATCGGGATGGGTGTGTCAGAGGCAATGCAGTTGGCACAGGACAGAGCAGAGTTTAGGGCTGTTGTACATAGGGTCACAATGAGTCGCAAGCGACTAGACGGCACATAACAACAGTGATTTCAGGTCCACAAAATTCTTTGGAAAACAGATGGACAGTGCGATTTACGGTCTCCAGAAGCCTACAGGAGGGTCAGCGCTGAGCTGATGTTGACTCAGTGGCAGTGAGTGAGTTTTGGTTCCAGGTCTCATCAGAGAAGCAACCTCATCTGCCTACAAAGTTGAGAGGCTGAAAATGTAACATGCAGGAAGGAAGTAGGCCTGGCTGATAGAGAGTGGTGAAGACTGCGGCCAGCTGGAGGTTGCACATCCTGTCGAGAGGCCTGCCGAGGTTGGCCTCAGCAGGTGTTGCCCAGCAAGACCACAGACTCTCAAGAGAAGCTGAAAATGGAGAGTTCCAGATAAAATCTCTTACTTTCTAAACAGAGTCTGGTTTGTTGTTTTTTGGTTTTGGTTTTGTCTTTCTTAGGTTTGGTTTTGGTGTTTTGACTTGTTTTGTTTTTTTGGTTTGGGTTTTGTGGTTTTCCGTTCAGAATGACGTTTTAGTTCATGTCTATGTCATTCAGCTGTTGAACAGATATAGTCTGTTATTGACACACTGCAAGAGAGCCCGATTTGGCTTGTAGTGCATACTCACCAAGCTTCCATCACCTCAGTTCTGTCCATTGTCATAGGCTTTGCTTTCTTTGAGCCTAGCTACTCCAGGCAAGAGTCTTCACTCTCATGTTAGGGAAGAGAAAATTAAAGTGCAGAGAGAGCCTATTATTACGAAGTAGCAGATTCAAACCTAGGTCAGGCTCCTACCCAAACTGCTCTCCCACCACACTGACATCAGGGCAGGAGGCCTAGGAGGAGGGCAGAGAGCTTTGCTGCACTGAGGTCTGACGCAGCTTCCTTGAAATCCCAGGAACTCTTTGCTCCAATGAGGTTCCACTGCCACCTAGCGGTGACCACGCCACAACCAGGTTATCTCAATGGACTCTGGGAGAAATAACTAAAAACCTATGGGCCTGGGGTCTCTTCCAAGTCAAACCTCCATTGGGTTTCTGAGACTGTAAATCCTTTTTTTATTATTTTTTTAATAAACACCTTTAATACATGTGCTAACATGGAAGGGAAGAGATTTATTTGCCTTGCAGTGCCTTGGTTTTCCTCAGAAGTCCACATCCTTGCCCTCTAGTACATAGCCACCTGTGGGGTCAACTGGCCTGGCCTGGAAGTGATACACGCAAGAAGCTTGCCCTGATGCAACTGCTCCTCTAGAAGACTGCTGATTTTTGCGTTCTTTTTCTTTTCATTGTATTTTTTTCTGAATTTTCTTTGACCACTTTTTGTATAAAAATCTCTTCCTCCTCAGGAGTCAGCTTGGCCCCCTTCTTGTGACCCAGGGGCAGTACATAGTGGGACTCGTACCACCAGTGGTACGGTGTGCTGTCAGTGAGCACCATGCTAGGGTCTTGGTTCGGACCAGCTCATTATTGGAGGGATTGTAGACAACATCAGTAATCCTTGTTTTGCAAGTACAGCATTCAGAGCCCCAGGAGAAGGTCCCCACATCCAGTCTTAGGACATGGTGCTTTTTGTTGCCTCCTCTCACTCAAACAATGTGTATGTATATGGCAGGGGCCAATCTTAGTGTTGGCAGTGGGGTGTCCCAGGTCATACATCTGCTTCTTGTGGTAGGGATTTCTCTTGTCCTCAGTCTTGTGGCGCTTGTGCCAGTTGTCCTGGGAAATGCCCATCACACCATGCTTCCTGAAAAGAGAAACTGCAAAGCCTCATGGTCAAGTTTATAAGACGTGGTCCCGAGAGTGTAAATTGTAATAGGAGGAGAGCTTTAGAGTAGTTTGCAGGTTTGAACTGCTGATATTTCAGTTTGTAAACTTCAGTTTGCTTGGCTCCAGAGTCAGCACTCTTGGAACCAGCAGTAGGAAATTAAAAGACGTATTACGATGTGAAAGTCTGCTGTTAGGGACCTCTCCAAAGGAATGAAGAGCAATTGGAGACTAAGGTGCATCTGATATAGGCCATGGTCTTTGCAATCACTTGTTATGCATCAGAGAGTTAGACAATGATTAGGGAGGATAGAAGGAGAGTTGATGCCTTTGGGCTCTGGTGCTAGAGAAGAGTATTGAGTAAACCATGAACTGCTACCGGGCTGCTCCTTTGAAGCAATGATTCTGAGGCTTTGTCTGACATACTTTGGACATGTTGTAAGGAGGGACGGGTCCTTAGAGAGGGACATCATGCTTGGTAGGGTGGAGGGACAGCGCAGGACAGGAAGGCCTTCTATGAGGTGGATTGATTCAGTGACTGGGGTAATCAGGATGGGTGTGTCAGAGACAGTGCGATTGGCACAGGATAGAGCAGGGTTTAGGGCTGTTGTACATAGGGTCACTATGAATCGCAAGCGACTCGATGGCACATAACAATAGCAACAACAACAACAAAGCAACACTTATCCTACTAGAATTCTTCTGGAGAAATGAAGACCTCCTTGACTCAGTTTTGTCTCTCATTGATATAGAGCCCTGTGGGTTTGAGAGACCTGAGTTTGAATCTTGTTTTCTTTACTTCCTCTTTACAACTTTGGGCTACACACTTTAAGGCTCTGAGCCTTCAGACTTATTGCTAAAATGGGGGAGGGGGGGCATGTGAAGGAAGAGGTGGAAAGATGTACTATGCATCCAGAGGCGATTAAGGTTCATTGAGAGGTTGCAGACCAGGTACTTAGCATAGACTTGCACAATACATGGGCCCTTGAAAGGGCTCAGCACATCCCTACCTAGTTATTGAAAGCAAGAGACCTGGGGACCAACTTTTTTCCACAAGCCAACCCCAGATGGGTATCTTTCCAGCTAAGCCTGACACCATTCATCTCTCCACTCATGCTGGTTTCTTCTGGCATCATGGACAACTAGAAAGACCCAGAGCCCCCAGGTCCTTCTCTGAGGGACTAAGTGGTTTGGAACCACAATGGTGTCATTCTTTCAGAGATAGCAGCAATTTTATTTTTTTTAAAAAAAAATTGTTCCTGTAATTGTTCTATGCCATCAAACCAGTTCAACTGATAGCAACCCTATAGAAGGGCCCATAAGTTTTTCTAGGCTCTAATCGTTATGACTACCATCAAGGACCTCTCCAAATTATTGAGGAGCAGTGATGTCAGTTTGAGGACTAAGGTGCATCTGATTTAGGACATGATCTTTCTAATCACTTTCTATCCATCTGAGAGTTAAACAATAAATAAAGATTATAGATGAAGAATTGATGCCGTTGAGCTGGGGAATTGGAGAAGAGCTCTGAACATCCTATGGAATGTCAAAAGAATGAACAAATATGTCTTGGAGAAAGAGCAGCTGGAGTGCTCCTTCGAGGCAAAAATGATAAAGCTTCATCTCACATACTTTGGGCATATTGCCAGATGAGGCTGTTCCTTAGAGAGAGACATCACACTTGGAAAGGCAGAGGGTCTTTGAAGGAAAAGATCCTCAACCATATTGTCATACAGTGACTGCTACAGTAGGCTCGAGTGTGTTACGAAGCATGATGGCATAGGATAGGACAGGGTTCAGATCTGTTGTTCATATAGTCACTATGGGCCGAACTCAACAACAACAGTCTTGATGAGACAAGGTCACATCATCTTTTGTCCCATGGAATCACTAATTGGTTCAGATCATTCATTGTCTTTTGGTTAGCAGCCAAACGTTTAACAGTTGCACCCTGGGAGCTCTTTTTTTAATCGTTTTTGTTGTTGTTGTTGTATCCCATCAGTTCAGAACTGACCCATAGTTTATCCTCCTGCTGGTTTTCAAAGGCAGTTTACTCATTCAGGAGGGGATTGGTCATCTTTCTCCAGCAGAGCAGCTGGTAGATTTAAACTATATGCCTTATAAATGGCAGCACAGTTTCTTACCACTATGCTATCAGAGGACCATTTTTCATAGTAGCAGAGACATTTCCCCCATTCTTATTTTACTTAAGAGAACAAATTGTTGTTTTTTTTTTAAAAAAGTAAGGCAGCTGGACAATGACTAAGGATAACAGAAGAAGAATCTATGCCTTTGCATTGTGGTGCTGGACAAGAGTCTTGAACATACCACGGACCACCAAGAAAACAAATAGGTCTGTCTTGGAGAGGGTGAAACCAAGTTTCTCCTTGGAGGCTGGGATTTTGAGCCTTCTTTTTCACATATTTTTGGGCATGTGGTCAGGACGATCCTTGGAGAACGACATCATGCTTGAAAGGGTAGAGTGATGGTGCATACAGGAAGACCCTGGATTAGATTAATTGATACAGTAACTGGGCCAGTGGCAATAGGTTTGTCGGAGTCAGTGAAACTGGCTCAGGACAGGACAGGCTTCAGAGCTGTTGTACGCAGAGTCGCTATGTGTTTTAGGCGACTCAATGGCACATGACAACAACAAGCCAATATAAACAGACCCTTCCTGATTTGTGGAGGGTGGTAAGGAATTCAAGCCTTCAGTGCCACCCACCCTTAAAAATCCTCAGAAAACCACAGCTGAAAACTTCTGGCTTGAAGTATTATTCACAGGAGACCTTGGTTTCAAGATGTGCCAAAAAGAAAGTGATCTGTTAATCCGTAAGACAGAGACAAGGCTATGGGAGACTTGAGTTGGGATCAACCCTGACTTTTAATCTCTTTCCACAACTTCCTACTTGTGTGGCCTCAGTCAAGTTACTTAGGATTTTTTTTTCTCTTTGAAATGGAGTTCTCAAGAACACTTTTCTCACAGATGGCTCCAGGCCCACAGAAGTTTTCATAAACTGCAAAGCTCAGAGTAGTTATGAGGGTGATAAATCGGTAGAAAGACCCTCTCAGAGCCCGCCAGCCTACTTCTCTGCCCCAGCCCCTCATGCTACACCCAGCTCCTCCATGGCAGGGTGCAGACCAAGGAGAGAACCTTTTTTTCTGAGCATCTATTAGATATCAGGGACCATGCATTGCATATTGAAACACTGAGAGGTTAGCACTGTCAATGTCCACATTTTAAAGAGGCTTAGAGAAGTGATGTGATTTGTTCAAATACGTCTCAGCTGGAGGTTCCTTTATTAGACCGTGTCTCAGTGGTCTCTGAGCATGAACACTTTATGACTAGACTATACAGCTAAAGGAAGAGGCCTGGCCCAGGACTCTCCACCTGGGCATCAGGCAAGCCCTCCAGAGCTGGACAGCCTGGGCGCTGCAGAGCCCAGCTCGTTGTCACGGACTGGGCTGGCGCCACAGAGTCCTCTCAGCCTGAACCTCCTGCTTTTACAGCTCCTGCCAAACCACTGTCTCCAAGCCGAGTGTCCTGGGGGGCAATGCACCAGGGCCTGGCCTGCCTGAGGAGGGGAGAGAGGGAGCAGGCTTAGAGCCAGCAGCCAGGAAGGGGTTAGTGGTATATGTTTGCTGTGTCTGTGCGTGTCTTTAACGGGAATGCAGCTGCCCCAGACACCCTGAATCTTAATGTTGGAAGAGAATGCCAAGACCACCCACCCAGAGCTGTTTTCTTTCTCTAGCATTCTTCTCTGACAGGTGGCTGCCCAGCATCTGTTTACACACCTCCAGCGATGGGGAGCTCATTAGTATTCAGGGTAGCATCGATTTACAGGGTGGTTTGGGGGTATATCTACTTTTCTTTTTTTAAACGTATGTGTGTTTAGATAACTGAGTGTGAGGGTTTAAAGGCAGAAGCTTCTTGTCTCTCATACCACACTCCATTCTCCCACCCACCATTAAACCAGCTCGCCGGTAAGAGCTGTCTGCTCCTGTGCCCTCAGCTTACTCTGTAGAGCAACTGGTGGCATTGGAAATAGAAAGGTTTTAGCTTTGCATGGCATTTGTTCTCCATCAGAAAATCTGATCTCCCAGCAGACCGTCTTAGCCACCTTCCCACCTCAGCTTCCGCTATCCTCTCTCCCATTGGATTGGATTTAATGAGAAGGATAAAGTGGAATGTTTTGCGAGAGTAAGTTCCTTATCTGTCCTGTTATTTGCTGATTCTCCAACACAATGTAGCAATTCTCTGAGAGAAGATGAACACTCAATGGATGGTGGGTGGGTCAGAAGATGGGTGGATGGATGGATGGATGGATGGATGGATGGATGGATGGATGGAAGGATGGATGGATAGATGGATTAGAAGGGAGGTGGACAGAATGGCACATGGGCGAGTGGATTGATCTATAATATGACAGTTCCTGGTGGATTTGAGAGGCTGTTGTTGTTGTTGTTATGTGTCATCAAGTTACCTGTGACTCATAGCGACCCTATGTACAACAGCCCTAACCCCTGCTCTATTCTCTGCCAATCTCTTTGTCCCTGACACGCGTACCCTGATTACCCCAGTCACTGAATCAACCCATCTCGTTGAGGATCTTACTCTCTTGCGCTGTCCTTCCACCCCCTCCCCCAATGCATGACATCCCTCTCAAATTGATTGGTCCCACTTTATAACATGCCCAAGGTGTGTCAGACAAAGCTTCAGAATCCTTGCCTCCAAGTAGCAAACTGGTTTCACCCTTTCTAAGACAAACTTGTTTGTTCTCCTAGCAGTCCATTGTATATTCAATATTCTTCTCCAGCACCACAGCTCAAAGGCATCAATTCTCCTTCTATCATCCCTAGTCATTGTCCAGCTCTCTGATGCCTCACAAGTAATTGCAAAGACTATGGCCTGGATCAAGCACACCTTAGTCTCCAAACTGATCTCTGCAGTACTTTGGAGAGCTTTCTGATAGAAAACTTTCCCAGTGCAATTCATCTTTTAATTTTCTGGCTGCTGGTACCAATAGTTTTGATTGTGGAGACAAGCAAACTAAAGCTGTTAACAATCTCAGTCTCTTCTCCATCAATCATTAACTCAGTGGTGAGAATCTTTGTTTTTATTATGTTGAGCTTCAATCCATATTTAAGACTGCAGCCCTTGACCTTCTGCAGCAAACTATTCAGATCCTCCTCATTTTCAGAAAGCAGGGTTGTGTCATCTGCATAATCCAGATTCTTGATGAATTTTCCCTCAATCCTGATGCCACATTTCTCCTCATAGACCCAAGCTTCCCAGATAATCTGTTCTGCATATAGATTGAAAAGGTATGGAGATAGGACACTTCCCAATTTTGAACCATACAATGTTTCCTTGCTCTGTTCTGGTGACTGCCTCCTGGTCCAAGAATAGGTTTCACAAAAGCATGATCAAGTGTTCCAGGATTCCCATTCTTTTCAGAGTCAGCCACAGTTTGTTGTTAATCACACAATCAAATGCCTTTGCATAGTCAATGAAACATGGATAGACATTCCTCTGGTATTCTCTGCTTTCAGCTAAGATCCATCTAACGTTACCTATAATATCCCTAGTACCATGACCTCTTTTAAACCCAGCCTGAATATCTGGCAGTTCTCTGCTGATGTGCTGTTCCAGTTGTTTTTGGATCATTTTTAGCAGAATCTTGCTTTCATGTGATATTAATGATACTGTTTGATAACTTCCACACTCTGTCAGATCTTCTTTCTTTAAAATGGGAACAAATACAGTTCTCTTACAGTCAGTTGACCAGGTGGTTGTCCTCCAGATTTTTTGGCATGACTTGGTGAGCACATCCAGGGCAGCATCTGTTGGTTGAAATATGTCAGTTGGTATGCCATAAATTCCTGGGGCCTTGTTCTTTGCCAATTCTTTGAGAGCAACTTGAGAGGCTTTTAGTCTCCCTTATATTACATTCACTTTATGTTACTCCACTATCACTTTCTCTCAGATATTAGCACTAAACTAGTTGTTACAAAAGACAGGTTGTACTAGAAAATGAGAACTGAGGCTCAAATAGAAGCTTGTACACCAGTGTTCATAGCAGCATTATTCACCATCGCAAGAATATGGAAACAGTCCAGATGTCCAACCATAAACAAATGGATTGAGAAGTTATGGTTCATTCATACAATGGAATACTACTCAGCACGCAGGAGCAATCATTTTCTAAATTACTCCCTAACTTGGGAGGGACTAGAGAACATTATACTAAGTGAGCTAATTCCGTCACACAAGGACAAATACTGTATAAAACCATTATTGTAGATTAAGTATGAGAATCCACGGTAGAGGGATGAGGGTGGAAATAGAGGGGTGAGGATGAGGGGTTAAGGTGTTAATTATAGGGTTGCACAATTCGATGGGTAGGTGGGGTGAAGGAAATAGGAAGGATCTTTTGTGAAAAATAATGTATTCAAACTTTGTAAATAAATCAGAGTAATATTAAAAAAAAATGAAAATCCAAAAGACAGGTTGCGGGTATCCAGACTGGAAGCCTTTCAGCTGGCAGCTCCCTAGCCAAGGGTGGCTGGCGAGTCCACAAACAAGCTGAGGCTGACCAGGGAGGAAGCAACAAAGTTCCCAGGACACCCTCCTGGGCCTCTGCTTATTTGACTGTCCTCATCCTCACCTAGGCAATGGCTTCCAAACTCCTGCAAGTGGTGATCCTTGGGCCACCCTGCTCAGACAAGGGCACTGTGTGCCAAAGGATCGCCCAGAACTTCAGCCTCCAACATCTCTCCAGCAGCCACTTCTTGGAAGAAAACATTAAAGCAAACATTGGTTTTTCTAGGACTTCAGTACAGGCAGAAGCCCTGGACAGAATCTGTGAGCTGGATCTAGTGATCACTTTGAATGTTCCATTTGAAACACTCAAAGATCATCCCAGCAGATGTTGGATCCATCCTCCTAGCAGAACCTGGAGTTCAATCCACCTCCTCACGTGCGTGGGATTGATGGCATCATCAGTCCAGCGGGAAGATGACAAACCTGAAGCAGTCACTGTCAGGCAATGACAATACAAGGAGGTGGCAGAGCCAGTCATTGACTTGTGCAAGCACCGAGGTGTGCTCCATCACTTTTCTGGGATGAAGACTAACAAAATCTGGCCCTATATTCACACACCTTTCTCAAACAAGATCATACCTGTTAAATCCAAAGAAGCATACTGAACCCAGTGGAACAAGCAGGAATATGTGGTCCTTCATCCAGTTGTATATGAAATATTGGGGCCATGTCCAAATTAGAAGCCAGCTTGCAGTGTCTTTTCTAGTTTAAATGATGAACTGATATGAAAACTAATGAGTAAAAATGAGGGCCACCTTAAAAAAAAAAGACATATTGCATTGGGGAAAATCTGCTGTCAGGTACCTCTTTAAATTCCTTTAAAGAGCTGGGATGTTTAAAGACTGAGGTGAATCTGATCCAAGTCATAATGTTTTCAATCACTTTGTATGCATCCGCGAGCTCGGCAACGAATAAGGATAACCAAAAAAGCTGATGCCTTTGAATTGTGGTGTTGAAGAAGAGTACTGAACATCTCATGGACTGACAACACAAAAACTTGTCTAGAAGAAAGTACAACTAGGATGTTTGTTAGAAGCAAGGATGGTGAAACTCCTCTCACATTGAGCAGACTTTCGGAAGGTATCAGCCCTTAGAAAAATACACAATTCTAGGAAACGTAGAAAGTGAAAGAGAGGAAGAGCCTCAACAGAATGTATTGGCACCTGATAGACTTGTTAGGTACCATCATGTCGTACACCTACCTCGTAAGGGACCCTCTGAACAACAGATCTGAACCCTGTCCTGTTCTGTGCCACCCTTATCATCTCAGACATTGCAGCAGTCACTGTATCGTACAGTCATTCTTCATATATTCTACATTCCAGTTAAGGGGTCTTTGCAGCTCTTTCTCCTCATTTTTATTAACTCCCAATCTGGGCTCTACCTCTAATGTTAATATTAGTAACATTACAGCGACCCATGTTCCTCAGTTGTTCACAGGGCTTTTAGAGGGCTGGTATTTCAGGAGAGGATGATCAAGCAGACCAGCTAGTCTGCTGGCACCTGCCCACCATGGGTGACCCATCTGGCATTTGACACACTTGTGGTATAGCTTCCAGCATCATAGCTACCTACAAGTTAGCCCAGTACAGCAGCAGGCTGTCAGACAAATGCTATCCTAATAAGAACAAATGAAAAGCAAGCAGGATATACACATGTAAGCTATAAAGTAATTGTTGTGTACCATCAAGTCAGAACCGATGCATAGCTAACTCTCCAGAGGGTTTTCAGAGGCAATTAATCACACAGGAGGATGTTACCCATCTTCTCCTGCAGAGCAGCGGATGGATTTAAGCATTTGCCTTCAGGATTGCCACACAGCTTCTTACCACTAGGCCACCAGATTTCCTTAAAAAGTAATTAAGAGGGGAGCTCTGGTGGCCTAGTGGCAAGAAGCTGCACTGCAATCCCAGAGGAACACAGTTCGAATCCACCAGACGCTCTGCCGGAGAAGGAGGCGCAATATCCTCCTGTACCAGTCAGATCTGATTTGACGGTACATGCACACAAAATTTAAAAAAAAAATATATAGAAAAGTAATTAAGCAAAATGCAAATTATTCCCCCAGTGAAACAAACTGACATATAAGTGTTGTACCTTTAACAGTAAATGAGAGGTAAGAATACGATGGTGCAGGACCTATCTGAGGCCCAAAGACGGGGCTCTGTGTGGGTACTTCTGCCTTCCACCTAGCATGGCAGAGTAACTAATTGTTACAAAAGATGTACTGGGCTTGAGCATAACAGAAATCGTGAAGATGGCACAGGAAAGGGCAAGTTGGAACCAACTCGTAGGTGACCTTCTAAATTTTCAAAGGCTATTGCTTGCACAGGAGGAGAGTGATTGCCCATCTTTTTCGCATGGAGCACCTGGTGGATTTAAACCACTTGCCTCTGGGTTGGCAGTACAACTCATTACCATTAGGTCACCAGAGCTCCCATAGTATTATGTATAGCATTATGTATATTATGTGTAGTATTATGAATAGCATTAAATTGCTCATATTTTCCGTGTCATTTACATTGTACAAGGTAACCATGAACATTCTGTAACCTTAATCTCTCCTTTTCAAGTGGAGGAAATTGAAATCTACATGTGTTCTGCGACAGAACCCGGTTCCATTCAGCAGTATGAACTCGTGGACTCTGTACAGAAATCCTCTCCATCCCAGCTCCCTTTGTCTTCTCCCCCAGCTTCCCCCCTCCTGCTTAGCTGCTGAGTTGTCTAAGCAGAGTAAGTCACTGAAGCAGTCCCTGCCTGATTGGCTTCAGTGCCGACTCCTGGATAAGTTTGTCCTTTTGAAGTCAACACCGGTTCACTAGAGAATTCAAGGGCAGAGAGTGCCTCCTTATTTACTGCCCAACTGAGTGGCTAAGACAGAAGTTACACTGTTGTTGTTGTTAAGTGCCATCGAGTCACGGGCAACTCATAGTGACCCTATGAAGGAGAGTCCTTGACGCTTGGGTGCCTTTCATCCTCTCTCCAAGTTCATAGGGTTTCCAGAGGCAAGCTATTATGGAAGTGGACGCCACTCCTCCTTCCACACTTGTTTAATCAGGGAGCTCCACCCCATTCTCAGTCCACATTGGGTAGCCAACCATTAACGCATTTGACACATCCGTGTCACACTATTCAATAATCCCTTTTCTTAAGGAAAAGAGCTGTCCCATCAGCAGTGTTCTGTCACCTCCCATCTCCGTTCCCTCCCAACTTCTGCCTAGAATTGTTGCAATCCCACATGACAGAGTAGAGCTTTCTCAGGTGTAGCTTGTAGCTGGTCTGTAATTACATACTTCATAGGAGGTTGTGCTGCGAAGGCCTAACCTCTCTAGGAGCTCAAATCCACTAGCGGCTCCTGGAAAGAGAAATGGGCAATCTTGTTCCAGGGGATTTACAGCCTTGAAAACACAATGCAGGATCAGCTATAAGTAGGTTCCAGCTCAATGGCAGTGAGCTAGTAATCTTTATGGAAGCAGATTGTCAAACTTTCTCTTGAGGAAAGAGAGAGAATGAGAAAGTGTGTGTGTGTGTGTGTGTGTGTGTGTGTGTGTGTGTGTGTACATCCAACTTGTCTAGTAATAGCTGAAAGTTAACCATTGTGTTACCAGAAAAGCACAGTTCTGCTGCCTACCATTCTTGAAGACAAGGGCTTGAGTGGGAAAGTAGACATTTTTATTATATGTGCTAGCATATAGGAGA
>NW_006399783.1:6622347-6623986 GCF_000299155.1 Elephantulus edwardii | reverse complement strand
AAATGTACTATATCAAGAAGAACAAGGCGTCAGGATTGAACATCAACAATTTGAATTAGGCAGATCACACAACCTTGCTTTCAGAAAATAAAGAGCTCTTGAAGTACTTGCTATAGAAAAGGAAAAAAACTACAGCCTTCAATATGGATTACATCTCAATAGGAAGAAAGTGAAAATCTTCACCGTTGGGTAAATAGGCAAGATTTATGGAGTTCAAAATGGTTGATTTTTTTTCCTTGGATCCACAATCAACACCCATGGTAGCAAAAATCAAGAAATAAAAAGGTGAAATCTACTGTCAAGGACCTCTCCAAAGTTCTAAAGAGCAAGGAGATTAGTTTGAAGATTAGCAAACCTGATCCAAGCCTTGATATTTTCAGTTGTTTCCTATGCATCTGAAAGTTGCACAATGACTAAGGAAGAGGTCAATAAGAAAAATCAATGTCTTTGAATTGTGATGTTGGCAAAGAGTTTTGAATAAGCATGTACTACAAAAAGAACAAACGAATTTGTCTTGAAGGATCTGCAATCAGAGTACTCCTTAGAGGTAAGGATGGTGAAACTTCAGCTCACTTACTTGGACATATTTTCAGGAGCAGCCAGTCCTTAGGGAAAGACATCATGCTGGAATAGGTGGAAGGTCAAAAAAGAGAGGAAACCCCTCAATGAAATAGATTGACACAGTGACTACCACAATGGACTTGAACCTGACAGATCATGAGGGTGGTGCAGGGCAAGGTTCAGATGTGTTGTTCACTAAGAGTCATGATCAACTTGATGGAACCAAACAACAATGCCAGACTCAGGATGTGAAGAAGAGCTCATGCTTATTCACTTTTAGAAAAGAAAGGCCTATCTTTAGAAATGGGTTATCTTTAGAGAAGACAAAATTAAGTAAATCAGTCAGCAAATGTAGTTAGCCCCCAAGATGGCATCTTTCTGGATATCTGTTGAGTCGTCCCAGGACGTGATGGATTAGCACAGTGAGAGCAACAGTGGGCTCGAGCGTGACAGAGATTGTTAAGATGCACAGGATTGGGCCTTGTTCCCCATCTGTTGTTCAGAGGGCTGCCCTGCGTCATTGTCGACTTGACAGCACTTAACAACAACACTTTGCTATTGCTTTCTTGCCTATTGCAATAGCACCAAGATTCTTTTTGCAAAAGGTGAAGTAGTAGAAAAAACAAAATAAAACTCTGACAGAGTCTGTCTCTTAGTAGTTGTATGACTTCAGACAAATAATCTCTCCAGATCTCAATGCCCTTATCTGTAAAATAGGGTATCTATGACACCTACGTCATAGAATCCAACACCAACTTAACCTGTTATAAGCCCTTTTTGAATGACTTCTGGTATGAACTTAACCTGTTAATTAATTGACCCTGACATAGATCAACTTAACCTGTAATAAGCCCTTGGTGAATGGCTTCTGGTACTCTCATAGGAAGCATGGAGAGAAAGCATGTGTTTTCAAACCTGGAAAGACCTTGGCCCTTGTTCAGTCATTTTTTTTAGTTGTGAGGCTGTAGGTAAACTAGTTGGCTGGGCTCTATGAGGAGAAATGTGGGGTCAGGATTGGTGGACGATTTATCAACAATCTGCATTATGCGGATGACACAACCCTGCTTGCTGAAACTGA
>NW_006399783.1:6601426-6621247 GCF_000299155.1 Elephantulus edwardii | reverse complement strand
TTTCATGATCCCTCTATCTTCCCAAGCATAATGTTCCTCTCTAAGGAACAGCCTCTCCTAACAACATGCGAGACTAGTATGTGAGACTAAGTTTTATCATCTTTGTCTGCAAGGAGCACTCTCAGTGCCCCTTCCACATGACATACCTGTTTCTTCTTTTTGGCAGTCAATGGGATATCCAGTACTCTTCTCCAACACCACAGCTCAAAGGCATCAATACTTCAGTCATCATTTAGTGTGTCATCCTACCTAATAGTGTGTTTTTAATCTCACCTAAATTTGTCCCATCCTTTAGTCGTTAGCTCTCAGATGCATATCAAGTGATTGAAAATAACATGATCTAAATCAGGTCTACCTTAGTCCTCAAACTAGCATCATTGCTCCTCAGTAACTTGGAGATGTCTATCCCTGACTTCAGACTTTCCCAGTAATACGTCTTCTGTTCTGACTGTTGATACCAAGTGTATTGATTGTGGACACAATATATTAGAAAATACATATAAATAATTCCAAAATTTTTTTCTTTATAAGAACTATCCCTTAGAGAAAATGCTAATCTTACATTTTTACCAATATTTAAGAGAGGAAATGGGGCAATTGAAGATAAAGATGTTAAATGAATAATAGTTAAGGTGGTGTGCAGGTAGAAGGCAGACTGAGGATAGAGTTTGCTTAATTTTGGTGACTTAGCAAAAAGAATGCACATAATGACAAGTAAAGACAGTGTCTGACCCTGCACTGAATCTTGCACTAGAAGGAAGGAGAAAAGTACTACCAAGTACATCGCTGACTCAAGGACAAATTAGAATGTGGATGGCAGTTTAGGTTGAAAACATATCAATGCTACATTTTCTAAAGTTGATAACTGTGCTGTGACTGGTTGTATAAGACGATACTTTTATCTGGAGCTCTGATGGCATTGTGGATAAGGAGTTGCTCTCGCAACCCAAAGACCAGTGGTTCAAATTCACCAGCTGGTCTATGGACAGATAATGGACATCTCCTCCTGTGCCATTTACAGCCTCTGAAAACCCACTATAGGGCCTTGAGTCAGTTCCAACTCAATGGCACATAGCAACAACAATTCTTTATCTAAGGGTCAAAGGGCCCTCAAGTATGTATCTTACCTTTAAATGGAGATTAGAAAATGTGTGTGTGTGTGTGTGTGTGTGTGTGTGTGTGTGTGTGTGTGTGTGTAAAGTTCCTAGATTGCATAAATGGTTAACATACTTAGCATCTCAGGAAAACAGTTGGCAACGTGGAACACAGTTCTACCTTTATACATATGGATCACCATGATTGGATAGCTGATTTAGGTATGGGGGGGATGTGGGAGGGGGGGTCACACATAGTATCTAAGTTATAAGATACGACTGTAACAGGAGTGAATGGTTTCAAAGAACCAAAATTTCTTTCCACACAGTTTAGGAGGCTGGAATTCTGACTGCAGGGCATCCACTGGGGAATCTCTCTGTGCTCATTTGTAGGGGATAACCTTTGTCTCAGCTTCTGGAGCCTGGCTCCTCAGTTCAAGGCAGCCCCCATACATGTGTTCTGACTTTCCAGTTTCTTCTTCCCTGTCTCTGTGTCTTTGATGTTCTTTATATAACTCAGAAGTGATCAGAGTTTAAAACAGATTGCATTTTTAAACAAAATTACATTTTCAGAGTCACGAGTCCAGCACTATTTAGAGGGACATTCACTCACCCATTATTGTCAACTTGGAACCTACTCCAAATCTGACCCTCCAGTCGTGTTTCAGAGGCTCTAAGTCACATGAGGGGTGGAGAGGAGAATTTCCCTGTTTCGCTTATGGAGAAGCTGATGGATTCAAACCACCTACCTTTGAGTTGACAGCACCATTCCTTACCCACTAGGCTACCAGAGCTCCCATTTGAAGGACTAAGGGACACAATTCAATCTGTGACACAATACATACCTAGGGGGTGTGTGTGTGTGTGTGTGTGTGTGTGTGTGTGTGTATAAGAAGCCCTGCTGTCATAATGGACTGCTAATCCAAGGACTAGAGGTTTAAGAAAGATGAGCAGTCACAGTCTCTTCCCATAAAGGTCACCCCCCTCAGAAACCGGATGGAGGGATCCTGTGAGTAGGAATTGACTGGGCAGTGATAGATCTGGTTTTTGTTTGGTGTATATGGATATACATGAGTAAATATGTATTTATTCATTCACTTATATGAACAAAAGGCAGGGTGATAGTAGGCATAGAACAATGATATGAATAATTGTCTAAAACACAAAGTACATGTACAAAGCACAATTTTTTTGAATAATTATATGGAAACTATAAAACATTTTTTAAAAACAAGAACAAATGAGGAAAGTGAAGGAATCTAGGCAATAGACGTCCTCTGTATTATGCCCTTTTATGTATGACATATGCATATGTATTATGATTTTTTGCAACATCAAAACTCAAATTCATTGCCATCAAGTCGAAACCGAATCCTAAGTGAAGGTTTTTGGAGACTAAAAGGAGGAGATTGCTCGTCTTTCTCCCTGAGAGCAGCCGGTGGATTTGAACTACCAAAAAGATGTTTCCTTTGGGTGCACACACACCTCTCTATGGACTAGGCCACAAAATACAAGTTGGACATTATTTCCAAATAAAGAATTAAAAAAATAAGTTGAGTTCACAGCAAATCCCCTCTCTGCCTCTCTCCTGCCCAGCGTGGAGACGGTGAATGATGGGCAGTTTCACAGCGTGGAGCTGGTGATGCTGAACCAGTCCTTGAACCTGGTGGTGGATAAAGGAGCCCCCAAGAGTCTGGGGAAACTCCAGAAGCAGCCAGCCATGGGCATCAACAGCCCCCTCTACCTTGGAGGTAAAGTCCTCTCCCCTACCACCCCCACCTCCTCCACTACTCACCTGCCCGCTATGCTCAGGCACCTACACTAAGACTCACTGGCAGGGGTTCCCCTGCTCGCTTCTCTGAACCCTCTAATAAAGTCAGTCAAGGAAGGCTTCTAGGGGGAAGTGACAATAAAGCTGATTCCTGAAAGGTAAATAGGCATGAACCAGGTCATGATGAGAGTCCTCAGGACAGAGAAACAGTGTGCACAGATATTTGGCAAGGAGAGAGCGTATATTCTCTTCTGAAACTAGAAATTAGGCTGTGGGTACAAGAGGAGGTACAGATGTAACAGGGGAAGGGTGAGGAGAAGCAAGATTGAGGCTGGGTCCAGGCCCTGCCACCTGCAGACTTCCAGTCATGTTCTCTCTGCTCTGTCACCTCCTCAGACTTTGGCAGGCTCAACTCCTGAAGGCAGCAGGACAAGTTGAGATTAAGGTCACATAAAGGTCTGGACTGAGAACAGTGCTCAAAGCATTATATGTAAAAAAATTCCTAATCATTTCCTAAAGAATCCATCTCCACAGGGCTTGGAATTCGCCCATTAATTTGTCCAAGTGCAGGGTCAAGGGTCTCCCCAGGTAAAAGGCTCTTGCTCCCCTTTCCTTTAGCTGTTCCAGTTATAGGTGGAACAAAACTGGGGGTCCTGTGGTTCCATTTTCAGGCTAGTGTGGGGCTCCCATCAGAAGGGAGGTGCTTTAGAAGGACAGAGCAGCATCAGACTTTGTAGAAAGGCAAAGTAGTTCTTTCCTGTTGGCTAGTAAAGACGCTGAGAGGGTATGGTCACCAACAGCCCACTCTATTTCAATGCATATAAAGCAGTGATATGGCCTACAAACATCTTTCTTCCCAAATTCCAATGGCCAAGACTTCTCTGTCTAATCTTCTCTTTCTCCTTCAGACTCTAGCCAACCTTCCCTGGGTTCTGGCAATCCCTCTGGGTGCTAGAAAACAAGGTCTGAGAAGAGTGACAGACTATGGAGTGATCTATTGCCCACCCCATGGAAAGGGGCTAATCAGTCACCCAGTCAGCTGTGGCCGCAAGGCAATGGGAAGTCAGATCACCCCATTATCCAGGAGAAGTCATTTGAATTATTATGTGAATTTTTCTCTCTTTAAATGCTGGCAGTTAACTTGAGTGTTACTGAGAATCACAATGTAGGACAAAGAATGCATGTCCTTATGTGGAAAAGGTTTAGGGAGGAGAGACCAGGCTGGGCCTGGAACCTCACCCTGAGCACCTGAGACCCAGTGCTGTGAAGACTATGCAGTAAGGACCACAGAGAGCACCTCCTTGTTCCCAGGGGGAGCAGGGTCAGGCAGTGACTAGGGTCTCAGGCCACCTCTGGTGCTCCCTCCCACAGGTATTCCCACTTCCACGGGCCTCTCGGCCCTGCGCCAGAGCGGGGACCGGCCACTGGGCGGCTTCCACGGCTGCATCCACGAGGTGCGCATCAACAACGAGCTGCAGGACTTCAAGGCCCTCCCGCCACAGTCGCTGGGAGTCTCCCCGGGCTGCAAGTCCTGCTCCGTGTGCAAGCATGGCTTGTGTCGAGCGGTGGAGAAGGACAGTGTGGTGTGTGAGTGCCACCCGGGCTGGGCCGGCCCGCTCTGCGACCAGGAGGCCTGGGACCCCTGCCTCAGCCACAGGTCAGTGTCCTCCTTGGGTTCCCAGTGTGGGCTCGGCTCCTGAACCGGACTCCCAGCCTACCTGAGAAATGGCGGTGATGGAAGCCATAGGCATTGTGGTTCAACTCTAGATAAAGTCTGTGTAACCATGTTTGCTCAAAAGGTAGAGAAGATGAGCCTACACACCCAAGCAGCAGGTTCCTCTCCTCAGTGTGATGGGGCCTGTCTCCTAACACCCTGGAAATCTCTGCCTAGCAGCCTGAGAAGCTGAGCAGCCCTGGTTCCTCTGGGTGTGTATGAAGGGGACCCTGGCTCCCACCTTGAGCAGTGCAGCCCTGTGGGCACTTGGCTTGGTGACTAAAGCTGGGGTCAGTGTGAGCCTGGAGCTATCTCCATGCATCCTGAAATGGACTCACACTGAATTACTTAATTGTTCACTTGTTTGCTCACTAGTTATTTAGTGAGGACCCACCATCCTCCATCCTCTGGTTCAAGGTCAGGTTCAAGATCTGAGCCAAAAGCAATATGTGTACCAACATTGGTCATTTGATTGGCAAACAGGTTGGGAAATGACCTTTTGGATCAGGGCTAAGGAGCAGTGGTAAAGCGTTTATATGTAGTCCTTCAGTGTATGTATACATGCACTTGATTGTGTAATTGATAGGGACCTTGACATTATCATTCCAGTAGGACACTAATACATTGTGGCTGAGAATCTAGGCTTTGGAATGACATTCCTAGCCCCAGCTCCCTCATCTGTGGGATACAGATAAAAATATCAACTGCATAGAAAAAGCAGAGGAGGCATTTCTGTGGAAATTGAAAGTGATGCTAGATGTAAAACATTTAGCACAATGCTTGGCACATAGTAAAGGGTATGTGCTGATAATAGTTGTTGCTGTGGGTCATTGAGTGGAAACCAAATCATAGCTGACGCTCCAGCAAGTTTTCAGATGCAGTAAATCACACAGGAGGAAATTCTTCCTCTGAGCAGCTGGTCGATTGGAACCATGTGCCTTTGAGCTGGCAGTGCAACTCCTTACCCACTGGCCGCCAGAGCTCCTTTTTGACACTTATAGTCATAGCCGTGGTGGTAGGTAGTGGCCATCAGAGTAGGAGAAGTATTATCACTATCATTTAACATAGTCATTGTTGTTGTTAGATGCCAATGAGTTGGCTGCATCTCAAGAGCATTTAAAATGCTTATTGTGGGCTTTAAAGAGCCCTGGCAGTGTATTGTGTTATGCATTGGGTTACCAACTGAACCCACCCAATTGACCAGCAGGAGAAAGATGAATAGTTTTCTCCTCTTAAGATTTTTACAGCCTCAGAAATTGCCTGGAGGTTCTCAATAATTACCTAAAGGTAAGTAATGGGTGAGTGGTGGATATAGTAAGCTTAGCTTCTTCCAAGCAGTCACTTGCTAGTTGGACATGAGAATTCTCATGTGTGTATATGAGAACCACCAGCCAGCTTCTGTTGAGGCCCCAGCAGGTAGTGAGCATTGGGTGATGCTAAAGAGTGGATTGGATGCTGGAGAAGAGTATTTCAGAGAAGAGCAACCCAGCCACAGGGCTGAAGTGGAGAAGGACGTGGTCTGGAGAAGGCCTTTCGGCTGCCCCCAGCCCTGCATCTTACAGCCCCCGGAAGTGGGCCGGCCCTGGCTGGAGCCTGGGCCCCGGCCATGTGCACGGAGGATGCCTTCAGCAACTCGGGCTCTGCCCTGCTTCCCCTTATCATTCTCTCCTCTGCCTACAGCTGCAGCCACGGAAAATGCGTGGCAACCGGGACCTCATACGTGTGTAAGTGTGCAGAGGGCTATGGAGGAGCCTTGTGTGACCACAAGAATGACTCCGCCAGTGCCTGCTCAGCCTTCAAGTGCCATCACGGGCAGTGCCACGTGTCAGACCGGGGGGAGCCCTATTGCCTGTGCCAGCCCGGCTTCAGTGGAGAGCACTGCGAACAAGGTGAGGAGGAGTTGGGGGTCGGAGTGGGATCCCGGAACCAGGCTGCCTGGGTGCCAGCTCTGCTGGTGCCACTTAGTGACCTGGTCCAATTCCTCATTGTTTCTAAACTATAATTCTATCATCATTAAAGTAAAACAGTATCTTCCTGTATCAGTCACTGTCGCTGTATAATACCCCAACACATAACTCAGAACTGCAGTGGGCATTATTTATCCCACACAGTTCTGTTGACCAGGATATTCAAGAGCAGCTGAACTGGATCTTTCTAATTGGAGCCTCTCTCGAGGCTGCATTCAACACCGTCAGGCTTGGCATCACCTGCGGGCTGGTAACGCAGATTCCTTTTAGAGTCGGAATGTGTATTTGAATCAGAATTGCTTTTCCATGTGCAGTGATTCATATGCACATTAACATTCCAGAAGTTGCTCTGGTGCCAATCCTGCACTCAGAAACAGAGGATGGTTCCTTGACCTGATCCATTCTCATACCTGAGTTTTCTCATCTCGTTTTGTGGCATCTTGATTGTAGTGCATAATGTAATGACTTGCTAACCAAAAGGTTAATCCACCAGCTGCTCTACAGAGAGTTCTGGTGGCCTAGTGGGTAGGAAATTGTACCATCAACCCAAAAGTAGGTGGTTCAAGTAAACTGTCTCTTGGTAGAAAGATGTCAGACAGTTTCCTCCCATGCCGTTTCTAGCCTCAAAAACCCTACTAGAGGATCACCTAAGAGTCAGTTCAGACTCTACAGCAGTGGGTTTCATTTTTTTGCTCTGCAGGAGAAAGATAGGCTGTCTCCCCCCATCCAGATGTACAGGCTCTGAAGCCTGATGGAGGATCACTGAGTCAAAACCAACTCAGCAACAGGGGGTTTGGTTTATTGTATTAAAGGAACTCTGCTTTGGGCATGTGGCCAGGTGGGACCAGTCCCTGGAGAAGGACATCATACTCAGAAGGGTGGAGGGACAGCACAGGAGAGGAAGACCCCGGATGAAATGGATTGACACAATAACTGGGGCAATGGAGGGTTGGTGTGTAAGAGTCAGTGAGACTGGCTCAGGACAGGGCAGGCTTCAGAGCTATTGGACATAGAGTTGCTATGAGTCACAGGTGACTCGACAGCACATAAAAACAAGTAGGGGCATAGTGCTTAGCATGTTGTGCTCCTAACCGAAAGGTCAGTGGTTCAAATCAGCCAGCCATTCTGTGGGAGAAAGATGAGAAATCTCCTCCTACTATTACAACCTCAGAAGCATGATGGAGGAGTATTGTGAGTTGAAACTGACTCCACAGCATTGGCTGGGTTGGGTTTTTGTTTTATTGTTTTAATTTTGGGGGTATATTCCCTTCAAATTAAAATTTATGAGTTTTGTTCTCCCAAGTGGAAGGAAATTGAGAGGTTTCCTCCCTGACACCAAAGTCCCAGGCAGGCCACTTCCTGTCACTAGAGAACGTTTTTTTATACCTAGATTAAATATTAGTTGTCTTAAAAACTAGTGGAGTTTTAAAAGTTTTGTAATTAATTTCTTTTTAAATAATTTCAGGCTTGCAGAAAGATCACCAGGACAACAGTCCACAGTTGCACAGTCCTGCTCTCTCCTCCCTCACTACAAGCACACTCACACACATATGTTCTTGTTGGTCCCCTTTAGATCCTCTCCTTCATTTTATGGTTAAAAAGACTATATCAAGCTTAACAAAATGGACATGACATCACATTAAAACTGCACTTTGTCATAAATGCACTTGGAGCATTTTGTCATTCTCAATCTTGCCTGAGACTTCTAACAGCCTTGAAAAAGTAAGAAGGCTAGGTAAATGTGTCACCATTTTTCAGACCAGGAAACGTGAGTCTCCAAGATAATAAATTACTAAGACTGAGTGGCTGGGGATTCTGACTCTAAATGCATTGTTCTTATCCTCCGTGTCTTGCTGTGAATGTCTCCCCCATGTAGCAAGGACAGGGAGCTCTGGTAGTCTAGTGGTAAGAAGCTGTGCTGCAATCCCAAAAGCATGCAGTTTGAATCCACCAGCTGTTCCGCTGGAGAAAGATGGGCAACATCCTCCAGGGCGATTATCTGCCTCTGAAAACTCAACAGAGAGGGTCAGCTATGAGTCAATTCTGACTCAATGATACACAACAACAACATAGCAAGGGCAGCAGAGAGGTACAGAGGAGGAGTTTAGAGTACAGAGGTCCTGACCCTCCTCAAGCATGGATAGGAGTCCCCGCTCCCTCCTTCCCATGGTCTCTGGTGGCATAGTCTATAGGGAGTTGTGCTACTAACCTAAAGATCAGTTCTTTGGCAATTTAATCTACCAGTGGCTCCGTAGGAGAAAGATGGGCAATCTCCTGTGTGATTTGCAGCCTCTGAATTCACTGGAAACTGAGCTATGAAGTAGTTCTGACTCAATAGCAGTGAACTGGAAGACTTCCTTAGCTCTCTGCTCTCAGTTAGGGATGCTGGGGATCCTTGGTCTGTTGGGAGTTAACGCTGCTAATACAAAGATGGCACCTCGTTGGTGGTTCGAGTCCACTAGCCAGCCACTCTGTGGAGGAGAGATCAGCAGCTTCCTCCCGTGCAGTTTACCGCCTCTGAAGACCCAGTGGAGAGTCAGTTGTGAGTTGGTTCTGACACAACAACACTAAGTTTGAATTTGAGTCCTTCTGGTTAACCCTAGGATTTCTGGAAAAGTTCATCCCAACCCTCTTCACCTCATTTACACTTCTACCTTCCAGAGAAGCCCCTGGGCTAGATTCCGTTCCTCTGCTTTATGCCTTTGTAGAAACAGGCTTCTTTGGATCATCGACCTCAGTTTCTCATTACAAACATACTGACTTCAGTTATTATTTAACTAGTGTCCAAATTCTTAAGTCAAAGAAAGCAGGCTATTGGGAGTAGTGAGGACTGAGGTGAACTAGAGGGATCCTGCTGGCACTTAACTCCAGCCCATCTTTGCAGTGCAGAGACGCCCACAGCAGCTTTGTCAGATCTCTGGTTTCCAAAGAAATCAGAAGTGCAAAATTAGCAGATGAAAAATTTCTTGGATTTTAAACATTCCATTTAATTTTTAAACTTGTATAGGCAAAACAAAACATGTCCAAGGAGAGGCTTTAGCTCATAGCCTACTAATTGACAGCTTACAGTTTGGACTTTTAAGTACCTTAATGACAGGGACCAAGCTTGCTTTGGGGGTCATTATATCTTGTACATTTATAAAACCCAAAGTTATTGCTACTGAGTTAGAACTAACTTAGCTAACCCTCCAACTGACTCTGGAGGCCATAAATTGCACGAGAGGAGATTTTTCTCCAACTGAGCTGCTGAGAGGCCCCGCCTTTGGGTTCTCTTCCGGACCACGCCCCCAGAGCCGTCCGGAGCGTCAAGGCTGCCTCTGTAGACAGCCTGTCACAGAAAGAGCACTCAGTGTTTGTGGGCTCGATGAGTATATGAACAGATACACTCATGGGCACGTGGATGTAGAGGTAGGTGGATGAATTAATGTGCATGGTTTTCAGATCACCACGTGTTTCGGAACAGCCTGATAACTCTCTCCCCGTGCCCTTTCCCTACACTGCCCAGCCCTGACCCTCCTCTTCTGCCCTCTACAGAGAATCCATGCCTGGGGGAGGTCGTCCGAGAGGTGATCCGACGCCAGAAAGGATATGCGTCCTGCGCCACGGCCTCCAAGGTGCCCATAATGGAGTGTCGCGGGGGCTGCGGGTCGCAGTGCTGCCAGCCCACACGCAGCAAGCGGCGGAAATACGTCTTCCAGTGCTCCGATGGCTCCTCGTTCGTGGAAGAGGTGGAGAGACATTTAGAGTGCGGCTGCCGCCTGTGTTCCTAACCCCTCAGCCCACCCGCCCACCGCCTCAGACTCCAGCTGGCTGAGGATGGGACAGCATCCTGGAAGCCCCTTGAGATTGAGAGCGAGCAAGAGGAAGCTGAAGAGGAAGAAAAAGAAGAGAATATTAAGTATATTGTAAAATAAACAAAAAAAATAGAACTTATTTTTATTATGGAAAGTGACTATTTTCATCTTTTATTATATAAATATATCACACCGTCTGAGTATATGTACCATATAGTGAGTTATTTTTACTGAGTTTGGGTTCTGTGTTGTGCATTCGTTGTGTTTTTATAAACAGCTGTTAAAGATTTTAAGGGGAGGAAAAAAGACTAATAAAAATGTTTTAAAACAAAATGTGAAGAATAAAAAGTCATAGACTTTCTGAGGAAAAAAAGGAAGATTTTATGTTCGTGCAACAGTGTATGTCAACAGAAAGCAAAACCTGCTTACTGAATTCAGGAAAATAATTAAGAGGAAGAAATTAGGGAGAGTGTTTTCTTTCTTTCCTCCTATTTTAGACCCTAGTTTTTCCTTCCCACCTGAAGCACCAGCTTTATTCTTATAAAGAGTGCTGGTTGCCAGTGACCTCGGTGCCCCAGAAAGAACTTCCACACAAAGCCGTCTGCCAGGACCTCCCAGCAACCTCTGCCCCCTCCTCTCTTCTCCTTCCTTGGCCTTAGTCTGAACTCTGTCCCAAGTTTGATCTGGACCAGTCTTACCACATTTTATAACATCTGCTCCTTTCTTGCCCCGCCCCATAGAGCAAGATGTTATTTTGTGAAGTGGGAAAGCTCTTCTGTCTCCTGAGCCCTGGCCATTGGCTCGCTCCATCTTCCTGTGAGAATGCAATTCCAGGAAAGCAGACAGCCAGGCCTGCTGAGATGAGGCAGTTCTAAAGCCACACCTGCCCACAGTGGTAGGGAAAGTCTGATTCCAGAAAATTCCTGAAGACTTTTGCTGTAGGATAGACTTCCAAACCACTTGTCAGGATGACAGAGATCCATTATGCCCACCAGTAGCACTCTTTGCAAAGTGTTTCACAGTGTGTCTCATTTAATGTTGCAAACCTCCTGTGAAAGGTACAGTTAGTTGTATCTAATCTCTTCAGCAGAAGAGGAAATGGAAAGTTCTCTGAGGCTCTGTCACTAATCACGCATCTGGCAAGTGGAAACCTGAGACTAGAGCCTACACCCAAAGGGAAAGTCAGTGTTCTCCCAATATTATTCTTGCTCCATTTTTCTTGTTGTTATGTGTCCTCTAGTCACATACAATTCATAGTGACCCTCTTAGCCATTCCCTGTCTGTCTCCCGATATCTTAGATGATTCCAGAAAGTGAAACTATGGCAGTGTGGACAACCTTCTGAAACCATTCCAAAAACGTAACATCCTTCCTCACTTTGATGGTATAGTCTGTAGACCTCTCTGGTGGTTCAAACATCCAAGCACTCTGCAGAAGGAAGAAGGACAGTCTCCTCTTCTGCCATTTAGAGCCCCCAAAAGCCACCAGAGGGTCAGCTATGAGTCAGTTCTGCCACAACAACGTGAGTTGATAGTCCTGATGAGAACGTGCCTGCCACCTGTCTCTTTCCATCTCTTTGTCCCTTGTCCTCCGTCATACGTTACATGTTACGTGTCCTGTCACATGGTACCCAGGGGTTCAGATGTTCAAATCAATTCCCCATCTTTCACTATCCATCTCTCATCTCCCCCAAAGAATCTCTATGGTTTAAGTTTCAGGGAGGATTACTTAAGACTCAATCATCTTTCATCTCTGAGTGTCCCCAGCGAAGTCTATTTCTGTGAGGACCAGTGGTGGTGGGCCAGAGGTACAAAGACTAAATAAGGGATGGAGAAAAGAAAAGAAAAATAGAGGCATGCACGCCATGTGGAAGGTAGGAGAAAAGAAGGAAAGAAAAGAAGAAAAGAGGAATGAAGAAAGTAAGGAGGGAAGGATATTGCCTTATTATCTAGTGCTGTTACAGCAGAAATACCCAGTTAGACGACGCTGGCAAAGTTATTCTTTAGGTTTAGGTGGCTAGGTGTCTAAATGCAAGGATCAGCCTAAGAGGAAGTCCTTCTCTGTGTGTTGGCTCCAGGAGGAGACTTTTGTCTCCTTTTAACATCTGAGGGCCCGGTAGACTTTGGAGATTTCCTTGTGTCTTGACATAAATCTACCCCTGCATCTAGAAGGTTCTCAGTGCAGGGACCTGAGGTCCATAGATGCGCTCTGCTCCTGGTTCACCTCTCATGGTGGTAGGAGATCCCTCCCTCTCTGCTAGATTCTCTGTCCTTTTCTCTCTCAAGATAAAAGGTGATACAGGCCATACCCAGGGAAGTGCCCTTTACATTGGGACAGGGCTATATTTGATTAAGAGTCTTGCATCCTATCCTGCTCTTCCCTTGAAACTAATTGACTGGTCACATCAGCTTGCATCATGGAGAAGAATTACAGCATTACACAGCCTCCAAATTGGATCATTACATAATTGCTAAGACACTGAGAATTATAGAGCAGCCAAGTTGACTCATATTTGGGTGGGAGTGGGAGGAGGTTACAATTCAATCAATGACTGATGGTATAGAGAAACAAACGTATTTAGAAATATACATGTTGATATATACTATGACCCAGGTTCCTTTTGATAACCAAACCAAACCCACCACTGCTGAGTTGATTCCAACTCGTGACAACCCTCTATTGGGCTTTGAAGATAGAAAATCTTTTAGGAAGAAATGTCTTCATTTTTTTTTCCCCAGAGTGGTTGATGATTTTAAACTTCTGACCTTTTAGTTAGCAGCCCGACACATAGCACTACCAGGGCTCCTTGTATGCTATGATAAATAGGTTTGTTTTAAAAGTCGTTAGCAAGTATTTAGTTAATAGGACACGTGGCATGAGGGAACTGTGGTGGCCCAGTGCTTAGGAGCTGTGCTGCTAACTCAAAGGCATATGGTTCGAATCCAGCAGCTGCTCCAAGGGAGGAAGAGGGACAGTCTCCTCCTGTGTGATTCTCTGCCTCTGAAAACCCGCCAGAAGGTCAGCTGTGAGTTGGTTCTGACTCAACGGTGCACCAACAGCATATGATGCATGGGCTTGAACACAGTGGAGACTGTGAGCACGGGGCAGGATCAGGCAGCTTTTGTTTTCTCTCAGACTTTTACTGTGCATCAGGAAACACACCAGATTTTGTCACATACATTAACACATTTAGCCACTTAAACATCCAGTGATTTAAGGATTATAAGTTCACAATATTTCTAAAAATACTCTTTTCTATCTCTACCAAACAAAAATAATTGATTTTGCTTTTAGTCAAGAAAGCGGAACTATTTAAGGCTTAGATGCTTCATATATACATTTTATATCCACCGAGGTGTTCATAATGAATATATCATGATGTCTTTTGCTTTGTCAATTTAAAATTTGTATCTTTTTCCTTAGAGTTTCCTCAAATTATTTCAACTATAAAAGATTATTTTAACAGTGGTTTGCTGAACACTTTTTCTTTGGGATTTAATGTAAAAACAGATGTTGGAAACCAGGGAACATCTTGTGCTGCTCTAGATAGGGCCAGTGCTGACTTGGCAGATTCTAAATCTTGATCCATCAGGTAGCATTCCAATTGTTTTATTATCTGTTGTTGTTGTTGTTGAGTAATGTAGAGTTGGAACCAACTCATGGCTGACCCTCCAGCAGGTTTTCAGAGGCTGTAAATCACACAGAAGGAGATTGTCCATCTTCCTCCAGGGGAGCATGTGCCTTTGGGTTGTCAGCGGAACTGACACCAGAGCGCTCTGCTTTGTATCTTTTAATCCATAAGGCAATCCTACAGCAAAGACATTATTGACACATTTCACAGTTGAGTAAACTGAGGGGCAGACAAGTTAAAAAAGACTTGCCCAAAACACATTTAATATATCAAGAGCCAAGTTTTGAATCCAGACTATCTAGCTCTGAACCTTCTTCACTTAAGTACTAAGCCATACTGCCTCTCATGGCAAAGAAACATGTCCCACCACTAAGAAGGCTCTGGCTTGGGACAGGAACAGTCATGGGAATGGTCAACTGCCCTATCACATGACTCCAGTTAGCAATATAAACAAGGGAAGTGGCTGTCCAGAGTAGAAAATTCCAACCCTGAGGCTTGACGTTTACTAGGGGCAGGAAAGGCATTGGCTATTCCAGGGAGTGGTCAACTGAAAAACAGTGACATATATGAAAGGACTCAGCATGCCTGAGAAACTTTCGGAGATCTAGGGAAGCAAGAATTTGGTTTATATTTTCAAGTTAATTCATTCCCTTCTCATCAGAACTGGCTCTTAGTTGACTCACCAGCTAGTTTCCAAGGCTATATATCTCACATGAAAAATATTGCTAACCTCTCACTCTCAGAGCAGCTGATGGAGTCATGCTGGCAAACCAAATAAACAAGATAAGAAAATGGACTAGAGAACACAAAGGCCTGTGCATGCCAGGCCATGGAGAACCAGTGAAAGCTGATATCAACGGCATACAGAGCAAGGCAAGGCAAGCTCTGTTGTAGGAAGAGAACTAGTGGAAAGTCAAGAACTGCCTGGATGAGAAGTGGACCTTGCCACCTGAAATATCTTGGCAGTCCTGGTTCAGTAGAAATCATGGCAGCCCAGATGATCTACGGTAAAAGAGACGTCCTGCCTTCTACATAACGCCCAGCTTTATCTCCCCTCTCCACCACATCCTGGTAGAGGTAGTCAGACAGGTAAATCTTATTCCCACCTAATTCTCTCTACTCAGCACATAAACTACTAGCTCTCCCAAGGGAACTGAACTCTGAGAGGACTCATCAAGCCCTCAGTTTCCTTCCACCCGTCATCCTCCCAGTTGTTGTTATGTGCTGTCCAGTGGCTTGTGACTCATTGCGACCCTATGCACATTAGCCCTGAAACCTGCTCTATCCTGTGCCAACTTTACTGTCCCTGACACCTACCCTCATTACCCCAGTCTCTGAATCAATCCATCTCACTGATGGTCTTCCTTTCTCTGTCCCTCCGCCCTTCCAAGCATGATGTTCCTCTCCAAGCACTGGTCCCTCTTTGCCAACATATCTGAAGTATATCCGACGAAGCCTCAAAATGGTTGCCTCCAAGGAGCATCCTGGTTTCACCCTCTTTAGGATGAACCTGTTTGTTCTCCTGTCAGTCCATGGTATATTTGATACTTTTCTTCAGCGCCAGAGCTCAAAGGCATCAATTCTCTTTCTTTCATCACTAGTCATTGTCCAGCTCTCTGATGCATAACAAGTAAGTGCGAAGACTATGACCTGGATCAGGGGTACCTTAGTCTCCAGACTGATGTCGTTGCCCTTCAGTACTCTGGAAAGGTCCCTGACAGCTGACTTTCCCAATGCAATTTATCTTTTGACTTCCTGGATTCTGGTACCATGAGTGTTGATTGTGGAGCCAAGCAAACTAAAGCTGTTAACAATCTCAATCTCTTCACCATCTATCATGATGCTGCCAATTAGCCTAGTGATGAGAATCTTTGTTTTCTTGATACTGAATTTCAATCCATATTTAAGGCTGAAGTCCTTGACCACCTACAGCAAGTGCTTCAGGTCCTCCTCAGTTCCAGCAAGCAGAATTGTGTCATCTGCATAATGCAGGTTGTTGATAAGTCTTCCTCTAATCCTGATGCTACATTCTTCCTCATAAAGTCTAGCTTCCCAGATGATCTGTTCTGCATTTAGATTGAGAAGGTAGGGAGATGGGACACATCCCTGGCATACACCCTTCCTGCTTTTGAACCATGCAATGTTTCCTTGCTCTGTTCTTATGACTGCCTCCTGGTCCAAGTGCAGGTTTTGCATAAGCACAATCTAATGTTCTGGGATTCCCATTCTTCTCAGAATCAGCCACAGTTTGTTGTGATCCACACAGTCACACATCTTTGCATAGTCAATGAAACATAAATAGATATTCCTCTGGTACTCTCAGCTTTCAGTCAGATCCATCTAACATTAGCTAAAATATCCATAGTACGACCACCTCTTCTAAACCCAGCCTGCATGTCTGGCAGTTCTCTGCTGAGGGACTGCTCCAGTCATTTTTGGATCATTTTAAGCAGAATCTTGCTTGCCTGTGATATTAATGATATTGTTCAATAATTTCCACACTCTGTCAGACCACCTTTCTTTGGAATGGGAACAAATATCCTCCTAGACCAAGCCCAAATCCAGGTACAGGCAGCCAGGACAACCCAGTGAATCAGTTCGTCTTCTCTGTGGGGCTAGGGCAGGAGTTTTAAGTCTTCCCTTCATGTTTGGAGTCCCTGACTCGAAGATGTTAGATGTGCAGCAATGGGCTCAGGTGTGTTGGCGATTGTGAAGATGACACAGGATAGGACAGGGTTCAGATCTGCTGTTCATAAGCTTGCAGTAATGAGAGTCGTACTTGATATGACGGCACCTAACAACATGTGCAAAAACCATTCCAACACATTTTCTAAAATAAAATTCCTCTAAAACAGAGATTAAGATTCTCCTGGAGCCATCAAATTCTGTAAACAGAAAGCCTCATGGGGCAGGGATTGATTGTTCAGTCAGCTGATTTGCACTCTACAAACAGTGTGTGTGTGTGTGTGTGTGTGTGTGTGTGTGTGTGTGTGTGGGCATCTATGCAAAAGAGTTGGCTTGGGCTCTGTTTCCTGCTTATCAGGTCAGACCCAGAGATGGGAAAATAAGGTCCTCACCTCAACCAAGGAACACTAAAATGACTGACAGGATCATGTGTTCTAAAGCTTTTTGTAAGGTGTAAATGGAAAACCTTAACTGTAAGATGCTGCTGTGGTGATTATTATTATTGTTATTGCTATTACTGACATGCCAAAAGGCCCTTTGGAGAAACTGGCTTTGCCTTTGCAATTTGATAGCAAGGACTCTGAGTCTGAAGCATCAGAAAGAGGAGAGAGAAGGACAAGGGAACAAAGAGCAGGTGAAGAAAAAGTGATCGCTCAACACCAGGGACAGAAAGCAGTCCCCAGATTGTTCTTAGGAAGCAAGGGGTGAATAGGCCCAGGATTGAGCCAACCTTGACCCTCTTCAAGACAAAGTTATCACTGGACTGAACGCTGAAGCAGAGGGATTGGACATTTGCTATTTCCCCAGGGAAGCCTGAAGCATCAAGTGATCTGTCCCAAAGACTCACATTATCCAAGATATCAGAGTTGGATGATGCCTGGTAGATGAGGACACAGAGGCCGAGAGAAATGAGTAACCACATCATAGACCAGTCTTAGGTGGCAACTCTGTGCCGGAGGCAGAGTGAACTTGGTACTCACCCAGTCCAACGTCCTTTCTGCTCCCCCACAGTGGGCATCCAGGCAGAACTGTGGCCTGAGAAGACAGTGGATAGCCAGGAGGGGTCCTTTCTCTCCCCTACTATCTTTCTGGGCATTCTCTGTAGCCAGGAAGGTCTGACTATCTTTCTGGGCATTCTCTGTAGCCAGGAAGGTCTGAGAGTGATATGACTTGGATATATTGACTCATGCTCTCTGACTCACTCTCTTTCTCATTGCTGTGGAGTCTAAACTGGCTCCTAGCTAAACCTCCAGTAGCTTTTCAGAGTCTGTAATCGCACAAGAGGAAGTTATCTTTCTTACTCCTATGGAGCGAGTGGTGGGTTCAAACTGCCAGCTTTTGGATTGGCAGCACAATTCCTTACTGCTTAGGCCACCAGAGCTCCCTGAGCTCCGTGTAGTCCAATTTAAATAGTGCCAAAGGAAACTCTTATGGAAAGCTAGTGAAAGACACCCGCTAAGACAGAGTTTAGCGTATGGCAAAGCTTATTTCTCTAACAACAGGTTCTAATAAGAAAGCAGTATTAATGTGCTGCTTACCCAGGACTGAATAAAAATAGTGTGAACTTTCTTCAATAGGCTGTCATATTCTAGTGACATTAAATCTGTAGCTGAGTCACACAAGAGGAGTTAGCCAATGTTCTTGAGTGATCATAACTCAGTCCTGCTGTGCAGTGTGTGTGTGTGTGTGTGTATGTGTGTGTGTGTGTGTGTTATTTTTGTCCCTGAACTTCACCATCCCTGGACAGGGATTACTGCATTCATGGTGCAAAGTTAGAAAAAAAAAGTTCTTGGACCATGAAATGGATCCAGAGTTCTTCAGACACGTGGGAGAGAAGACCCAGCACATGGCTTAGGGTCTGTGGGGATGTGGTTTGTACGACCACAGACTGAGTGCCAAAGGTCATAGGGTAGAAAGCTAGTTCATTCAGGGTAAAGAATGCCCAGTAAAACGAGAAGGAAGAGTCTTCCTGGCACTCCTCTGCCTAACTAAATCTCCTCCCTTCATATATTCCTTCAACAAACTACTGAATATCTACTTGGTGCCAGGGACTGATCCCTAGATCACTAGGAAATACCATGATGACCAAGAAGTCCTTATTCTTCTGCAGTTTAAACTTTAACTGAGAGGGAGGTGTCAACCAACAAACAAAGATGATGTTGGCAATAAGAGTGCTTCAGACAATAGTCAACTGATGAATAACTCTGACAGTGAAGTCAGTGACTAGTTCGCACCAGCCTCTCTGGGGACTCGGGGCATGGGGGTCGGGTGACCCTGCAACACTCACTCTACCTTTCCCTGTGTAGGTGGCATCCTAAGTGGCATAGGTGGTCAGAGGTGACACCACTGGCAAAATAATACAAAGTGGGTGGAAGGAGCACAGAGCCTCAGCTCTCAGCTTCTCAGTCCTGCAGCCTCCTTGATCATTGTGGACTTTCTGAATGAGGGTTGCCAAAGGCCTGGAGTTGCCACCTACAGGTTAAAGGTCACCCACTCCCCTGACAGATGGTAAGAGCTTGGCATCCCATCTGGGGGAAACCCACTGACTGAAGGGCAGCAGATGCGTAAAGGCTTAGGGAAGAAGCCACAAGCTCTGTGCCCACAACTGTATTCCTTAAGCAAGACAGGGACATACATACAGGCCAGGTGCCTTCAGAGATGCCCTTGATGTCAGCTCCATACCTTCCAGCAAAAATAAATACGGAATGGGAGGGACTTAGTGCTAACAATCTTCCCCAGGGAGTCATACAGCCTGGGTGTCTCACAGGGAGGAACCCACTCATTGCCTCCTTGTTAGACCAGTGCCCCTGCCACCCAGGCAAAACATTATGGAGTAAGATGTACTAATTGGCCAGGCCTATGTTACACAATCACCTATGAAGCCAGAAATAAGTCGTCAAGAATAGAAGAGGGAGTGTCCCCAAGGAGAAGAGGAAATAGATGTTGGATCAGCAAAAATGACAGATGGTAACTACTCACCGAGTTCTCCCGCAGCACAGTGGTAAAGGTATATGGCTGGCTGACTGAAAGGGTGGTGTTAGAAGCCACCAGGCACCCCACAGAAAAGGTGACACTCAGCTTCTGCAAGGATCACAGCCTTGGAAACCCTAAAGAGCAGCTTGACTCTATCTTCTAGGGTCGTTGTGAATGGAAATGGATTTAGTGA
>NW_006399783.1:6587812-6600901 GCF_000299155.1 Elephantulus edwardii | reverse complement strand
TTGTTTCCAACTCATTGCTATTGTGAACAAAGCTGCAATAAACATGGGTGTGCATGACAATGGGTTTTAAGTAGTTATCACAGGCAGTTATTTAAACAAAATAGGATATGGTATCAGTATGACGAAACCAGTCTGGTGGATCTTTTGGTTGGTTTGCCAATCAAAACCAAAGCTCTATGTTATTAAATAAATTCTAATTCACAGTAACCCTGTAGGGCAGAGTAGAGCTGTCCCACAGAGTCACCAGAGCTGTAAAGTTGTCTAAAGATTGTCATGTCTTCTTCTTGGTAATTCCAAATCACCAAGTTAGCCTTTCAGTTTGCACAGAGCACATAATCAATGCACCATCAGGGCTCCTCAAACTCACCAAATGAATGTAAGCAATGCATGCAGATGCCAACATTTTGGCAGCAAAAAATAACACCACATTTCTCATTAACATTCTTGAACGCCTGTGAAACTTCCGTCATGGAACTCAACGTGCTATTTTTATTGGAATTGTAAATGAAATTTTAAAATGCAGGCTGAAAATTCATTTCTTCATCTAAATTTGAGAGAGACCAAAGAAAGACAAAGACAAGTAGAGAGAGAGAAAGTATTCCAAAACATTGCTCTGTCTTATTATAAACTATAAATAGCTGCAGAGATTTTATTCACTTTCAAATGCATCTCAAGGTGACCTCTCTCTGACGACCTTCTTTTGAAAATCATTTTCTCTTCCATCATCTTTTGACAGTGGCTGATAGCCTGTAGAAGGGCATTTGGAGAAGCAGGAGGTTTCCTACCTGGAGGTGAGAAGGTGGGAAAGGTGAAGACATTGCTATTCGCCAGGCATGCCCTCTTTATTGTGCATTTGTGCGCAGCCTGTCATGTAAGCTCAACGCGGTGCTGCTCACAGGTTTTGTTCTCCCCATTTAACAAACGAAGTCAAGTGAAACCTCAGTCGCACTACTAGACAATGGCAGTAGTGGGATTTGAACCAGGTTTGACTGCACCCAGTGGCCATGTCTTTTCCACTATTACACCATGATTTGCCCATAATAAGTCCCTGATAAATGGGGATTGTTGGATGCTTTCCCAGCTTCAGAGTATCTTGTGCAAGATACGAGGGCTCATGGGATTAAGGAAAGCTGACGAGTTAATAAGCCGGAAGGCTGAAACCAGACCTTGTGTGAGCATTGGCATAAAGCCAATGCTGCTATTGGGGAGGTGATGGGAACAGTTCCCTTTTATAGAGGGACTGCTGTGAGCCAGAGGTTTTGCACATTGATTCTCAGCCCTCACAGAAATTTTGCAAGTTGAGTATTGGCATCCCCGTATTATAGATGCAGAACCTGCATTTGGAGAAGTGGTGTCATGGCTCAGGATTACACAGCTAGCAAACTGCAGTGCTGGGATTCCAGCTGGGCTGGCTGAGTCTAGAACTGTGTGCCTTTTCAGTTCACCACGCTGCCCCCCGCCCCCCCCACACTGATATGAGAACAATGGTCTCTATATTCTGTGTTTGCTATGGGTGGGGGAGGCGAGCTACAAGACATATTTCTAAAGTGGCAAGGAGGTTGTGAGCCCACTGCCCTGGATCTGACAGGCAGAGCTCAGCCTGTGGCCACCCCTGCACATGGGTGAGCTGGCCTCTTGCACAGACAGCCTTCCAATCGTGTGCATCAGTATTATCTCCATAGCGCCCTGGAGGTTTCACAGAACTTGTCAGCCGGTGGTGCCCCTCAGTATTATCATCCTTACCCTGTATTCACTCCTACGCTGGAGAAAAAGGGCTGGGATTAAGAGTCAAAAGCACCATCGTTGGGTACTGACACACTGGGTCACCTTTGAAAATGATGCTATCTCTCTGAGCATCTGCAACAAGGCGGGGGGGGGGGTGCTACTGATAAAATCTCCTTGTCATCTAGAAAAGTCACCTGGCAAGGAAGGACTGACCATGAGCAATCAATGTATGAAAACAATTTGTAAAAATGACAAAACATCCTGAACATAACTGCTCCTAGAAGCAGCATCTACTCCAATGTCTTGATTTCTAGCAGAGAAAACTGAGACTTCGAGAAGAAAAATGACCCTCTCCAAGGTGATCCAGTTTCACTTGTGTAAATGATGTTAAAGAGGGGAGAGACGCCCTGTGACCTTTCAAGACCACACGTTGCTGGCCTTCATAGTTTCTGTGGCTGTTTGTCATCAGTCTGCTCCAACTCTTGGTGACCCAGGGCTTGCAGCAGAAAGCATTGCCTGGTCCCGTGACACCTTCATGGCTGTCAGCTTGCTCTAGTCCACTGTTGTGGCCACTGTCTATTCAGAGGGCCCTCCCACCTACAGACTTATTTTCTAGCATTCTATCAAACAAAGCACGGGATTTTCATTGACCAGTATTTGAGAAATAAATCACCAGGCCTTTATTCCTAGTCTACCTTCCTCTAGACACTCCTCTCAAACCTGTCTTCCATGGGCGACCCAGTTGATACTTGAAATACCATTAGTACAGCTCCCAGCAGCACAACAGGATACAAAGCACACCTTATAATAAGAGACAAATGAGTTGGTGGGCAGATCTTCATAAACTCACTGTCATAGAGTTAATTCCAAATTATAACGACCCTATTGTGTTGTTGTTGTTGTTGTTATTTGCCGTAGAGTTGCTTGCCACTCATAGTGACCCTCTGAACTAAAGATCTTAACCTTGTTCTATCTTATACCTTCCTCACACTTCCTGACACACAAGAGCCCATTGCGGCTGTCACCATGTCAATCCACCTGGTTGAGGGCCTTCCTCTCCTTCTGTGACCCTCAACCCATCCTAATCACACTAGAGTTAGAGTAAAATTTCTCCCATATGATTTCCAGGGCTGTGAATCCTTATGAAAGCCAATTACATCATCTTTCTCTTGCAAGGTAGCTGATAGATTTGAACCACTAACCTTGGGGTCTGTACTCTCCAATGCTCAATCCACCGCACCACCAGAGTTCCCCAAGATCTTCCTAGATGGAGAAAACTACATCCATGCTACATGAAGGGAGTCCACAGGGAGACTGTTCAAAATATATTCTATAACTCTGTCCCATATCTCCCCCTTCTGGGAAGGATAGGCGCTCAGTGCCACAGGAAAAATTCCTGAGGCCAGAGGGAACCAGCACTGTGCCGTGAGCTAGCTCTTTGTTCGGACTCAAGGAGAACGAGAGACGCCTGCATCTCCCACCTCCACTCCCTACAATTTTCTCCACTTAAAATTTCAAGACCTTGCCCACGATATCAATCCGAGAGGTGCCCGACGTAGCTCAAGTTTAGGATGTGTGTCGCTGCAGCATTTCCTGTTCCTGTGGCCAGGTGGAGCCACTTGGAATTTAAGGGGCAATTTGATCCTGTAACTGTTTCCCTACATATTTCTGCTTGATTATAAACACAGCTTTGTGAAAATCCAGCCTCACCACAATCCCAGTTGGGCTGCGTCTCTGATTCAGAACTTGACTTTTCTTCATGGGCATAGAGCATCTGTTTCAAGTCAAGGACCAAGGCAAGCCCATCTCCTGTGGGGCTTGACACAGAGACCCCAGAAATAGGACTTGAAATCTAGTGTCCTGAAATAATTGATCTCCAAAGCAAGCTCAATTGCCTGGGCCTGATTCAAAACTTCTGGGTTTCTTTCCTAACCTGATTTCATTCCCACCCCAAGCCCTCTGACTTTGTTCCTTTCTTTCTCTGGCCTAATTCCTGGAAAGTAGAACTTGGAGAAGACTTGGGTCAACTTGGTTGAAGAAAAGGTCGTGTTTAAGGGTACACAAAGGAGGAGGTGGGCAGTAGGAGTTTGGTGGTCAAATTATCTCCTTCTGTGTGGGAAACCCAGGTTCAATTCCCAACCAGGGCATCTCGTAAATAATCACTATCTGACTTTCTGTGAAGGTTGGCATGTTGCTACAATGCCAAACACGTTTAAGTGGCGTTTCCAGACTAATGTAGACTAGGAAGTCTGACTATCTGTTTCTGAAAATAAGCCAGGAAAGACCCTGTGGAGCACAAAGGTCAAATCCCATTGTGCATAAGGTCGTCATCAGTTAGGAGTGACTCAAAAGCAGCTAACAACAAAAAGGGTGCAAAAGGATGAGGCAAGAAGTCAGATAGAGATGGCCAGAGATTGTAGGATTCCATTTACATGAAGTATTCAGAGTAGATGGAACTCTGGTAACTATCAACCAACCCAAAGGCAGGTGATCTGAATCCCCCAGCTCCTCTGCAGAAGGAAGATGAGATCTCCTCCCACGTGATTTACATGTGATTTTCAGCCTCTGAAAACCCACTATAGGCTCAGCGGTGAGTTGATTTCAACCACTGTAGGGTCAACTCTGTGTCGGTTTCAACTCAGCAACACACAACAACAACATTCAGAGGAGATAAATAGACACAGAACACAGATGAGCGGTTGCCTGGGGCTGAAGAAGGGAAGGCAGAAAGAGCAGTGACTGCCTAATACAGGGTCTCCTCAGCAAGCGTGGAGATGATGGTTGTACAACAGTGTGTCTTAAACTAGACTTTTATGCTATGTGGAGTTCACCTCCATAAAAAACAAAACAAAAAAATGAAGAACAACAAATGGATGAGAAAGTTCTTCAGTTTAAGCAGCACGCTGACTAACTAAAGCCGAGATGCTCTTATGATAGCACAAGACCTGTCCTCCTTTAATGCCTCTGTTTCTGACCTAAACTCTATCATAACACCCCACAAAGGTTCCCTGGGAGTATGGCTGAGAAATTGTGCTCTGAGCTAGCTATTAGTCTCCAAGGCTAAGAACGTTCTTCCTTTTCAACAAATCAAGTCAATTATGGACTCTTTTCTCTGATGGATTCTATTTTTTAATATTTTTATTATTATTATTATTACTATTATTATTAATGAAAATTTACAGATATTTTGGACTTCCATTCATTTATTGTTGCACTTTATTTTTTTTTATTGTTGCACTTTATTTTTAAAGAGAGTGACACTATCTAGTCCAGGAGCATAACATGAATTACAATAGAGAAAAATACACTGAAGGGGGAAAAATTTATCTGGTAATTTAAGATTCTTTGTCCAACTATTCAGAAGTGGTAAAATGTATATTTTTTTAATGTTAGCTGAGATTTTAAAGAACATTTACAGAGAACTTGGATTTCCATTCATTCATTGCTGCATTTTCCTCCCTATCCCCCACCCAAGTTCACTTTTCTCTTTGAAAAAAAAATTATTTAATTGTTGTACAATTCCCTCCCCACCCCTGACCCCCTAGTGTACTTTACTCTGCACCTCTTATTTGGAACTGCTGTCATGCAAAAAATACCTAACCATATATTCCTTTTAAACAGTTCTTTCCCTCATCTGTTTGAATGCAATGTACATTATTTATTCCCTCTTTTCCTAGTTTCCTTCCCAACCCCCATTCCAGTCCTGTTTTATAACATTAAGCATTATACAGTATCTTGTCCTTTTGTGACTGAGATATTTTACTCAGCATAATGTCCTCTAGGGTCATCCATTTTGTATAATATTTTATGAGTTCCTTGTTTTTCAGTGCTGCATAGTATTCCATTATGTGAATATACCAGAGCTTCTATATCCATTTGTTGGTTGATGGGCATTTGGGCTGTTTCCATCTCTTTGCTTTTGTGAACAACTCAGAAATAAACATGGGTGTGCATATATCTGTTTGGGTGGCAGTTTGATTTCTTTAGGATTGTTAATTTTTTTAACATGAAATTTATGCATGTTGGGGCTCCTGTTCTGCTACAAAG
This sequence comes from Elephantulus edwardii, assembly GCF_000299155.1. NCBI lineage: Eukaryota > Metazoa > Chordata > Mammalia > Macroscelidea > Macroscelididae > Elephantulus > Elephantulus edwardii. The sequence goes on along the minus strand of NW_006399783.1, from coordinate 6,595,129 downwards.
AAAGAACTGAATTTCAGGCAGGATTATCTGTCACTCCTCTCCTCCAAGGTTACATGTAAACTCCTGTCCTATGAAGGTACCAGTTCCTTGTTGTCACTAGACAGTCATGCTAGCTGTCAAGACATCTTGATACTCACTTGACCATCTGGCTGTCTGTTCTGACTACTGTTTTCTGTGTATCTGGTAAGTTTTCTCCAAGTTCCCTTGCTTCTTCTATGTTCCCTTTGAGTGTCTGGGAACAATTGGTTGCTTCTATGTCATGCTGACCCATGAAAATGAAGTCCAGGTAAGTCTTTGCTATTTTTGTCCCTCACAGTTATTCTGGTGTTTCTCCACCCACCTTGGGCATTAGGGACTCCTTAATTATGCTTCAGACTCAGGATACAGCTATTGAGTTGTGTCTCAAAAAACCAAAAAACATTGTGTTATAAATCTTAACCTCTATGCTGTGGAAAGTTGGACAATGGACATGAATGACAGAAGAAAAACTGGGGCCTTTGAATTGTGGTATTAGTGAAGAGTATTAAATATACCAGGGACTCCCAAAAGAACAAACCAACCCAAGCTTGGAGGAAATACAACCAGGGTGCTCCTTCATCTTACATCTTTTGGACATATTGTCAGTCTTTGGAAAAAGGCATCATGCTGGGAAAGATGGAAAGTCAGAAAAAAAGAAGAAAATCCTCAACAAGATGAATTGACACAGTGACAGCAACTATGTGGAGTCTGTGTTGGAGGTTGGGAGGATGGCACAGCATAGGCAAAGGTTCCAATGTGTTGTTCATACGGTCGCTATAAGCACATAACAACAGCATACCATGGAAGAAGTCCTGGTGGTTTGTTAGCTTAAGTGTTGGACTGCTAACCAAAAGATCATTAGTTTGAATCCACTAGTTGCACAGAAACCAGACAAAGGGTGATCATGAGACAAAATGCAATTGAAGGCAGTGGGTTTGTCTTTTGGAACACTTGTGGATGTAATACCGTTTGGTAACAGATTTTCTTTGTTATGCTAATGAGGGCACATCTGTGTAGCGTGTAAGGGTGTATTTTAAAGAGGAACATTTGAAATATAAGCAGATTAGTTACAGAAAAAGAAACAAATGGGGGAAAGATAGATGCCACATAGGCATCTGCAAAGGAGGAGTAGGGGAGGTCTGGCAGCCAAGTGGCAAGAAGCTGCACTGCAATCCTGAGGGTGTGGTTTGAGTCCACCAGATGCTCTGCTGCAGAAGGAGGGGCAATCTCCTTGTGTGCCAATCAGATCTGATTCGATGGTACACAACAAAGGACGCGGAGGTGGGCGGGGGAGTGCAAAGGAAAATTACCAGGCCCCCCAAAGCAAACAGAGAAAGCCTTTTTCTAGAATCAGATACCTGCATTTGGATCTCAAGACTCCTAAGGAGCCCTGGTGATTCAATGGTTAAGCATTCCACTGTTGACCAAAAAGTCTTCAGCTCAAACCACCATCCAACCTTGAGAAAAAGATATGACAGCCTGCTTCCACAAAGATTGTGCCCCTGGACACCCCATGGGACACTCCCTCGCTCTCCTGAGGGATTGCTATGAGTAGGAGTCTACTCAGTGGTGATTTGTTGTTACCAGGTATCAAGTCAACCACAACTCAGTGATCCTATGAATGACAGATCTGTTCAATGGCAATATTGGTGTTGTTGTGTGTCATTGAGTCAAAACCAACACATCACTGATCCTCTAACAGGTTTTCAGAGGCAGTTAATCACGAGAGAAGATTGTCCAACCTTCTCCTGCGGAGCAGTTGTTGAATTTGAACCGTGGTCTTCAGGGTCACAGCACAACTTCTTACCATTAGGCCACCAGAGCTCCCTGTCTGCTGTAGTGGGAAGTAATCTGGAGCAAGACACTGAGGATGAGAACAATGAATTTAGAGTCAGAACCTTTCCCATGGCATTAGATGTGAGTAGAAACTATAAGAAAATTAATTCCACATTGTTAAAACCACTCACTTTTAGTGGTTTTGCTATTGTTGTTGTTGTTAAGTGCCATTGAGTCATAGGCGACTCATACTGACCCTGTGAATGAAATTCCTCAACACTTGCATGACTTTCATCCTTGCTCCAGGTTCATAGGGTTTCCAGAGGCAAGCTATTTACGGAAGTGGGTGCCACTCCTGCTTCCAAGCTTGTTTTCTCACCGGGGAGCCCCACCAAACACTGTCCACCATGAGTAACCATTATCGCATTTGACACATCAGTGTCACAGTGTTCAGCTTCACAGTAACCACAAGTTACCTCTGTACAGCAGGTGGACACACCAGCACTATATGACCTAGAAGACTGTTTCACCAAAAACAATTAAAGACAGGTCCAAGGGCTGCAGGCCCCAGGGTCCTACAGGATTTTAAGCTACCACCTGCAGCAAGCTCCACAGGCTCCTCCATTACTTCCCCTTAGTTTAAAGCTCTGGGCCACCTACCCACTTTTGAAGGGCAAAAGAGCAGTAACACACAGCAAAAAGGACCCCAGAAACTTCCCTTGCCTTGACTACCACCAAGTTGAGCCACCATCAAGATGCAACACCACCATGTGATATAGAAGATCTCTAGGTATTTGCCCTTTTCACAAATTCAGCTTACAAAGTGAGCATAGGAGTCCAGATTGATATCAAATCCACATTTGATTTTAAAGCACAGTTACTTCCTGCTATACAACATTAGCTCTTTACATTTAAGGGTTTCTTACAATGACTTCAGCCTTTTAACTGCAGCTGGGGTGACAAACTGAAATGCTCCAACATTGAAGGGTCAGGGTGTTATAAATGGGATGCAAAAGCAGCAGCCTGTTGCTACTGATTAAATTGTGTATTTTAAAATATTTGTAGGAAGCTTGACCTGTGGATATAATACAGTTTGAAAATAGAACTTTGTTGTGTTGTTGAGTCTGACCATACTCAAGTGGTTGTCGTGGTTGTGTGTCATCAAGTCAGAACGTACCCATAGCTGACCCTCCAGTGGGTTTTCAGAGGCAGTTAATAGCACAGAAGATATTGTCCATCTTTCTTCCACAGAGCAGCTGGTGGATTCGAACCACATGCCTTTGGGATTGCAACTTCTCACTTCTAGGCCATCAGAACTCTCTAAATAAAGAGTGAATTCTAAATCTGATCATGGCTGAGCTATAAAAAGACCAAAATATCCCTAAATACACAGAGAGAGAGAGAAGAAGAGGTTTGTGAGAGTTACTAAGGAACCAAGGGTCACTCAGGGATACTAACAAGGAAGGAACTGACAAAACAGAGGCCCTGATTTGGACTTTGAACCTCCAGAATTGTGAGAAAATAAAATTCTGTTTTCTAAAGCCACCCTGTGGTATTTTGTTATAGGAAACCTAGATGCCTGTAGGAAAAAAAAATGTATCAGCCTGTTCTTGGCCTCTCTGTGCTCAGTATCACCCAACTTAATTAAAAGAAAACTCTGATGGCCTAATGGTAAGGAGCTCACTGACAACCTGAAGGCACAAGGTTTAAATCTGCTGGCTACTCCTCAAGCAATCTCCTCCTGTATGATTTACAGCCTCTGAAAAGCCATTCAAGTGTCAGCCATGAATCGATTCCAACTATATGGCATATAACAGCAAGTTAATTAAATCTCTTTTTGCCCATAGAAAACTACCAGGAAGGAATTAACTTGAGAGAGTTAAAAATACATCAGAAGTTACATAAAAATGAATATTTAAAAAATTCAAAGCAATGCATAAATCTAGAAAACATTATGCTAAGTGAAAGAAGTCAAATACAAAAAGCCACATATTGTATGATTCCATTTATACAAAACATACATAATAAGGAAATCCATCGAGACAGAAAGCATATTAGAGGTTGCAAGAGACTCAGAGAAAAGGGTAACCAAGAGTGATTGCTTAATGGGTACAAGGTTTGGTTTCTTTTTGGAGAGATGAAAATGTTCTGGAAATAGTAATAACAGTTACACAACATCGTGAGGATAGTAAAAGTCACTGAATTGTACACTTTAAAATGGTACATTTAGGTTATGTTAATTTTGTTATTGTTGTTATGTGCCATTGAGTCGCTTGCGACTCATAGTGACCCTATGTACAACAGCCCTAAACTCCGCTCTGTCCTGTGCCAATCGCACTGTCTCTGACACTCCCATCCCGATAACCCCAGTCACCAAATCAATCCACCTCATAGAGGGCCTGTTAATTTTACTTCAATTTAAAAAAAAAATGAGCATGCTTTGTGTTTTGAACTTAAGATTAAGATCATTTTCTCACAGATTGGAGAATTTAGGGAAAGGATCTATATTGAAACAAGGCTGGTGGGTGGTGTCAACTCCTAAACTTTCTTGTATCTTCTTACCTAACTCTACTGTCTTTATGACTCTCCTTCAAAATCTCTCTTTTTTTCCAAAATCCCTTTTTTAAAATTATGATTTGCATGAAAGATGGCAGAGCAAATTGGTTTTCCACTCAGCCACTGATACACATTTTTTTTGTAGAATATTAATTACAACACCCACAGTGCAGGATAAAGCACTATCCGAGCTTTATCCCCGGACACACGCTGCCCTTTTCATCTTACACAGTTGACTCACTAAGGAGTGGGTACCTCCCTGGTGTTACCATTCACCTTACAGGCCTGTCTATTGTTTGGCTGCAGCCAAAGGGATATTTTGTTACAGGTTCAAATAGTGACATAGGGCCATATAGTCTCACAGGTTCCACCAGTCTTTATCAAACCAGCAAGTCTGACTATTTTTATGGTTTTAAGTTTTGCTTCACACTTTTCACCCAAGCTGCCAAGGAAAACTTACTCTAATCCAATAGAGCAGTTGGCAATAGTACCCCAGCATGATTTAATTTTTCCTAGTTCAGATCACAGAAGTTGATGTTTGTGTGGTCCATCATTCCCTTGGATTAATTATTTATATATATCGCTGATTTCTTCACTCTTTTTGTTCCAGGTAGAGAGAGGACAGTATTTGAACCTTTGGTAGCCTCTCACAAGGTTTTAAGACTCCAATTCCCACTTACCAAAGTAAGATGCACAACATTGTCTTTGAGTACTATGTTGTTCCAATTGACCGTGAAGTCTCCAGAGACTATGATCCTGAGGTCCTAGGACCAGAAATTTATTCTTTCAATATGTTTAGTTACAGTTAAGAAGTTTTTATAATTTTGCCCTCTGCTGGCTCTACTACTTACGTGAGTATAGCTGTTGTTATTTATTATTCGTTTGTTTGTTTGTTGTTACTATAGAACCACCATATGAACAATAAATCTGAACCTTGCCCTGTCTTATGCCATCTTCACTGTCTCTGATACAGTGAAGCCCATTGTTACAGTCACTATGCCAATCCATCTTGTTGGGGATCTTTCTCTGATTCTCCACCTTTTTCAGCATGATGTCTTTGCCAAGGCCTTGTCTATCCTGAAGACTTGCCCAAAGTATGTAAAGTGAAGTTTAACCATCCTTGTCTGCAAGAAGTTTGCTCCCTGGCTGCACTTCCTTCAAGATAAACTTGTTTGTTCTTTTGGAAATCCATGAGATATTCAGTACTTTTCTCTAACACAATTCAAAGGATTCTTCTTCTTTTGCCATTGTATTCATTGTCCAACTTTCAGATGCATAGATAGAATTGAAAAAATCAATACTTGGACCAGATACATCTTAGTCTTTAAACTAATATATTGTTTTTGTTAGGTACTGCGGACTTGAGTATGACTCATAGTGAACTTCTGAACACTGTCCTATTCCGTGCCATCCTCACAATCTCTGACACACAGTCACTGTGTCAACTCACCTAGTTGAGTATCATCCTCTCTTTCACTGTCCCTCCATCTTTCCAAGCACGATGTTGTTCTCCAAGGAACAACTTCTCCCAGCAACATTTCCAAAATATATTTATAATATTGTCTTGAGAACAAAAAATAGGACATGGGGGCACAAGGCCATGAGAAAAGGGCCAGAAGAAGGAAGAATGACACAGCCTGTCACCACCCCAGAGTAGAAAACAGATAAAGAGCTTGTTGCCAATGCTCATGGTGCCTCTAGAGGCCCACCAGCAGCAAGAGGTTTGTTTATTCATCATTGACTCACACATTCACAGTTGTGGTGCTGAGGATGGGGTTTATTAAGGAAGTAAGTTGGCAAAGAATATCACCCAATGCAAATCTAGGTTTTAGCCCAACAATCCCAAAGCATAATTCTTTTAAATCCAAGCTCCAATTGCAGTCCAGTAGTCAAATACAAATCATCCAGCAAGGTTTGCCTCAAAGCAGTTTTAAGTCTGGTGACCTAGTGGTAAGAAATTGCACTGCAATCTCAAAAGCACATGGTTTGAATCTACCAGGTGCTCTACAGGAGGAGGGTGGCAATCTTCTTTGGTGCAATTAACAGCCTCTGAAAACCCACTGGAAGGTCAGCTATTAATCACTTCTGACTCAATGGTATTCAACAACAACAGTTGTAAGTCAGCTTCTCCTTCAAGTACCAGCAGGAACAGCAAGGCCTTTAGCTGTGGCCAGCACAAGTGCAAGAAGTCTCAGGTCACACCTTGCCACTGTCTCTACATGACCATCACCAAGAAAGAGTCTCACTCTCACCCTGGTCGTGCTCCAGTCTCCCTCAAGTTTTATTGTTCAAGTCTTGCTTCCGCAAGTCTTGCTCACCTCAAGTCTTGCTTTTATACTATAATTGCTCTTATACTAGTCCCACAACTGTTGATAATCTGAAAAACCATGTGTCTGCAGTGAAGGTAGCTGGAGACCAGAGGGAGCCAAAGTAATGGCTTAAAAAAAGCCAACTTTGGGCTAACAACAATTGCAATAAATGTAGGAAACTCTGGTGGCTTACTGGGTAAGGAATTGCACTGCCAACACAAAGGTACATGGTTTAAATCCACCAGCAGCTCTATGGAAGAAAGATTAGCAATCTTATGTGATTTACATCGGCTAAAAACTCACTGAAAAGTCAGCTATGAGTCAGTTCTGACTCAACTGCTAAAAATAATAACAATAATAATATGAATGTAGAAATATTCTCTGCCAAACCTATAGCCATTGAGATAGTCCCCTTTTACCCATTCTACCAGTCTGTCTAGATATCCATCCACTTATAGATTAATTTTTATTATTATTGATAGTGTGCTCAGGTCTTTCATTCACAGGGTCGCTATGAGTCGTCTACCACTCAAGGCACTCAACAGCAACAACAACGTAGTGCAGGATTGTGAATATAATAGTGTTTAACTTTACTGATTGTATAATTTATATAACTTCTCTTCTTATTCTTTTTTTTTTAATAATTTTAATGAGCATT
>NW_006399783.1:6572856-6587217 GCF_000299155.1 Elephantulus edwardii | reverse complement strand
GGTTGCACCCTCTTTCTTCTTATTCTTAATTGATTGATATTGTGCTATCATCCCTTACTATATATTACCTTTATCCTCACTCAGATTAATAAATGTCTATTGATACCTTTGAGTTGTGGTGCTGGAGAAGAGTATTGAATATACCATGGACTGCCAAGAAAACAAGTAAGTCTGTTCTGAAGAGAATAATACCAGGTTGTCCCTTGGAGGCAAGGATTTTGAAACTCTGTCTCACATATTTTGGCCATGTTGTCAGGAGGGACCAGTTCTTTTAAAAGGTTATCATGTTTAAAGGGTCAGCACAGCAGAGGAAGACCCTGGCTGAGATGGATTGACAAAGTGACGGTGGCAATGGGATTAAGTGTGACAGAGACAGTGAAACTCAGAATAAGGCAAGGTTCAGAGCCATTGTTCAAAGGTCACTATGAGCTGTAGTCAATGGCATATAAAAATATTATCTATTGTTTTGCTCCCTCCTTTCCCCTTTCATTCTTAGTAACCAAAAAGAATATTTCTGTATATAAATTTTTCTTTAGCTTTTTATTATAGTGGGCTCATAATATTTGTCCTTTTGTAACTGACATTACACTCAATAAAATATCTTTTAGTTCTATCCATGTTAAACAGTGTTTTAAAAATTTGTCATTACTATTATAAAAGAGGACTGGCATGATTAGACATTATTGTTACGACAGGAGTCCAGAACGTAGGTATCATAGTGGAGTGAACTTGGGAAAAATGATTGAATAACAATGAAAGAATTTTTTTTCTTTTACTTTTCAAAAAGAAAAGCTAATTGAGGGGGAGGGGTGGGCAGGGAGAAAAGTGTAACAATGAATGAATGGAAATCCAAAGTCTCTGTAAACTTTCATGAAAATCAATTTAAAATTTAAAAAATATTTTTAAAAATTGTCATTATTCTTTACTACTACATAGTAGGCCATCATGAATATGCACCATAATTTGGTTATCCATTCACTTGTTAATTGACATGAATTGCTTCTTTTTCTTTGCTTTTATAAATAGTGCTGCAATGAACCTCGGTGTGTCTAACTGCTTTATAAATCAGCATTTGTTATTTTCTGTCTTGTTGACATTTGCTGTTGTTGCTGGCAAGAGCTCTGGCAGCATAGTCCACAGTGTGTTTCACTGACAATCCAAAGGTTGTACATCTCTGGCAGTTCAAATTCACCAGCCACTCTAAGGAAAATCAAGAGCTGTTGTCTGAACAAAGCAGGGGACATTACATGATTTAAAATCATGAAAGGTGTGAGTAAGGGATGTAGCCTCTCTCCATACCTATTTAATCTGTATGCTGTGAAAATAATTTGAGAAATTATACTCTATGAAGAAGATGTGGCATCAGGATAAGGATTCATAAACAACCTGAATCATGCAGATAATATAACTTTGTTTGCTGAAAGTGAGAAGGACTTAAAGAGCTTGTTGCAGATAAAAGTCTAGAGCCTTCAATATAGATTACGTATCAACATCAAGAAAATAAAAATTTTCACCACTGAACAGATAGGCAATAAGAGGATAAGTAGAGAAAAGATTGAAATTGTCAGTGAATTAATCTTACTTGGATCTACAGTTATAACAGTTGGTACCAGCAGGTGGGAGATTAAGAGACATATTGCACTGGGAAAATCTGCAGTCAGGAACCCCTCCAAATTACTGGGGAGCAATGATATCTGTTTGAAGACGTAGGTGCAACTGAATCAGGCCAGGGTCTTTTCATTCACTTGTTATACATCTGAGAACTGGACAATGAATAAGGATGACAGAGGAATTGATGCCTTTGAGTTGTGATGTTGAAGAAGAGTACTGAATATCCCATGGACAGCCAAAAGGAGAAACAGATATGCCTTGGAGAAAGACATATGCTGCAATGGGCTCAAGTATTTCAAAGATGATGAAGATGGCACAAGACAGGACAGGGCTCAGATCTGGTGTTAATAGAGTCACTATTAGTCATACTCAATAACACCTAACAACAACATAACTTTTCCAAATATTTGGTAGAATTCATCACTGAAGCAATATGGTCTAGTACTTTTTTTAGTTGGGAGATTTATAATGAGCTGCTCATTTTCTTCTTTTTGTGATATATTGAAATGTTAGCCATAGTTTGTTATGGTCCACACAGTCAAGTACCTTCGCTTTGTCAATAAAACACAAATAGACATTCTTCTAAGATTATCTTCTTTCAGCCCGGATCCATCTGACATCACCAATGATATCCCTGGTGCCATAGCCTCTTATAAACCCAGCTTGAACTTCTAGCAGTTTTTGGATGATCTTCAGTAATATTTTGTTTTGCAATTTTTTTTTGTTACGTTAACCCTTTAATCATTATATAATGACTCTTTTTTGTCTCTTGTGTTGAATGTTGCCTTGAGGTCTATTTTATCAGAAATCAATATTGTTACAATTCTTTTTTTGTTGACATTTGCTTGAAATATTTTTCCTACTCTTTATTTTCAGCCTATTTTTTTCTTTTGTGTCTAAACTTGTGACTTTTGTATACAGTATGTTGATGATTTATGCTTTCTTACCCATTGCACTACTCTTTCACTCTTTACTAATGCATTTAATCAAGTTCTGTTTAGGAAAATTATTAATAGGTACTATTTTATTACTGTCATTTTGCTGCAGGTTATGGGATTTTTTTTTTACATTGTTGATTTCTTTGTTTCATATATATTCTGTGCTGAATTTTTAATTTCTTTTCTGGTTATTTCCTTTTTTTAGTTTTTGTTAATTGATAATAATTCTCTCCTTTATTGTCTTCATAAGAAAATTTGTTCATTTTCTAGGAGGTTATACTATCATTTACAATTTCATTCTTAAATTTCAAACAATTCAGCTTATCTTGAAACCATCTTGACTTCCTCTTCATTTGGAAGTTCCATAATTACATTTTTTATTCCCTGTTTTAGCCTCATAGCTATCCTTATTCACTGACTAATATCTCTGGTTCTCTATGTTTAGTCTTGTAAATTTATTTTACTTTTTAAAAAATGTGTTTTACTTTGTATATACCTATACTACGTTTGTTACAGTGACTCTGAGTATTCTCTCCATCTTCTTTTTGTTTTTCCTGCATCATTCAAGGTGTTGCCCATGTTTGTTGTTGGAATGTGCCATTGAGTGACCTGCAACCCAAGCGACCCTGTGTAAAATAGCTCTGAAGCCTGTCCTGGCCAGAGCCAGCATCACTGAACCCAGCACACCTTCCCCCGTTGCCCCAGTTACTGTATCAATCCATCTCATCTGTGGTCTTCTTCTCTTGTGCTGTCCCTCCACCCTTCCAAGCATGATGTCCTTATTCAAAGACTACTCTCTTATGGCCACAGGTCAAAAGTATGTGAGACAGAGTTTCAAAATCCTAGTCTCCAAGGAGATACTTGGTTTCACCCTCTCCAAGACAGAACTATTTGTTTTCTTAGTGGTCCATGGTATGTTCAAGACTCTTCTCTAGCATCACAACTTCTTCTGTCATCCTTAGTCATTATCTAGATCTCTTAAGCATGACAAGTAATTGAGATGATCATGACTTGGATTCGGTGCACCTTTTTATGTAGACTGACATTGCTCTTCAGCACTCTGGAGAGGTCTCTGACAGCAGATTTCCCCAATGCAGCTCATCTTTTGATCTCCTGACTTCTGGAGTTTTGAGTGTTAATTGTGGATCCGAGCAAGCTGTAACTGTTAAAAACCTCAATGTCTTCTCCATCTATCATGGTATTACCAATTGGTCCAGTGGTGAGAATCTTTCTTTTGTTGATATTGAGCTTCAATCCATATTGAAGACTACAGTCCTTGACCTTCTGCAGCAAACACTCAGGTCCTCTTCAGTTTCAGCATCTTCAGTTTTGTCATCTGCTTAATGTAGGTTGCTGAGTCTTCTTCCAGTCCTGATGCCACATTCCTCCTCCTAAAGCTCAGCTTCCCCAGTGATCTGTTTTGCATATAGACTAAAAAGGTATGAAAACAGGATGTGTCCCTGATGTACTCCTTTGCTGATTTTGAACCATGAAGTGTTTCCCTGCTCCGTTCTGAGGACTGCTTCCTGGTACAAGCATAGGTTTTGCATAAGCACAATCAAGTGTTCTGGGATTCCCATTTTCCTCAAGGCTAACCATAGTATTTCTCAATATTGTAACTTAAGATTTGAGTTTGTTTTTCAGTCCTTTCAGCTTGAGAAATGCCAAGTTAGTTCTTTGCTTTTTCTTCTCCAACCCCAGCTCTTTGCACATTCCATTACAATATTTTGCTTTGTCTTCTCTAACTCTAGTTGCTCTTTGAAATCTTCTGTTCCGCCCCTTTACTTCAGCATCTTTTTCCTTTGTTTTGTCTTTTTGATGCTCTCGTGAAATTTTCAGAGTGTTTCTGGCATCCATTTTGGCCTTTTCTTTCTACTCTTTGTAATGACCTCTAGCTTTCTTCAAAGATAACATCTTTGATGTCACTCCACAGCTAACCTGGTCCTCGACCAAGGTCTGGTGTTCAAAGTCTCAAACCCATTCTTGACATGCTTTTTACATTCAGATGGAAAAGACTCAAGTTCACATTTTTGGTCTTGTGGACTTGTTTTCATTTTCTTCAACTTCAGTTTGAACTTGCACATGAGTAATTGATGATCAATTTCCACACTTAGCACCTGGCCTGGTTTTGACTGATACTGAGCTTCTCCAACTATTTTTTTTTCTTTCACAGATAAAGTCAATCTAATTCCTGTGCAGATTTCTGGGCAAGGTGAGATGGAAGATGGCAGTGAGCACACAGCACTATTTTCCGTTTCTGCCCCACAGTTGAGGGCAGGGTGGGCTGGTGCAGGTTGCAGACTGTCATAGACCAGATGGTACAAGATCGAGCGCTTGTTCTTACCATTGAAATGGCAGTGGCCACTAAGTGTGGTTCTGTTGCCGTCTCTTACCAAATGGGACAACAAACAAGCAAATAATCAAAAACAAACTACAAAAGGAAGCACCAAAGCAGAGCTGGGAGGCCCAAAGGGAAGGAGAAATGGAGACAACAAAGGAAAGGTGTGGGTGAGGGGAGAAGACAAACCAAGAAGAGGGGAAAAGGAAAAGATAAAAGAAAAAGGAATGAAAAGAAAGGTGGGAAGGGGAAAGAGAAGTAAAGCGGAAGATATGACAACGATGGGGCACCCAGCCAGGACTCTAGTTACTCACTGTGGAGGCAAGTGAGGGCAGAGTGGCCAGGGGTGAACTTTCTGCTAAGTCAGAAGACAGTTAAAGGTGGAGATCCTCAATGCAAGTGGAGTCACTGCTTACTTGAAAAATGGCCAAGAGTAAATGTCCAGTCAAGGACAGAACTTCCTTTAGCCCAGAGGTACATGGGGTCATGGTTCTCAGCCAAGGACAGACCTCGGTGAGCATAGGGAACATCCAGAGGCAAGGCATTTAGACTGGGACAGAGTTCCTGCTGTCCTACGAGGTGCCTGGGGCAGTTCACCACGCCAGGTGTGTTTTGTCTGCCAAGCTAGGAGATGTATGCTGAACCCAGGGAGGGGTAGCACCTTGCTGTACCAGAGTTAGGGAGTGCTTGTGCCTCCAAATGTGAAAGTGTCATGCATACAGTGCCAGATCCACAAAGGGACCCTGTCATGAACAGTGTCGACCAATCCAGTTGCAGGCCAGGCACCTGGTCAGGGACAGTGCAGTCACCAACCCAGAAAGTGGAGAGTACATGTCTCCAAATGCAGGGGAGAACTGCACCCAGTGCTAGGGCTATAAGGGCACCCACCAGGAATCGTTGCAATCAGCCCAGGGGTGGCCAGGGTAAGGGATCCAAGTCAGGGATGGTGCCCCTGTCAGTCTATGAAAAGTCTGTGGTTTGGGCACCCACCCAGGGACGAGGGACACTGTACCAGCACTAGGAACCGGAAAGTGCACATCTCCAAACGTGTGGCAATGAGTACCTGGCACCGTATCCACAAATGCTCATGTCCAACCTCAAGTGGCAGAGAGGCTGCACGAGGAGGAGCATGATTGGCTACCTAATAGCTAGGAATGGGGGACAGTCACTCCCTAATCTCAAGGAGATGATGAGGACTAAAAAAGAGATCCTAACTATCTAGTCATCAGCCAGTCACCAAGTTGGGCACCAGTACATTCCTGAGTTCCCATCCCAATCAGAAAACTACTTGCAAAAGTTCAAAATGGCTGTGTTGTGTCAGGTCTGTTCAAAATTCAACACTTGGTCTGTCTCCTTACTTGATATTTTCAACCTGTTTCTTCTTTCAGTCAGTATTTTAACTACTACTTTATAATTTCCTTTGAAACTCCAGGTTCCAAGATTAGCATCCATCTCTGTTTTCTTTGTTTTCTGGTGTCTTTGTTGTGGTGGGTCTGGGTAACCATCTGCCTAGTCCACCATCTTGCCAGAAGTCTCCTCCTTTAAAATGCTTCATGTGACTAGTTCAAATCCTCCAACCCTTTGCTAAATCTTAATTGGAATCTGAGGGTGGCATCTTTGCTTATTTTCAAACAATTGGAATGTTTAGAGTAGGCAGCATAGATTTATCATCCCAATAGAAAGCCTTTTCCTCCTCCCATCTGGAAAGAAGATTCCTCCAGCCATGTTTCCCTGTCTTACAAATCCTTAACAACAACCAAAAAAACCCCAAAAAACAAAAACAACCCCACACATTATTTGATAAGAGTAGTATCTTGAGTCAATGTGTGTCAAATCCAGTGGTAAGCATTTGTTCAATCCCCCTCTCATGCAAAAAAAGAAGAAAACTACAAAATTAGTATTACCATTCTCCTTGTACAGATGAGAATATGGGAACGAATTCAGTTAAGTAACCTGCTTAAGAGTATACAGATTATAAATGGCAAGGCAGAATTCATATTCAAGAATGCCTCTACAGGCGATATTCCTAATTATTGTATTCTAGGGAGCTCTGGCGGACTAGTAGTAAGGAATTGTGCTGCCAACCCAAAGGCACGTGGTTCAAATCCACCAGCTGCCCCATGAGAGAAAGACGGTCAACCTCCCCCCTTGCAATTTACTGCTTCTGAAAACCCACTGGAGGGTCGGCAATAAATTGATTCTGGCTTGATGATGCACACCAACCACCACCCCTTTGCTGTTGTTATTCTTAAGTGCCATCGATCAAGTCAACTGCCACTCAGAGCAACTCCATGAAGAACAGCTGTGCACCTTGCCCTCTTCTGCCCATCTTCACCATCTCTGAAGGCCCATTGTTACAGTCACTGTGTCAATCCATCCTGTTGAAGGTCTTCCTTTTCTCTCTGATCTTTTCCCGGTATGAGGTATTTTTCCAAGAACTTTTTCCTAGTATTATGGTTCTGAAACTCTTAAATAGTAAACCAGATATAAATGTTAAATCTAAAAATAGTATTTGAAATTAACAATTCAGTGGATAGGAGAATAGCATATTGGACACAAAACAGTATACATAAAAGAGCTGGCAGGTCAATAGAAAGCATCTAAACTAAACAGCAAGTCCCCATCATGTTGTAATGCTGGCTCAGCAGGCCCTAGGCCTGAGGCCTAGACTGCAGCTTAAAGTTATTATTAAAGAGATGGGCAGTGGAGGTGAGAAGGCAAAGAAGAAATGCTCCCTTTCACTCTAAAGGTGAATCACTAAGGGTGCATAAAGAAAGACAAGACGCTGGAATGTTATGCTGTTGCCAAGTGTCATCAAGTCGACTATGGATAATATAGGCAACAACAGATAATGTATGAACAATAGGTCTAAACTTTGTCTTATCCTGCATCATCCTCATGACTTCCGCCAGGCTTGAGCTCATTGTTATAGTACATGAGTTAATATTTATCTTTGAAGATTATCCTCTCTTTCTCTGGCTCTCTGTCTTTCCCAGCATGATGTCTCTTTCCAAGGACTGGTCCCTCCTGATAACATGCCCAAAGTATGTGAAATGAAGCTTCATCATCCTTGCCTCTAAGGACCCTGGTTGTGCTTTCTCCAAGACAGATTTATTGGTTCTTTTGGCATTCTATGATATATGCAGCACTCTTTCCTAACACAATTCAGGGGCAACTCTTCTTTGGTCTTCCATAGTCATCGTCCAACTTTTCCTTGTTCATTAACCAAGAAAGTAGTAGAGAGACAGTAACCATGCATGAAACTTTAAGAATGAAGGATGCACAGGTTACAAAGAACAATAATGGTCAGGGGATTCTGGAAAAAGAAGTGGTGAAACTAAAATTTGAAATGAGTATTCACAAACAAAGAAGAGAAAATGATATTTTTTTTTCAGTGAAATAAAACAGTTGGAAAGATTCAGGGGGAAATTGGGCAATAGAGACAGAAAGACTCAGACCATGAATTGCTTTATGAGGCCTACATGCTAAGAAATTTGCACATTTTCCTCTAAGAGGTAGCTTTTCCTTTCTTTTCTTTTTTTCTCTCCTCTTATGAAGACCCACAAAAAACCCCAAAATCCTTTTACATGGCCACCTAAACCACGTGTACACATGTGTATACTTATTTATGTGTTATATCCATATGTGAGATTATGTTGTTAAGTACCATCAGGCTGGAACTGACTCACAGCTGATCCTCTAGCAGGTTTTCAGAGGCTGTCAATTACCTGGGAGGAAATTGCCCACCTTTCCCTCACAAAACAGTTGGTTGACTGAATCACATGCCTTTGAGTTGGCAGTACAAATGCATACCATTAAATCACCAAAATTCAACCAGAGATATGTACATGATACCACCTTGCTTGCTGAAAGTGAGGAGAACTTGAAATGCTTGCTACAGAAGATCAAAGACTTCAGCCTTCAATGTGGATTGCATCTCAACATCAAGAAGACAAAAATTCTTACCACTGGACCAATAAACAACATCATGATAGACGAAGAAAATATTAAAGTTGCCAATAATTTCATCTTACTTGGATCCACAATCAGCACCATTGGTGCTAGCAGTCAGGAGATCGTATTGTGCTGGGAAAGTCTGTTATCAAGGAGGGACTTCTCTAAATTACTGAGGAGCAATGATGTCAGTTTGAAGACTAAGGTGTGCCAGATTCAGGTGGTGATCTTTTCAATCACTTGCTATACATCTGAGAGCTGGACAATGAATAAGGATGACAGAAGAACAAATGCCTTTGAGCTGTGGTGTTGGAGAAAAGTACTGAATATCCCATTGCCAAAAGAACAAACAGACATGTCTTAGGAAAAATGCAGCCAGAATGCCCCGTTGAGGCAAGAATGACAAAGATTAGTCTCACAAACTGGGACTTTTGCTAGGAGAAGCTATTTTTTGGAGAAGAACATCATGCTTGAAAGGTGAAAAGTCAGCGAAGGAAAGCAAGACTTTCAACGAGGTGGCTTGACACGGTGACTGCAGCAATGAGCTCAGGTGTGGCAGAGATGATGAGGATGGCACAGGATAGGAAAGGGTTCAGATCTGTTGTTCAGAGAGTCACTATGCGTTGTCCTCAACTCAACAGCACCTAACAACAACATTGCAATTAATATTACAAAATGTGCATGAGTGATTGAATTAATTTGTAAATTTCCACTCAAATTAAAAAATAAAAAATGAAGTTTTTAAAACGCCATAGATATAAATAACAGGGCACTCAGAAAGGGGTTTTTTTTTAAGGTGACTGAGTGTTTTAACTAGTTATTGTTTTTAAAGTCCCCAGATGTAGTGTGGAGAATAAGGGGATCCTTATGTTTGGACAAATGTCAGAGAGGAGAGTGCCTTGAGCTGGGCCTGTCTTTCAGGTTGGAGTGTTTCTCTCTGTCCCTTTTCCTCTGCTTTGAGTTTTCATCTAACATCACATCTGGTTTCTGGTTGATCTCACTTGTTATTCAGGTGTGGTAACATTTCTCAGTGGGAGAAGCCACAAGAAGAACCAGGCCCGTTTCTTCCAGTATCAAAACAACAATAAAGGGGCTAGTGCTTCCCCGCCTGTCTCTTCCCACTAGAAAGAGGTTGTCCCGTGAACACTGTGAAAGCTGAATCTAGGTAAAAGCTGATAAGGACAAAAAGCAGTCATCTGTGTGTGTTCTTCTTTCCCAGATATTGTAAATGCACTTTACATGTATATCGTCTAGTTTTGGAATAAATATTATCATAGATAAGCTAAGTGGCACTCAGAGAGGGGAGGTGATACACTCAAAATCCCATAGGTGGAAAGTAATAAAACCAAATTTCATATCCAGATGTGCTGATGAAAAGGCCCAAGCTATCTCCAAACAAGAGTTAATTGTTTTTTAATGCCGCATAATATTTCATTGTGTGAATGTGCCATCATTTTTCTTTCCATTGACATGGGAGTTAGGGGGGAGAATAGGAAAAGAGTGGCAAGATAATGGACACCGAAATGGAACAGATGAGGGAAAGAACAATCCAAAAGGAATACATGATTAGGTATTATATATATATAATAATCTGGAACAAAAGGTGCTTTTCAAAATGGACCAGGACATGGGGTAGGAAGACAGGGAAATAAAATGTGCAACAATGAATGAATGAATAAAAAATTTAAAAAGAAGAAACCTCAAATAACATTTGTGCTTCTTGTCTTGGTTTGAAATGTCACCTGGAGAGCAGAGTACAGGTCATACTGATGCCCACGGGCTCTATGAAACCTTCAAGAGTGTGGTTGTAAGGTGGTTTTTAGTCAACTATAACTCATAGCACCTCTATGAACAACACAACGAGACCTTGTCGTATCTGTGCCATCCTCACAATCTCTGCCATGTTCAAGCCCATTGTTGCAGTCCTGTGTCAGTCTACTTCCTTGAGAGTCTTTCTGTCTTTTGTGAATGCAAAAGATGTACCCCTTTTTTTATATAGACTTTCCCAGCATGATGTCTTTTTCCAAGGACTGGCCCCTGCTGGCACGCCCAAAGAGAGAACAGAGAAACGTCAGTTGAGCAGTCAGCTTTTTGAAGCTGTGCTGGGATTTCACACACTGTGAAGTGTGGCAACTGTGACTTTTCCCCACATATTTGAGCCTTTTCTCAGCTAGGTCAGGGGTCTTGAGGGTGGCATATCACTCCAGCACTGAGCAATTTAAGCAGTGGCCCTGTTGCTTCATCTCCCTGATCATCAATTCTGGTCCAGAGAAACCAGGAATGGGTGGCAGGAATTCTGGAAGACTTGAGGACAGTGGAGGTCTGCTATTTCTGCACAGTGTCTCAAGACCAGGAGAAATCAGTGAAATATTCTGGCCCTTTCAAGGATAAAATTACAACAAATAAGATTTTGCCAAAAGATTCTTCTCCTTTAAAAGGAAATTGCAAGAGAGGGAATAAGGGAAAAAAGGAGCAGTTTACTAAGGGTGTGAAAGACCATGACAATGTAACAGAGAGGACATCAGACCTGTGTCAGAACTCCAGTCTCCTGGGGTGCAATACTGCGATCTTTTAAAAAGAAAATTAAGAGGAGGCTGTGTGGGTTATAATGGTGCTCTGATGACCCAGAGGTTAAAGCACTCTGATGCTGCTGAACTTGGCAGAAAAGTTCAAACTCACCAGCCACATGGTAGGAGAAAGGTGTGGCAGTCAGCTTCCATGAAGACTGTTGTTGTTAGGTGCTGGCAAATTGACCATGATCCATAGTGACACTCTGAACAGCAGATTTGTGCCCTACCCTGTCTTGTGCCATCCTCATTATCATTGACATACTTGAGTCTCTTGTTACAGTCACTTCATCAATCCATCTTGTTGAGGCTCTTCCTCTCTTTTGCTGACCTTCCCTCTCTTTTTGCTGACCCTTCACCTTGCCAAGCATCATTTCTTTTTCCAAGGACTGGTCCCTCCATACAATACACCCAAAGTAATGGGTAGATTTGAAATATCAACCCTTTGGATAACAGTCAAGTACTGTGCCCCCAGGGCTTTGTGATCATTTTAATAGATGTAGCAAAAGCATCCAAAAAGATTCTATGTTCATTTATTGATAAAGAGTTTTTTTTATATTAACTGAAATTAAGCTGGTACCAATTTACCCTTGAATAAGCATAAGCTCACAATTCATGGTAACTATTTAAAAAAAAAAAAAATTGGACCAGTGGTGAGAATAGAGCAGTAAATCTGAAAAAAAAAAAAACCAACTGAAAAATCTTTAGCCAGATTGACAAATAGAAGAAAGATGCCAAAGACCAAAATAATAATAATAATAATACATAAAAGAGACAGTAGTATTGACTTCATAGACATTAACAACTGCAAGGCAACGAACGAGGAAACCTACACGAAATGGACAAAATCTTAGAAGTACCTTACCTGCCCAAACTAACTCATAGACAAAGAAATTCTCAGCAGAATCATAGCAAGTGTAGAGAGTGAACCTTCCCAACCACAGCAAAAATCCCAAACCAAATGGTTTCCCTGGTGCATTCTACCAACCATTCAGAGAAGACCTGACACCAGTTTAAAGTCTTTAAAAAAAAATCCAATGTGAAGATCAATGTATACAACCTTTGTAAGTAAACTAGTATGAAATAAAAAATTCATTTAAAACAATAAAGAAAAAAATACTTCCTACATCATCTATGAGCAAGCAATGATAATCTTTATAGATTAAAAAAAGAATTTCTAAAAATCCAGCACCCATTCTTGGTGAAAACTTTGACAAAGATTGGGAAATTCCTCAACATGATTCAGGGCACATACAAAAAGTCGGCCACCAGCATTCCATGTAATGGAGAAGCATTGAGAACACTGCCCTAGAAAATAGGAACAAGCCAAGTATGATCCTATATATAGAAAATAAAATGACTCCTCAAGGAAACTTGTAGAGGTAATAGAGGGATTTGGAAAATTGCAGGGCACAAGATCACCAACAAAAATCAGTTGTTGTTAGGTGTTGTGGAGTCAATCATGACTCATGGCTACTCCATGAACAGGTGGAAACCTTGACCTCTCCAGCACCGTCCACTTTGCAGCGAAGTCAAGCCCAGAGTAGCAGTGATTGTGCTGATCTTTCTTTCACTATACTCTTCACCTTGCCAAACATCAATTGAGTTTCTGAAATACCATCAATGAGAAACCTGAAAGAGAAACTAAAAAACAATCTTACTTAAAATAATATCTAACAGAATATATATATTGTTGTCATTAAGTGTTGCTGAGTTAAGTACAGCTCATAGCAACCCTATGAACAAAAGACCTGAACCTTGTTATATAACTATCATCGTTTCTCTAAGTTCATAGAGTTTCCACAGGCCTGTTATTTAAGAAGTAGACGCCAATCCTGCTTCCAACCAAGCCTGTCTTAATCAGGGAGTTCTACCAAACCCTGTCCACATAATGGGTAACCATTATGGCATGTGGCACAGTATCACAGCAAACCCAAGTTATCTCAGTACAGCAAACTGACAAAAACACCACTTAAACAATGTTCTTCCCAAACACAATTAACAGGAAGCCTGAGGGCCCAATTGACTTAAACAAGAAGTTCTAGCCCAAAGCTGATTGTTGGGCCTGACTATGTCTCCAGTTTGGACGTTCATCTGTGAAGCAGTTGGACTCTGGAGGGACATCATGTGATCGCTCACAGAGGTCAAAATGGCACAAGGGCTGTCACAGGCAGTTTCTTTTTATAGGAGTTTTAGGGAGGACTAGGGAAGATGGTGCACATGATCCAGGCCATGCAATTGTTGTGCCCACGAAATGCCCCTCAAAGAAATCCAGAAACACGTCTGAAATTTCAAGAGCGTTTATTGTTTAATTTTCCACGCGTGGAGACTTTTTTGCCTTCCTCAGGAAGGTGGTGAAGGAAAAACAAAGCCCCCAGTTTCCCCTCCCACTTGCTTTTATAGCCCTTTTGAGTGCCTCTGTTAGGGCAGGGGGATTGCGATCTTGGTTGGTGGGTTGATGGACTGGCTACTTTGCCCGCCTTTACTTCTTTTGTGTCACGTAGACACTAGTTAATTCCTTACTTTTTCAAGGACAGACCAGGCTTTGCCCCGGGGCATTCGTGTTTGCCCTAAGCCAAGAATTTTTATGGCCCGCTTCTGCCTCTAGCGCTAATGGGGGTTTATAAAAAATGGGGTTTCTGCTGCCCCTTCGGCAATAACTTGCTATGCATCAGGAAACTGGACAATGACTAGGGATAATAGAAGGAGAATTGATGCCTTTGAGCTGTGGTGCTGGAGAAGAGTATTGGCTATGATTCTTTGGCCAGAGAGCATGGTGCTGTGTACATGGGTGTTGTGTTGCGGCCGTCTCTGAAGAAAGGTGACTCTGCCTCCAGGAGGCAGGGAAGCCACACTTGGCCTTGAGTTGAAGGCAGCAGCGGCTACCCAATGCGGACAGAGAGTGGGGTGGAGCTCCCCGATTAAAACAAGCTTGGAAGGAGGAGTGGCATCC
>NW_006399783.1:6556023-6566916 GCF_000299155.1 Elephantulus edwardii | reverse complement strand
GCAAGCAACTCGACGGCACATAACAACAACAACATATGAGACAACGTTTTACCATCCTTGCCTCTAAGGAACATCCTGGTTGTACTTCTTCCAAGGCAGACTTGTTTGTATTTTTGACAGTCCATAGTTTACTCAATAAACTTCTCCAACAGCACAATCCAAATGCATCAGCTCTTCTGTCATCCTTAGTCATTGTCCAGCTTTCAAATGCAGAGAAATCAATTACAAATACATCACTTGGATTAGTCACACCATTGTCTTCAAACTAACATCCTTACTGCTTAGCACTTTAGAGAACTCTTAACAGCAGATATTCCCAAAGCAGCACATCTCTTGGTTTCTTGACTGCTCTTACTATGGGTGCTGATTGTGGATCCAAGTGAAATGAAATAGTTGCTAACACTCTTCTCCATCTATCATGATGTTGCCTATTGGTCCAGTGGTAAGGATTTTTGTTTTCTTGATGTTGAGATCTGTAGTCTTTTATTTTCCAAGGAGAACTTCAGGTCTTCTTCACTTTCTGCTAGCATGATTGTGTCATCTACATAATGCAAATTGTTCGTGAATCTTCCTCCAATACTGATGTCACATTCTTCTTATAATCAAGCTTCTAAATCACTTGTTCAGGCTACAGATTGAATTCTTTGTTGTTGATAAGTGCCGTTGAGTCAAGTATGACTCATATGAATGAGCCTATGAACAGCAAATCTGAACCCTGTGCCCCTTTCATCCTCTCTGACACACTTGAGCCCATTGCTGCAGCCACGGTGTCAATCCATCTTGTTGAGGGCCTTTCTTTTCTTTGCTGACCTTATACCTTTCCAAGCAGGATGTTCTTTCCAAAGAATAGTGTCTCCTAACAACATGCTCAAAGTATGTGGGACGAATCTTTGCCATCTTTGTCTCCAAGGAGCACGCTGACTGAACTTTCTCTAAGACATATCTGTTCGTTCTTTTGGCAGTCCATTTGATATTCAATGCTCTTCTTCAACACCACAGCTCAAAGGTATCAATTCTTCTGTCATCCTTTTCATTGTCCAGCTTCCAGATGCAAAGCAAGTGATTGGAAAGACCATAGTTTGAACAGGTGCAACTTAGACTTCCAACTGACATCATGGCTCCTTAGTAATTTGGAGAGATCCCTGACAGCAGAATTGGCCAATGCAACATGTCTTGTGGTGTTGATATCAAGGGTGTTGCTTCTGGATCCAAGTAAGATTAAATCACTGACAACTTGAATGTTTTCTTCATCTGTCATGTTCTTTGCTTATTGGTCCAGTGGAGGGGACTTTTGTCTTATTGATGTTGAGATGCAATTCATAGTGAAGACTATAGTCTTTGAACTTCTACAGTAATTGTATCAAGTCCTCCTCACTTTCAACAAGCAAAGTTGTATCCTTGGCATAATACAGGTTGTTGTTAAATATTTCTCTAATTCTGATCCCATATTCTTCATAGAGTCTAGCTTCTCAAATTATTTAGTCACCATGTAGACTGAACAGGTATGGGGGGAAGATACAAAGTTGATGCATATGCTTTATCTGATTTTAAAATATGTAGTTTTCCTTTGCTCTGTTCAGATGATTACTTCTTGGTCTAGGTATAGATTTCAGATTAACAAAATTAAGTGTTCTGGGATTCCTACTCTTCTCAATGTTAAACATAATTTGTTATGATCCACACAGTTAAATACCTTTGCATAGTCTATAAAACACAAGTAAACATCTTTCTGATATTCTTTCCTGTTAGCCAAGATCAATTTGACAACAACAATGATATCTCGTGCTGTTGCCTCTTTTGAATCCCACTTGAATTTCTGGCAATTTCCTGTCAATGTACTGTTACAGTCATTTTAAAAATATTCTTCAGCTTTTACTTCTATATGATATTAATGTTATTGTTCAATGGTTTCCATATCCTGTTGGATCCCCTTCTTCTCAGAACGGGAACAAATATGAATCTCTTCTAGGCAGTTGGTCAATTAGTTATCTTCTGAATTTCTTGACATAGACTAGTGAGCACACCCGGGGCTGCATCTGTTTGTTGAAACATGTCAATTGTTCTTCCAGTAAATTTAGGACAACAGTAAATAGATGTCCATGTAAAAACCTAATTGATCAGCTAGCTGTGAGATTGTATTCCAACAACTAAGGATTTGTAATTAAGTCACTCTGGCATAAGAAACTTTGCAAAAATTACTTGGAAAATGTACCTCCTGTAAAGCTTCATAACCACCTCCCTCAAACATAACACATAGGACATCTGACAACCATCACAGGAAGAGAAATCATGGACTAAACAACCTTATTAGACTTTTGAACCTTTCCGTCTGGATCCTTCCCACACATTCCTTTCCCCTTGTCTGCCCTATTTAGCCATCTTAAACCTTCTGTAAGCACTCTTTTTTTTAAGCACACTTTTTAAAAGCCTGGTTTGCACGAGATATCAGAAAATGCTTTCTAAGATTCCTCCATTTTCTCAGATGGCTGACATCTGAATAAAGCACATTTAAAAGATTCAGTGCCTAACTCTACTCAATTGACTTGTTGTAGCCAGCCATCAAATACTGTTTTTTTTCAGTTATACGTTTTAGTGACTCCACATGACAAACTTGTGACCCTCTAAGAAGTCTGGGATTTAGCAGAATCCTGTTTTCTGTCTGGAGTGGGAAGCCTAGGGCTGGACTTAGAAACTCCTGAGCAGGGCTGCTCCTCAATTTTCACCCAGCGAATTTGTGTTTCTGACACCCAATATCTCCCATTGCTTTCACTTTGGTAACAGTTTCTTATTTAGTTTTACTTTTTTGTGACTCAGGTCAATCAGTAGGAAAATTATCTGTTGTCTTATTATCCACCATGTGGTCTGTTGTCTGATTTTAAGCACTTTGTTCCT
Source organism: Elephantulus edwardii (assembly GCF_000299155.1). Taxonomy (NCBI): domain Eukaryota; kingdom Metazoa; phylum Chordata; class Mammalia; order Macroscelidea; family Macroscelididae; genus Elephantulus; species Elephantulus edwardii. The sequence goes on along the minus strand of NW_006399783.1, from coordinate 6,564,024 downwards.
GATTCAAGTAAATCAGCTGCTCTCTGTTTTTCAGTAAATACTAATTCTGGTGATTTTATAGAGCTCTGTCAGGTTAAGAATGGAGAAAAGAGCCTCCATTCCTGAATAAAGCCCAATTATTGTTGTCGTTTTCTGTTAGGTGCCCTCAAGTCAAGTATGACTCATAGAGACCCTATGAACAACTGATCTGAACACTTTCCTATCCTCACAATCTCTGACACACCCAAGCCCATTGCCACAGTCACTATGTCAACTCACGTGGTTGAGGGTCTTCCTCTCCTTTATCGTCCCTCCATTTTCCCAAATACGATGTCTCTCTCCAAGGAATAACCTCTCCTAGCAACATGTCCAAAGTACATGAAATAAAACCTCGTTATCCTTGCCTCCAAGAAGCACTCTAGCTGCACTTTCTCCAAATACATCTGTTTGTTCTTTTGACAGTCCATGAGATATTACTCTTCTCCAGCATCACAACTCAAAGGCATTAATTCTTCCTCTGTAATCCTTAGTCATTGTCTGGAAGCATAGCAAATGACTGGAAAGACCATAGTCTGAATCAGGTACATGTAAGACTTCAAACTAATATCACTGCTCCTCAATAATTTGGAGAGGTCCCTGACCACAGACTTTCTCAGTGCAATACATCTGATCTCTTGACTGCTGGTACCAAGTGTATTGACTGTGGATCCAAATAAGAACAAAGACCAGTAAGCCAGATTATAGCTAATTAGTTGGCCTGTGCTTATTCCCCAATAAGAAAATACAAAATCATGTTTCACTATAATATTGTTTAGCCAATATTTCAACAAACATACTCTACCCTAGACAGCACTATCTGACCAACTGACTGGAAGAGATCCATATTTAGCCCCATTCCTAAAACATGTGATCCAACAGTGTGGAAATTATCAAACAATATCATTACTATCACACCAAGCAAAAATCTTGCTGAAGAGTATCCAAAAATTACTGGAACAGTGCTTCAGCAGAGAACTAACAGAAATAAAAGATGGGTTTAGAAGAACCCATGGCACTCAGGACATCATTGCCAATGTCAGATGAATCTTGGCTGAAAGCAGAGAGTACCAGAAGAATATCTATCTGTGTTTCATTGGTTATGCAAAGGCATTTGACTTTGTGGGTCAAAAAGAAGTTGTGGTTAAGCTTGAGAAGTATGGAAATCCCAGAATACTTGATTGTGCTCTTGTGAAACCTATATTTGAACCAGGAAGTAGTCATAGGAACAAAGTGAGAAAACACTGCCTCCTGTCTCCATACCTTTTCAATCTATATGTGGAAAAGATTATGCAGAAAGCTGGACTTTATGAGGAGGAATGTGCCATGAGAACTGGAGGAAGACTCATCAATACCCTGCATTATGTAGATGGCACAACCTTGTTTGCCAAAACTGAGGAAGATCCGATGAATTTGTTGCAGAAGGTCAAAGACTGTAGTCTCCCATATGGATTGAAGTTCAACATCAGGAAGATATTGATTCTCACCACTGGGCCAATTGGCATCACAATGATAGATAGAGAAGAGACAGAGATTGTTAACAGTCTCATTCTTGTTCACATCCACAGGCAATACTCTTAGCACCAGCAGTCAGGAAATCAAAAGATGAATTGCATTAGGAAAATCTGCTGTCAGGGACCTTATCAACATTATCAGTCTAGAGACTAAGGTGGCCCTGATCCAGGCCATTGTCATCACAATTACTTACTATGCATCAGAGGTTTTGTGCGTAAGGTTACTGTGAGTTGCAGGCAACTCAACAGAACAGAACAACAATCTTGATTCAAGTAAAATACTTGGAAAAGCAGAGGGTCTGCAAAGGAAGAGAAGACCCTCAATGAGACGAATGGACACAGTGACTGTAAAAACAGGCTCTAGTGTAGCAGAGATGATGAGGATGACACAGAATAGGGCAGGATTCAGATCTGATGTTCACAGAGTCACTATGAGTAATACTCAACTCAGTGAAACCTAATAACAATAATACAGAGCTGTGAACAGCTATCCAAAGCATGAGAAAGCTTGTGTAAATCTCTGCGACAAAGTAAAAAAGAAAGTAAGTCTGGAAATGTTCTTTTAAAAAGGAAAGGAAGTAGTTTTGTCTTAAAGTGAAATGTCTGGTTTTGCCAGAAGATGAAAAATTACAGTAAAGACTAATTTTGAAAGTTCATAGCAAGTTATAAAAAGTGTGAGAGGAAGTGACTTTGATGTTAGCAAACAAAAAAAAATTTTTTGCATAGTCTTTTAAAAGGGTAACATGAAACAAGTGGTTTGATAATCTGCAACTGGTATTACTTCTACCCATAAACTCTATAAACGTAATAAAAGTAATTACATAAAATTACATAAAAGTAATAAAACTCTAAAAACTCCATAAAAGTGATAAAACTAAACTCTAAAGATAAGCCCTCATCTACAGCAGAAAGGGGTTGGAAAGGAAAGAAACTGGTGACATTCTAACTGCCACAAAAGCAGATTATAGAAACAACTGAATGTTAATATACATTAATCTACTATAAAATGGAGCTCTGGTAGCTTAGTGATAAGGATTGGTCCCTGCTGGCCACATGCACAAAGTATGTGAGATGGAACTTCAAAATCCTAGCATCCAAGGAGAAGCTTAGTTTTACCCTTCCCAAGACCTATTTGTTTTCTTGGTGGTCCGTGGTATGTTCAAGACTCTTCTCCAGTCATGTGATGAGACTCTCTGGAATTGCTGCAGTGCTGTGATGACCCTTTTGTGTGTGATGGGAGGGAGGGTAGATTATTCTCCAGCACCAAAACTCAAAGCCGGCAGAGGTGGTATAGCACTGGTCTGTGCATTGCTGTACAGACGTAACTCGTGGTTGCTGTGGTGCTGAACACTGGGACACTGATGTGCCAAATGTGGTAATGGGTACCCATGGTGGACAGTGTTTGCTGGAGCTTCAACTAAAACAAGCCCGGAAGCAGGAGCGGCATCCACTTCCGAAATGGCTTGCCTCCAGAAATTCTCTCAGGCCTTTCATTCATAGGGTCGCTATGAGTCATCTATGACTCGACGGCACCTAACAACAACATCAACCACAACTCAAATACATCCATTTTTCTTCTGTCATCCTTAGTCATTGTCCAGTTCTCTGATGCATAGGAAGTAATTGCGATGACCGTGGTCTGGATCAGGAGCACCTTATTCTCTATACTGACATTGTTACTTTTCAGTACTCTGGAATAGTCCCTGACAGCATATCTACCTAACACAATTCATCTTTTGCTTTCCTGACAGCTGGTGCCAAGAGTGTTGATTGTGGAGCCAAGCAAGCTGTTAACTTTAACCTCAATCTCTCCTCCAGTTGGCCCAGTGGTGAGAATCTTTGTCTCCTTGATGCTAACCTTCAGTCCATATTGAAGACTATAGTCCTTAACCTTTTTGTAGCAAGTGCTTCAGGTCAGCCACAGGTTGGTTTGTTTATTTTTTTCAACCTAAGTTTTGACAAGCAAGGTTGTGTCATCTGCATAAAGTAGGATGTTGACTAGTCTTCTCCAGTCTTGATGACACCATTCCTCCTCATAAAGCCCAGTCTCCCAAATGATCTGTTCTGCGTATTTATCGAAAACATATGCAGACAGGATGCATCCCTAACACTCTCCTTTCCTGATTTTTAAACATGCAGTGTTTCCCTGCTCTATGCTGAGGACTGCTCCCTGGTCCAAGTATAAATTTTGCATAAGCACAATCAAATGTTCTGGGATTCCCATTTTCCACAAGGTTAACCACAATTTGTTATGATAAACACAGTCAAATGCCTTTGCATAGTCAATGAAACACAGAGATTCCTCTGGTACTCTTCACTTTCTGCCAAGATCCATTTGATATTAGCGATAATGTGTCTAGTGCCATAGCCTCTTCTAAACCGAGCTTATATTTCTGAATTATGCTTGCTTAAAATGAGGAGAACTTGAGTCACTTGCTGCAGAAGATCAAGGACTCTAGCTTTCTATATAAATTGCATCTCAACCTCAAGAAAACAAAAGCCCTCACCACAAGACTAACAGTCAACATGATGATTGATGGAGAAAGAATTGAAATTGTCAGTGATTTCCTCTTCCTTGGATCAACAGTCCACATTCTTCATACCAGTAATCAGGAAATAAGAAGACATATTGCGTTGGGCATGGCCACTGTAAGGGACCTCCTCAGAGTACTGAACAGTCATGTTAGTTGGAAGACTAAGGAGTGCCTAAGTCAGACCATCGCCTTCTCTATCACCTGCTAAGCATTGGAGAGCTGGGCAAAGAATAAGGATGACAGAAGAAGAATTGATGTTTCTGAGTTGTGATGTCAGAGAGGAGTACCAAATATCCCTTGGACTTCCAAGAGAACAAACAGATAAGTCTTGGAGAAGGTGCAGCCAGAGTGCTCCTTGGAGACAATGATGACAAAGCTTCATCCTTCTTACTTTGGACACGTAGCTTCATATTCATTGGAGAGAGACACTATACTTGGAAAGATGGGAGCTCAGCAAAGGAGTGGAAGACCCCCAACAAGATGGATTGATGTGGTGACTTCAGCAATGTGCTTGAGAGTTTTGGAGATGATGGGTATGGTCCAAGATAGGGCAAGATTCAGATTGGCTGTTCTTTGGATCACTATGAGTCAATGAGTCACACTCAATAGCACCTAACAATAACCATAGAAGGTTAGTAAAAACTAACAATTAAGGATAAAGTTCTGTGGACAGGAAGGGCTACCATAGAGGGAGTAACAGAAATGAGAATTTAAAAAATAAAGTGGGAAAGTATTATTTCATTTTTAGTATTGTGATTAAGATTCTAAGAAAAATGTGTATGAACGGTTAAATGAAAATGAAAACCAATTTGCTTTGAAAACTTTTACTCAACCTCAATTAAGAAAATAATCAATCAGACAGAAAAAAAAATTTTTTTTAAAGTCTCACTTTGAACATCCCTGCAAGCTGCCCAGAGTCCAACACAGACAATCACAAGGGACAGCACATGGCTCCAAAGATCCAGGCCCACAGCCAGAAGCACACTTAATCTTTCTCTTAGACCCTGACATACTCATGATTAGAAGGGAGAGTGTTGGGTGGAATCCTAAAATATGAACATTTAGCCCAAAAAGACTGAGTTAAAGTGGAGTCTGTTTTAAACCTGAGGACATTTATTACATTCTAATTAGCAAGTTTAGTCTCCTGTCCTGTCTCTGGCCCTCTCGACTCTGGTGTCAGGAGAAATGGATGGAGCTTAGGTGCAAGCTAAGCACAGTCTTAGAAAATGAAGCCATTTCCAAAGCAAAACTCATTCCCATCCAGCCAATTCCTACTCCTAGTGACACTTTGAGGAAAGAATAAAATTGTCCCTCAGGGGTTCCAAGACTAAATCTTTATAGAAGCAAATTGCTTACTCTCTCTTGAGTGAAGCAGCTGGTGAGTTGAACCACTAACTTTTTGGTTAGCAAACCAAACGCCAAACATGGTCAGTAATCCTACCCCACAGGCCTTACATAATCGTAAACACAACAAACAAGCAAAGCAAGTACAGTCTAAGAGATAAGGTGGTGTTATCTCCACTAATAACATCTGGGCTGAAAATACCCTGTCACATGTAAGTGTTAACTATGCAGCCTGGGGATGGAGAGGAGCCGCAGTCTGCTGTACCTGTATGTGTGGGCTGCTGGTTTGGAGGGTGGGGGATCAGCTCAATTCCTTCATGTCTAAACTGCCAGAAGACATTTCACAATCATGCCCTATTACTCACAGCAAAATCACTCCAAAAAGTGAGTGTTGGGTCATGATCTTACCATGCCTGCACCCCCTAAGCGTCCTCATTGGCTCTTGGACTTGAGTGGCTGAATGCTTGCATCATCTGAGCCAAATACTGGGCGAGATTGGCTATTTTAAATGAGAGGTTTTTCTTTGCCAAGCACTCATGGCACAATGCACAGTTCACTAAGTTCTCATTTTTCAGAGAGCTCTAAAGGAAAATACTATCAGTCTAAGGGAAAGCTGAAGATAGGAATGCCTACATCAATGGAGGTTTTTAATCAACCTAAGCGAATACAGAACCTACACTGACACTCTTCCCCCCCCCCCACCACATCACTGGGAAAAAGCACAAGACTTGACCCTTCTCTTGTGTAGACTTTCCACACATCCTTATGTCTTTTCTGCCAGCCCTTTCTCTCTCTCTCCTCACAATCCACCTTTTCTGGTACCTCATTTTTAAAATAATTTTTTAAGAGGCAGAGGGTATATGGTACACAGACAAAGGAAGAAGGAAGGAGGGAAGGCATGAACCTGTTTCTTTTCCTTCAAAAAAAAAATACTTTATTTCATTCCTTTATTAATCTTTCTTCAGACTAAACAAACATCTCTGCCAGTTATTACCTTGTTGTTTGCTTGCTGTTATGTGACATAAAGTTACCTTCAAGTCATAGCAACCCTATGCACAAAAGACCTCTGTCCTATCCTGAGCCAGTCTCACTGTCTAGGACACACCGACCCCCATTGCCCCTGTTACTGTGTCAATCCATCTCATCTGGGGCCTTGCTCTCCTGCGTTGTCCCTTCACCCCTCCAAACATGATGTCCTTCTCCAAGGACTGGTCCCTCTGGCAACATGCTCAAAGTATGTAAAATGGAATTTCAAAATCTTTGCCTCTCAGGAGCAACGTGTTTTCACCTCTCTGGGACACACCTGTTGGTTCTCTTGGCAATTCATGGTATGTTCAATTCTGTGTTCCAGCACCACAGGTCAAAGACATCAATTTTTCTCTTGTCATCCTTAGTCATTGTCCAGCTCTCTGATGGATAGCAAGTGATTATGAAGACCATAGCCTAGATAAGGTGCACCTTAGTATCTAGACTAATATCAGTACTCTTTAGCAAGAGGTTCCTGACAGCAGACTTTTCAAATGCAATTCATCTTTTGATTTCCTGCTGGTACTGAGAGTGTTGATTGTGGAGCCAAGCAAGATGAAATCTTCTCCGTCTAAGATGGTGCTGTCAATTCGCCCAGTGGTGAGAATCTTTTGTTTTTTTGATGTTAAGCTTCAATCCATATTGAATTCCTTGATCTTCTTCAGCAAATACTTCAGGTTTTCCTCCATTTCAGCAAGTAAAGTTGTATCATCTGCATAACGCAGGTTGTTGATGAGTCTTCCTCCAACACTGATGCCACACTTCTCCTCATAAAATCCAACCTCCCAAAGGAGACTGATCTGTTTGTATATACATTGAAAAGATATAAATGCTCAGCAGTTGCCAAGTTAGTGGCTGGGTGTTAAATTTTAAATAGTCTGTTAGAAACAGGAAGAGATCCATGTCCGGCCCATTAATGGCTCCCTGAATTACAGTACCATTCTCCAGTTTGACCTGTTTTGCCTTCAGCATGGCAAGTGAAACATCATCAGTTAAAGACTTTTTTTAAAAAAAAAATATTTTTTATTGTTTTCTTTCTTGTTACAGAAGAGACCAGAGGAGACTGCTTCCCTGGCTTCCCTAAATTTTTGTATAATCCTTCAAGAGAAAATGTAATTCCAATAATCCAGTGATGTTAAAATCCATAGACTATGAGACTTGAGGTTATATTAAAATTTAAGTAGATTCAGTAGAATATTGATCATGGATATGTGGTCACAGAAGGGCATTGGAAACCAGTGGGGAGCGCCTGCACTGCTACCATTCAGAAAGAGGGAGGTGGATCTGTTCTCAGATCTCCCTATGCAGGCCACAGTGCCACTGGCCTCCCAGAATACACCAGAGAGATAACTGAGAAGGATGTCCTCGAATTTTTTCCTTCATTTTAATTGGTCACCCACTAAGAGACACTTGGACTGAAGAGCACCCTATTTCTTCTCTCTTTCTGAGTAACATCAATGGGAAGGGAACCTCCAAACTTCCAAATTAGACCATGAGCTGCCTCCTCAAAAGTTGGAAAACTCTAAATTTTAACAACCTCCACCAGAAGAAGCTGATTTGTTGGTTTT
>NW_006399783.1:6522482-6529170 GCF_000299155.1 Elephantulus edwardii | reverse complement strand
TTAATTCAGCTGAGAACTATAGGGACTATTTTAATTTCAATCTTTTCAGGTGAAGTGTGTCAGTCACAAAAGAACACATTATGTATGACCTCATTCATATTAAAAGACAAACTAAAAACTCTCATTTTGTTGAGACAAAATTGACCAGTAACTGAATTTCCAAGGTTGTAGATAATCACATTTTTCTTCCCTAGAGTTATTGGTAGATTTAAATGGCTGAAGAAGTGTGGCGTTTGGGGTTAACAGTGCAGGTCCTGCAGACAATGTCACCTAGAATCCCTCCACAAGGACAAGAATGGGCAAAAGAAACAAGACAACGTTTGTATGGAGAGGCAGAGAGAAGGTTACTGTTTATGGAGCATTGTTGGGGAATAGAAAATTTACATTCATAAAGGGTAATGAATGTATAGACAACTGGTGGAAGTAAAGTTAAGTTATGCAGCTATAAAAAGTTGAATTAACAAGTGTTTGTGTGATAGATGAAGATTCAAAATCACTACAAACACCAGAAGCAACACTAAGCAAAGATAAAGCAAATATACTTTATTTAAATGATCACTTTGCTCCTATTCTTCTCTTTGCAGGCTGAGGCTCATTTGGCATCAACACTGAACAAAGAAAAGTATAGGGTCTTTATCCATTCTATGGTGCCTGGCTGGAGGGAGTCACAGCATTTTCAAGGACCTGGGGCTATTTTCCATTCTTTTCAGAGCTGTGTTTTATCTCCTGGGATGGGTCATAAAACCCCTGTTTGTGGTGGTGGTGGTGTTGTTGTGTACCCTGGAGTCAGAACCAACCCATAGTTGACACTTCAGCAGGTACTCAGAGACAGTTAATTGAACAGAAGGATTTACTAGAACATAAGGACTTATTTGAGTAGGGTCGGAAGGTCAGCAAAATGGAATCTCTTTGGTTCAATTGCATATTCCCAACTTAAAGGGGAAAATGGGTGAAGAGCTTGTAAAAAGTACTTCCTACTGAAATAAGGAGAAGCCAGGGGAGGGGGTCTTATGTCTATGAGGGCTCAATGGAGTTGGTTGATATTGAAAGCTGGTTAACAGGAACTTTCCATAGTCTAGTTTATTAAGGTTTCAATTCCATGAGTAGTGAGTGCTAACAGGCTCAAATGACTGAATTTAATTGCTTCTGAACTGCAGTAGAAAAAGATCTCTTGAAGAAGACCTTACCCTATACAGGCCACCAGACAAAAGTTTCAAACTCACTACAAAGTCCAAAAGCAACAGAGAACAGGGACCAGAATGAGTGCTTGTCACTAAACTTTGAACTCTCCATAGCCCATGTCATTGGCCCAGACTCCAGCCACAAGGCCAAGCCAAAAAAGGAGGCCATAAATACAGCCTTATCTCCCTGGAAACCTGCCTCCTTCATAGTTTCTTTTCAAAGAGGAAGGCCCATCCCTTTGGGATATAACTCTCTAGTCCCTCTATCTTATAAAAAAAAAATTATATCTGAACTTGTCCATCTTGAATACAGTGAAACAGCAGTGTAGGCCTTGCATAAGCACTGTGTCCTAAATCTTTAAGCAGAACTTAGTCTGTTTCATTCCCTCTTGAGAGTGTCACATTTCCCATTCTTGAAAGAGAAATGAAAAGATGTCTACTTTTTCAATTACAAAGAGATAAAGAAACCTTAAGTTTCTCCTAAGAGAAATTCCATTCCCTTGCTACCTAATTTAGAAAAAATTGGGGGTCATAGTCTTAGAAACTAGTCTTGCTCTTCATTTCTCAAGCTAGGAGAACTGAAAAAACAAATTTAAACCTCAAGTCTCAATATTGAAAGATGCTTTGTGAAATATATAGAATGACTTGGAAACATCAAAAGAAGATGGAGGGGAGTATACAGAATCACTGTACCTTTAAAAACAGTGATTGACACTGAAAAAATTTAGGAAGTATCATATGAGCAGGAGCCAATGGTAATGGAGGAAGTGGAAACTACAGTGAAGGCTTTGAAAAAAAAAGCCTCAGGAATAGATGGTATGCCAATTGACTTGTTTCAGTTAACAAAATGCAGCCTTGGAGGCACTCATTAGCCAATGCCAGGAAATTTGGAAGAAAGCTGTTTGGCCAAAGAGTTGGAAGAGATCCATATTTGTTTCCATTTCCAAGAAAGATGTTCCAGCTGAATGTGAAAACTATCAAACAATTTCATTAATAACACATGCAAGCAAAATACTGGTAAAGATTATTCAAAAATTAACTACCAGAAGTTCAAGAAGGATTGAAGAGGCCATGACACCAAGGATAGCATTGCTGATGTCGGATGGATCCTGGCTGAAAGTAAAGAACACCAGAAGAATGTCTAATTTTGCTTTATTTACTGTGCAAAGACATTTGACTGTGTGGATCATAACAAGTTGTGGCTGACATTGAGAAGAATAGGAGTCACAGAGCACTTGACTGAGCTTATGCAAAACTTATTTCTGAATCATGAGGTTGTTGTGCAAACAGAGCAGGAGAACACTGCATGGTTTCCAATTAGGAAGGGAGTGAGTGTGTCAGGATTGTATTCTCTCTTTCTATATATTCAATCTGTATGCTGAGAAAATTATTCAAGAATCTGGACTCTCTTTCGCTTGGATCCGTGGTCCCGCCGACATGGGCAAGTGTCGAAGTCTTCGTACCGCCAGGAAGCTGCGCAGGCACCGGCGCGACCAGAAGTGGCACGATAAACAGTACAAAAAAGCCCATTTGGGCACAGCTTTGAAGGCCAACCCCTTTGGAGGCGCATCTCATGCAAAGGGAATTGTGTTGGAAAAAGTGGGTGTTGAGGCCAAGCAGCCAAATTCTGCGATTAGAAGGTGTGTCAGAGTCCAGCTCATTAAGAACGGCAAGAAAATCACAGCCTTCTTGCCTAATGATGGATGCTTGAATTTTATTGAGGAAAACGATGAAGTTCTTGTTGCTGGATTTGGTCGCAAAGGTCATGCTGTTGGTGACATTCCTGGAGTCTGCTTTAAGGTTGTCAAAGTGGCCAATGTATCTCTTTTGGCCTTATACAAAGGCAAGAAGGAATGACCAAGATCTTAAAGTTTGAAAATGTCATACTAATAAATTTCTATATGAAAAAAAAAAAGAATCTGGACTCTATGAGGAAGAATTAACAATTTCAGCTTGCTTTGGTCAAAAATCAACACTCTTGGCACTAGCAGTCAGGAAATCAAAAGACAAATTGCACTGGGGAAGTCTGCTTTCAGAGACCTCTACAAAGTACTAAAGAGCAATGATGACAGTCTAGAAACTAAAGTGTGCCTGATCTAGGCCATAGTATTCACAATTATTTGCTATGCATCAGAGAGCTGGACAGTGACTAAGGATGCTAGAAGAAGAATTGATGCCTTTGAGCTGTGGTGTTGGAGAAGAATACTGAATATATCCAATGGATTGCTAAAAGAACACAGATATATTTTAGAGAAAGCATATCCAGAATGCTCCTTGGAGGAAAAGATGGCAAAGCTTTGTCTCACATGCTTTGGCTAGGAAAGGTTCTTCCTCAGAGAGGGGCATCATGCTTGGAAAAGAGGAAGGTCAGCAAAAGAGACAAAGTCCCTCAACAAGAGGAATTGACATAGCGACTGCAGCAATAGGCTTAAGTGTGTCAGGTGATGAGGATGACAGAGAGATACAGTTCTGTTGTTCATAGCGCCGCTATGAGTTGTACTCGATGGCACCTAACAACAGTAGATGCTTGGGTCCTCTTCACTTTCAGCAGGCAAGGCTGTGCCATCTATTTCAGTTGTTGATGATTCTTCCTCTAATTCTGATGTCACCATTTTCTCATTTTTCTCAGCATACAGATTGATTAACTGTGGTGAAAGGGTATAACCTTGACACACACACAAAGAACTGGTGGAGAACACAAAGAATCTCATAGAGAACATATCATGAACTGCCAAGAGAAAATACAGATCTGTCCTGGAGAGGATGAAACTAAGGTGCTCCTTGGAGGCAAAGATTTTGAAAAGCTCCATCTCACATACTTTGGGCATGTGGTCACAAGGGACCAGGCCCTGAAGAAGGACATCATACTTAGAAGGGTGGAGGGATTACTCAGGAGAGGAAGTCCCTGGATGAGATGGATTGACACAATAACTGGGGTGATTGAGATAGATGTGTCAAAGACAGTGAAACTAGCTCAGGATAGGGCAGGGTGACTCAATGGCACAAAACAGAAACAACAACAGTGTTCTCTTGCTATATTTGCACAACAACTTCTTGGTCTAGGTATAGGTCAAGCATGAGCACAATTAAATGTTCTAGGATTCTCAATCTTCTCAGTGTTTCTGATTATTTATTATGATCCACACAGTCAAATGCCTTTCACAGTCAATAAATGCAAATAGGACTTACCTCTAAAACTGCCAAAGAGAGAAAACCTTCCCCAGCGCTGGTACCTGAGATTCAGACTTGGAGCCTCCTAAACTGTGAAACTTACCTGTCATCTCTATGACAGCTGGGTCATTTGTGAAGAGATCTTATTTCTTTCTGGTTTTTGCCTTGGAGAATACTGAGAGTGAACAGTACACTTACATCAGGCATGAACCTCCCTAGTGCATTGCCCTGTAAAATGAGTCCCTGTCTGACCAGACAAGGATGTCAACTGTCACCACTTCTATTTAGTATTGTACTGAATGTGCTTGCTAAAGCAATATGACAAGAGAAGGAAATAAAAGGCATCCAAAATAAGCAAAGAGACGGTTAAACTCTTGCTATATGTAGATGATATGATAATGTACATAGAAAACCTCAAAGATTAAAAAAACCTGTTAGAGCTAGTAGAGTGGCAGGACATAAGATCAATGTCCAAAAATTAGAGGGATTCTTCTACAATAACAAAGAAAATTCAGAGAAGGAAACCAAGAAAACAATACCATTTACAATAGCCAACCACAAATTGAGATACTTGGGAGTGAACCTAACTAGAGATAGAAAACTTATACAAAGAAAACTACAGAACATTTCTGCAAGACACAATAAAAGACCTAAGGAAATGAAAACATGTATCCTGTTCATGGATTGGAAGACTCAATATTGTGATAATGACAATCCTACCAAAAGCAATCTACATGTTCAATGCAATCCCAATCCAGACACCAAATTCATTTTTCAAGGAGATTGAAAGGGAAATTGGCAAATATTTGGAGAGAAAGGAGACCTCAAATAAGCAAAACACTCCTGAGAAACAAAAATGAAGCAGTGGCATAGCACTCCCTGACCTCAAAATCTACTACACAGCGGTAGTAACCAAAACAGCTTGGTACTGGTACAATGACAGGCACATAGACCAGTGGAACAGAATTGAGAACTCAGAAATAGACCCAGCTATCTATGCTTCACTGATATTTGACAAGGAAATAAAACCTATCAAATGGGGAAATGACAACCTCTTCAACAAATGGTGCTGGCAAAACTGGACTGCTACCTGCAGAGAGCTGAAACAGGATCCACATCTCACACAATACACAAAAATCAACTCAAGGTGAATCAAGACTTGAGAGTAAAGCCCAAGACCATAATGTTCATAAGAGACAAACAGGGATTAAACTTAGAAGCACTAGTCTATGGTATAATGAAACTGACAAGTATAACCAGAAATGTACAATCTAAAAAAGGATAAAATTGATGAATAGGACCTTCTAAAGATTAAATCCCTGTGCGCAGCAAAAACTTTTTCCAACAGGTGAAAAGAAAACCTACCTACTAGGAACAACATTTGGCAATACCATCTCAGAAAAGGGTCTCATAACTAAAGTTTATAGAATACTCCGGGGCCTCCATAAGAAAAAGACTGATGACTCAAAAACAAAATGGGCAAAAGACACAGAAAGAATTTTCACAGAGAAAGATATTCAAATGGCCAACAGATATATGAAGAAATACTCCAAATCACTCGCAGTTAGTGAGATGCAAATCAAAACCACAATGAGAATCCATCTCACTCCAGGAGCAGTGGCAAAATTTAACAGGACAGCAAGTAATAAATCTTGGAGAGCATGTGGTGAGATAGGAACTCTTTTACCAATAATTGTACAATAGTAAAACCACTCTGGAAGGCAGTTTGGCGCTTCCTCAAAAAGCTGAACATAGAAATTCCATATGACCCAGATATTTCATTACTTAGATTATACCCCAAGAAAATGAGAATTAAGGCTCAAATGGAAACTTGTACACCAATGTTCACAGCAGTGTTATTCACCATCACAAGAACGTGGAAACAGCCCACATGTCCAACCACAAACAAATGGATTGAGAAGTTGTGGTACATTCATACACTGGAGTAAGATGCAGCATGTAGGAACAATAATTTTGCAAATTTGGGAGGGATTGGAGAGCATTATACAGAGTAAATTCAATCCCACAAGGACAAATACTGTATAAAACCATTATTGTAGAATGAGTATGAGGATCTAGGTGGAGTGTAGGAGGTGAAAATAGAGGGCTGAGGATGGAGGGTGGGAAGGGTGTTAATCATAGGGTTGCACAATTTGAGAGGTGGGTGGGGTGAAGGAAATGGAAAGGATCTTTTGTGAAAAACAATGTATTCAAACTTTGTAAATAAATCAGTATAAAAATTTTTAAAAGAAAAAGAATCCTGTTAAGCACTGAATGCTTAGAGTGTAAGATGCCTTCTCCAGAAACAGAATTTTACTATAGGGTAGAGATCAATG
>NW_006399783.1:6519354-6521046 GCF_000299155.1 Elephantulus edwardii | reverse complement strand
ATATACGTCCCTTATCTGATATGTTATTACCGAATACTTTTTCCCAGTCAGTGGCCTCCCTTTTTACCCTATTGGAGAAGTTTTTGGATGTGCATAGGGATTTGAGTCTTAGAAGATCCCATTCATCTGTGTTGTCTTCTCCTGGTTGTAGGGGTCAGAGATATTTAGATTAACATGCTCCAGCCAGGGCTTGGTGAAAGAGTTATTGCATGTCAGGAGAAGCTAGAAGTCTCAGAGAACTTGATGAGGTGCTTAACTCAAATATGATAAGGCCAGACTTATCACTAGTTTTGATGGTCTGATTATATAAGGGGGTAAGAGAGAAACCAACTGTTGTAAATGGACATTGGTGACCTAGCCTAGCATTGTGAGGTGGAGTGAAATTGGAAATTCTTTATAGTCAAATATGGGGGCTACCATTAGGCTCTAATTTGCCCCACCTTGGATAAATAATGGCATAACCAGGAGTTGCTGAAATTGCCTTCTGTAGTTTGGGGCTGCTTTAAAGTTTGGGAAGATGAGTGGAACAGCTGGATTCTACAAAGATACATTTTCTGTTTTGGTTGAGGCTTGGGTATAGTCTGTGGTTTGCATTTGGGTGTGAGCTGATTAGAGTTGGCCTCCTATTTTGAAAAGGCATTTGGCCCTGCAGCCCTGGGCCTGGTTTTAATTGTTTTCAGTCAAACATTCTTCTAAGTGGGATAGCATTGGTCTGTCAATTTGCTGTACAGAGGTAATTCGTGGTTGCTGTGATGCTAAACACTGTGACACTGATATGTCAAATGTGGAAATGGTTTGGTGGAGCTTCCCCACTAAAACAAGCTTGGAAGCAGGAGTGGTATCCACTTCTGAAATAGCTTGCCTCCCGAAACCCTATGAACTTGAAGAAGTGATAAAACTTATACAGATGTTCATGACTTTTGTTCATAGCTATGAGTTATCTAGACTCTAAAACACTTAACAACAACAGCCACAGTTTGAGACAGTGTAACTAACTAGTCTATTGGATGACCAGAGTCCTCCATCTGTAAGAGTTTTGTGACGATCACGTGTATGCCTTCTCTGTAAAGCTTGGCAACAGGGCCAGGTCTTTTTCTAAACTTAGTGCACTAATTTCAGCATCTTCTAGAGTCAAATTACAAATTATAATGGAGAAATTCCAGTTATGGGTTTGGGAAATGTCTATCATGGGATAAGTGTGTGAGAGTGATTCAGTTGGTTTTGAAGTCCGAGACTACTCTCCTCTGCAGTTACTAGTAATCATTTTACTGGCCCCAAAGGAGTGTGGAATGATAATATGCAAGGTAGGGTTAGAGAGTCACCCACTTGTTAAGGGCCCCTTTACTAGGTACTAGTTAGAGTTGGTACCAGGTAAGACTCCTCCTGATTTATTAAGACTACTGATTTAAATAAGAAAACTAAGAACCATTATCATTGTTTAAACTTTGAGAAGCTGATTTTAATGTTCCTCACAGGGTTACAGGAATACTGTAGTGTGTTCACTTCTCCTTCTCCTTTGGGAATGCGTGTTCTCTTCTTGGTGATGATTTCACTCTGAAAGGATGTATCCAAGTTTGTATATCTGCTAACTTCTGGGATGAGTGGGTAATTAAGAGCACTTCCATGCAATATTATTCAAAATGGTTGACTCTGGAGAACATTATGCTGAGTGAAATATCCCAGTCACAAAAG
>NW_006399783.1:6517362-6518699 GCF_000299155.1 Elephantulus edwardii | reverse complement strand
AGGGTAGAGAGAATAGTGCAACAATGAATGAATGGAAACCCAAAATCTCTGTAAATGTTTATGAAAATTAATAAAATATAGGAAAAAAAAAAGAGCACTTCCAATGGGCCCACCAGTTAGGGGCTCAACTGGTCTTTCACAACTTCATCTCTTCAAACTTTCAACAGCACAAATCGCACATACATGTGGGGAGGAGTATCAGAGGAGAGACAATTGAAGACTCACATTAATAACAAGCTTAGGATGTAAATCCGCTCTCTCTTGCTTAGGATGTAAATCCACTCTCTTGCTTAGGATGTAAAGCCACTCTCTCTTAGTAGACTTCCTCTATCTAAGGAAGGGTCTTCCATGTGCTAATAATACATTTTAGGGAGCTCTGGTGGTTTGGTGATGAAGGAGTTGCACTGCTAAGGCAAAGGCACACAGTTCTAATCCATCAGCTGCTCTTAGGAGAAAGATGGACAGTATTCTTTCCTGAGATCTACTTCCTCTGAAACTCCACTGGAGGGTCAGCTATGAGTCAGTTCTAACTCAATGTTACATACCAACAACAGGAACTTAAGCCCATTTCAGGAGTCACTTGGACCAACTCATGTTTGTCTGTTGACCTATTTTAGCCAAGATTTTCTTAAGAGTATAGTTCTTGTAGGGAGCTCTGGAGGCCCAGTGGCAAGAAGTTGTGCTGCCAAAGGCATGCAGTTCAAATCCACTACCTGCTCTGCTGGAGTAGGAGAGGCAATCTCCTCCTGTACAGTTGGATCTGATTTAATGATACACAACAAGGGGAAAAATCCTTTAAAAAAAAAATAAGAGTATGATTCTTCTCAGTTTTAACAGTCGACTGCGGCTTTACACTGAATGTAGATTTTTGATGCCCAATGCTTTGCTTACAATCCGAGTGATTTGGGATATGTAAGCTCCTTGATTGTCACTTTAAATGGAAATTTGAAGCCCAAATGGAAAAATAATTTCTTTTATAAGTGTTTTGGTCATCCGTTGAACTTCCCTTCAACAAAGGAAAGCTTAAATCCATCTTGAGTATATGTCTATAGAACCTAAGACATATTTGACCTTTCCAGTACCCAGAGCATCACTGTGAAGTCTACTTACCAATCTTCTCCTAAATTAGTCCCCAGAGCTGGACTCTAGGCTCTGTTGTGGGGGGAGACGGTATGTGGATTATACTGAGGGCCTTTGAACGTCCTCAAGGCTAGGATCCTGGATATAGTGACAGCCTTCATTCAGGGTGGACACAACTTTAAATATCTACACTTCCAGGAGCATGATCTTTCCTTCAGAGCTCACCTTCCACCTGGAAATCAGGTCTTTTTTTTTTT
>NW_006399783.1:6511166-6512975 GCF_000299155.1 Elephantulus edwardii | reverse complement strand
GGGGAGGAAAGCAAGGGACTAGGGGGCAAGGAGCGCAGGGCTTGGACACTATCACCAAGAGGTAGGGGTGGGGCTTGGGAGCTGCTGGGGGTTTATGCAACAGCACCCTGTGTGTTAAGGGTCACACAGGTGTGGGTTGCAGGGGGGTCACATAGTTTCAGGTAGTCTTCATTCCTCTGGGGTCTCATAGTCTTCGCTCCTCCGGATTTCCGCAATAGGTGGCTGGCTGTTGTTCTTCCCGGGTCTCTCCAGGTCCCTCTCACGGTGGAACCCCGGCTGGCGGCGGCGTTCTTCTGTGGCGGCGGCCGGAAATCAGATCTTGATAGCCACATTCCTTTTCTCTTTCTAGGTCTTTGGGAGAGTATACAGGTACAAGTATGTTGTTGTTGTTGTTGTTGTTTTTGTGTGTTATCAATTCATAATTCAGTCCTAGAAGACCCTCCATTGGGTTTTCAGAGGTAGTAAATTGCATGGAAGGAGATTTCTGTTCCTTCTCTCCCAGAGCGCTGGTGATTCTAACCATGGACTTTTGGGATTGCAGCGTAGCTTCTTTACAACTAGGCACCAGAGCCCCCTAAGGGGTAAGTGAGAAGGGAATGAAGGGAATGAAGGCTCGTCCTATGCCTATTGCTTAATGCAATACTGCTCTTTCAGTTTCTGCATCAACTTTTTAAGTTCCTCTCAGCTCTAGTGACAGCAGTCATTTAGGATACCCTGAGCAGTAAACTACTTGAAGAAGACCGTTCAGGGCTCCCAAACAGGCCATTGTTTCTGGTTCATGGCTGTTGTTTCTTTTTTGTTTGTTTGTTTGTTTGTTAGTTTGTTAGTTTGTTTTGGGGGGGTCCCCAAGGTAAAAGTCTTTTATTTTTTACTTTTTTAAATAATTTTAATGAACATTTACAGAAGAATTTGCACTTCCATTCATTCATTGCTGAACTTCTCTACTCGCCCAGCCCTCTCCCCCACCCCCCAGTTTGCTGCTCTCTTTCAAAAGTAAAAGAAAGACTCTCTCCCTGGAACACAATCCCCCCGCACCCCTCCCACCGCCCCAAGTACATTCCACTATGCAACCTTAATTGTGGACTCCTGTGATAACCATAATACCCTATCATACATGGCTCTGGTTCATGTTTTATCTCCCTGCTAGCAGATGTGAGGAGGCCTCGCTCCTTCCACAGCACCTGCAGGACTGAAGTACCAGGTGTGCATACTTACTGTGGGTATACACCATGATTTGCTTCCCCTTTCCTAGACAGAGGGCTCTTTCAAGAGCAACCAGTTCAGCTTTTGGACCAATGGACTTTTTGAAAATGAGGTTTCATCAGGATCATCTCAAGGGTAACTACTTCATAGCTAGTCTTTTCTTGTCCATCAGGCATGATGGACAATGTAGATCTCTAAGTCAGGGTCATTGAGGAAGATGTCTGTCTAGGAAGTTGTGGACTGGGCCTTTTTCTTATGTTGGGGGTAACATATCAGGGTTGAGTCGAGACTGCTTTTAGACACACATTTGGGTTAGCCGGAGGATCACGTGATACCTCTCCATCCTCCCAGAAGTGAGCCAGTACCCTTCTTTTTGTTCAAGATGAGAGAAGGACTGTGTGAGGGGTGTGTAAAATCACTGTCTGTTCTAAGACAAACTTTTCCGCTTCCTGTAGGATGTCACATGTGGCAGTTATGCCTCTGAGGCATGGAGACCATCCTTAAACTATGTTGTCCCGTTGTTTAGAGAAATAGGCCACTGGTCTTTTTGCTGGAATTTGAGTAAGTATTCCTAAAGTCATCTGTATAGAACCCTGCTCGCTGAAA
>NW_006399783.1:6498354-6504431 GCF_000299155.1 Elephantulus edwardii | reverse complement strand
CATTCTGCCAATTCTTCTTTAGCAGTGAAACCAGAAAGTTGACAGCCAGGTGGATGTTGTAAACAAGTTCATCATCTGTCTTCTTCACATGGCCAACAGCCACTGCCAGACACAGGACGTTTTTCATCTGGAATTTGATGGTGGACTTCACCTCGTCTACTTTTGCCACCATGTTCTCATTGTGGGTCTTCAGAGAAGGGAATTTGCCAGCCTTATTCAGCCCTGGACCTAGGATTCTTGGGATCTGCTTGATCAGCGATTCAGAGGCCAAAAAGGCATCATACTTCTTGGCCAGCTTTTTGACCAGCTTCTTCTTCTTGTTGACTTTCTTCAGCACTTCGATGTCCATGTGGGGGATAGCCACAGCCTTGGCTTCATCACAGTGCTGCTGATCCCCAAGAACACACACAGAGAACTTGGGGCGTGGGGTGGACTTAAGCCTGACGGTCCCCGAGAAACGCTTGTCCTTTTGAGGGTCATAGTTCTTCAAACTGATATGCAGCTCCACAGTCTCCAAAAATTTTCTGCGTTTGCGCTGGTTCCTGTGCAGGACTTCCCGCACCGCTTGTAGCGGGTGTCACGAGAGACTTTGCTGCTCATGGTTGCTAGCGCCGCAGTAACCGGAAAAGAGCACAATTCGTCTTCTAATTTCCTCACTGGTGATGTTAATAGTGTTGACTGTGGATCCGAGCAAGCTGTAATCGCTAACAACCTCAGTCTCTTCTCCATCTATTGTGGTGCTGCCAGTTGAATGGCAAACAGGTACCTCCAACCTACAAAGTCATTTTAGAGGCAAATTAGAAGAAGGTATTCAACTGCTTAACATAATTAGAAGGTATCGAGAGTGGATGACCAAACAAATGTGGTCAGATCACCAACAGAAAATCAGAATATATTGTTCAGTTTCCAGATCTGGGTCCAGTTCTCAGATCTAGAGCTTACTGGCTGGAAGAAAAGAGGGGCCCCATGCAAAAAGAATCTTCCAAAATCACCACGAACTATATGTTGTTATATTCTGCTAAGTTGAAAACAGCTCATAGCTAACCCTCCAGTGGATTAGCTTCTTAGAGGCATTAGAGGAAGTGGTGGACACAGCGCAGCAGCTGGTGGATTTAAACCACTTGACTAATTTAACAGAGTAACTCCTTACCCAGTAGGCCAGTGTCAAGTGAAACCCATAAGGATCCTATCAACAATAGATCTGAATACTGTCCTATCCTGTGCCATCCTTCTCATTTCTGATGTACTCGAGCAATGGCTGCAATTACTAGGTCAATTCATCTCACTCAGATTCTCCTTCTCTTTCACTAAACCTCCACCTTTCCAATGATAATGTCACTTTCCTCCTTGGAGGCTATTCTTTATAGCCTCTCCTGCCAACATGCCCAAAGTTTGTGAGATGAAGCGATCGGCACAGGATAGAGCAGAGTTTAGAGCTGCTGTACATAGGGTTGCTATGAGTCTCAAGTGACTGACGGCACACAACAACAACAACATGCCTGTACACAAGTCTTTGCTTACATAGTTACTTCTGTCTGTGCATACTATACCTGTACCAACCTGTACATATACATATGCCTATACATCCATAAATATGACCATATACTTGACTTTTTATTTTTTAAAAAAAAGCATAGTCTTTATAGAGGCACATTTATTTAGGTAAATATTTGTTTTCCATTTACATATAGTCCAGCCTGGGTATACTTTGGAACATTTTTCATCCAGCAGATACTCCCAAAATAGAGAGTTCAAAATCAGTGTAAACATGGCCCCACCTGCACTGACCCAGCTGTAGCCTTTCTGGCTCGGGCAGTTCAGTCTCCACATAGGCAGGTCTTATGATAGTTCTCAACCATGCTGTGAATTTCCATCTATCTTCGCCAGCAATTATTACCGAAAATGGACTCCTTGCAATCCAATTCTCTGTAACCTCTTCTCTTTAGTTCTGTTCGCCAGAACCCTAAAACAAGGTCACTTCGCCACTGGCCCATGAAGAGAGGAAAGCGTGTCATGTCTGGTCTCACACTCACTTCAGAGATTCTACTAGGAGGTGACTGATACCTTCTCATATTCTGGCTGCTTCTCTCATCTACTCCACTTTCTCAAAATCTGCTTGGTTCTTTATAGATTTCTTGATTACAAGGTAAAAAAAAAAAGATAAAAGAAAAGAACTACCCACAAACAAAAAAAAAACAAACCTGACTTATTTAAGGGGATAAAAATAGAAGAGTAAATTGATTGGATTAAGCAACTGGCAATTGGAGGAAGTCAAATGATATTATAAGCATGTCGTCTTTTATGATCTTTCCTCCTCCCTGTGTAGGTTGCCTCACCCTGGTGTAGACTGTATCTAGAGAGCTAAGCATATGCATGCTTACTTCCTCACAGTTTAGAAAACCTTTAGATAAAAGGATGCAGACAAAAACAGTGGAAGTGAGCACCCTGGTCTGCCTTTATTGCCACTGGGTGGCACAAATGGCTTGAATTCAATCACTGAAGATCAAAGCCTTCAATTTGGATTACATCACAACATAAAAAAAGAACAAAAACAACCCAACAACCAAAAATCCTCATCAAGATGGAGAAAAGATTGAAATTCTCAACAGTTTCATTTTACTTGGATTTATTTCATTTACTTGGATAATGTGAGGTAAAAAAGCAAAAGGGCAGAGAACAAGATGACCTAAAACAAAGTAATTTAGGTTCTGCACCCCCAGGCCAGAGGGAGGCAGTTACAACAAAGTTTTTATATGAGGTAGGAGGTAAGTAAGTTGATCTATTCGGTGGTCAGCTCTCTCTATTTGGTGGTCAGCTCCCTATAAAGGACATTAATCAGATGCCCTCTGCCCCTTTCCATGTATGGAGCTGTCCAAGACCCTTTAAGTGAAATGCTTCACAACTAATGTTAAGCAGAAAGTGGCTGGTGGTGTGCTCTTTTCTGACTGGCTGCAGCATTGGAATGTTTCCCAAGGGGTGCATCTGTGCTAAATGCTGCCTCGCTTCCAGATGACCTTAGAAAACACCCAAGGTAATAGCAGTCAAGAAATGAAAAACATGTTGCCTTGGGAAAATCTGCTGTCAAGAACCTCTCCAAAGTACTAAAGAGCAAGGATGTCAGTTTAAAGACAAAGATGCACCTAACCGAAGCCATGATATTTTAAATTGTTTCCTATGTATCTGACAATTGGACAATGAATAAGCTTAACAGAATTGATGCCTTTGAACTATGGTGTTGGAGAAGAGTACTGAATATCCCACGCACAGAAAGAAAAACAAACAAGCAAATCTGTCTTGGAGGAACTGCAACCAGCCTGTTTCTTAGAGACAAGGATGATTGTGAAATCTCGTGTCACTCACTTTGGCTGTGCTGTCACGTAGGGTAGAGAAAGAAGGGAAGACCGTCCACAAGATGGATGGACACAATGTAACAAGGGGCTCAAGCATATCAGAGACTGTGAGGCTGGCGCAGGATAGGCCAAGGTTCGGATTTGTTATTCATAGTGCCACTCTGAGTCGCAGTCAACTCAGATTCTTACTTACCCAGCAGCACTGTAGACGAAAGGCCTGGTGATCACTTCCATAAGTATTATAGTCAAACAAAGCAACCAAAAAAAAACACAACTCACAGAGCAGTTGGTTCCACTTGTTATGGGGGGTTCTGAATAGGAGGATACTGGTTTCCAAAAGAAAAAAAATATTAATCATACCAACCTGTGTCATCCTCATCACCTGTGCCAACTTGAGCCTTGTGCACAGGGACTGTGTCAATTCATCTCATTAGGGGTCTTCCTCTCTCCTTCTTTGACTCTCCATTTTTCCAAGCATGATGCCCCTTTCCAAGGAATAGTCTTGCCCAGCAACATGTTTAAAATAAGAGAGATGAAGCTTCATCATCTTTACACTTTCTTCAAGACATCTTTTTGTGCTTCTGGCAGTCCATGAAATATTCAGTGTTCTTCTTTAGCTTACAACTCAAAGGCATCAATTCTTCTTCTGTTCTGCTTATTTATAGTCCAGCTCTCTAATATGTAAAAAGTAATATAAAAGACATCAGGCTCATCTTAATCTTCAAACTGACATCATTGCTCTTGATCTGAAATATGTGATCTCAAGGTTGCTGCCAAGAGACTTGCCCAATATAATATGTCTTCTGGCTTCCTGACTGCTGGCACCAAGGGTGTTGTTGATCTAAGTAAGATGAAACCATTGACAGGTTCAAATCCTTTTTCCATCTGTTATGAGATTGACTACTGGCCATGTGGTGAGGACCTTTGTTTTCTTGTTGTTGAAATGCAATTAAAAAATAATAATAATAAATTTTAAAAAAAGAAATGCAATTCATACCAAAGGCTGTATTCTTGATCTTCTTCAGTAAGTATTTCATGTTCTCCCACTTTTAGCAAGCAGATTGTGTCATCAGCCTAATGCAGGTTGTTGATGTATCTTTCTCTGAATCTGAGGCCATATTCCTCTTCATAGAGTATAGCTTCATAAATTATTTACTCAACATACAGATTGAATAGGTATGGGAAAGGGGTACATCTCTGACTCACACTTTTCCTGATTTTAAACCATGCAGTGTTCCCTTGCTCTTTTCAGACAACAGCTTTTGATCCAGGCATTGATTCTTTACATGAACAATTGAGTGTTCTGAAATTCTCATTCTGCTCAATCTTGGTCATAATTTGTTATGATCCACATAGTCAAACACCTTTGCATAGTAAATAAAACATAAATAAATTTTTTTATAAGGCTATTCCTTGGAAAGGTACATCATGCTTGGAAAGGTGTAGAGTTGGCGAAAGAGAGGAAGACCCTCAATGAGATGGGTTGATAAGATCTGCAGCAATGAACTCAAATGTGTCCAGGATAATAGAAATGGTACAGGATAAATGTTTTTCTGGTATAAGACTATTTCCTTGGAAAGGGACAGTATGCTTTAAAAGGTGGAGAGTAAGTGAAGTAGAGGAAGACTCTCAATGAGTTGGGTTGATGCAATGTCTGCAGCAATGAGTATGTTCAGGATAATAGGAATAGCACAGATAGGACAGAGTTCAGATTTGTTGTTCATAGGGTCACTATGAGTCATACTCAGTGGCACTTAACAAAAACGTGCTCAAAGTATTTAAGATTTAGCTTCGCCATTCTTGTTTTTAAGGCACACTCTGGTTGCACTTTCTCGAAGATGTATTTTTTTTTTTGGTAGTCCATGGGATAGTCATTCAGTACTCTTCTCCAACACAATTCAAAAGCACCAATTCTTCCTCTACCATCCTTAGTCATTTATCCAACTTTCAGATGCAAAGAAGTAATTGAAAAGACCATGTCTTGAATCAAACACCTTGATCTTCAAACTGATACCACGGCTCTTTAACACCTTAAAGTGATCCTTGAGAGTAGATTTACTGAATGCAATATGTCTTTTGATTTCTTAATTGCTGAAGCCAAGAATTAGGGATCCAAGTAAGATGAAATCATTGACAACTTCCATCTTCTCTCCATCTATCATGATGTCGTCTATTGACCAAATGATAAGGATTTTGTCTTCCTGATGATGAGATGTAATTTATATTGAAGGCTTCTGCAGCAAACACTTCACATCCTCTTTACTTTCAGCAAGAATTTTATGTCATCTGCATAACATAGGTTATTGATGAGTCCTCCTCTGATCTTGATGCTACATTCTTCTTCATAAAGTCCAGCCTCTCAAATTATTTTCTCGGCCTGTAAATCCAGTAAATATTAGAAAGGATACAGCCTTGACACCTACTTTTCTTGATATTAAACAATGCAATGTTCTCTTGCTCTATTTGGACAACAGCATCTTGGTCTAAGTATGTTGTTGTGTACAATTGAGTCAAAACCAAGCCATAGCTGACTCTCCAGCAGATTTCAGAGGCAGTTTAAGAACACGGGAGAAGATTGTCTATCTTTCTCCCACAAAGAAACTGTGGTTTTGAACCATGTGCCTTTTAGATTGCAGTGCAGCTCCTTACCACTAGGCAACTAGAGAACCCTTGGTCTATGTAACGGTTTCAGATTAGCACAGTTAAGTGCTAATTCTTTTTTTTTAA
>NW_006399783.1:6495218-6498254 GCF_000299155.1 Elephantulus edwardii | reverse complement strand
CAAACAACTCGACGGCACATAACAACAACAACAACATTCCTAAAGTGTAATCCATAGTGTGTTGTGCTTTTAACCAAACGCTTGCACATGTCCAGGTCCCAATTCATCAGCAGCCCCACAGAGAAAAGCTGGGCAGTCTCTTCCCATTAATCTTTGTTGTTGATAGGTGCTGTCAAGTCGAGTACTACTCACCATGACCTTATGAACAACAGATCTGAAACCTGTCCTGTCCTGTGCCATCCTCATTATCTCTGATACCTTAAGCCCATTGCTGTTGTCACTATGTTAATCTTTTAAACTTTGTTGTTTTTGTTGTTATATACAATAGAATCGACCCATAGCCAGCTGGCCCTCCAGAGGGTTTTCAGAGGCAGTTTATCTCACACGGGAGGAGATTGCCCATCCTCTCCTGGATCAGCTGCTGAATTCAAACTGTGTGCCTTCAGGATTGCAGTGCAGCTTCTTGCCACTAGATCACCAAAGCTTCCTACACCTAGGAAATCCAATGGTCAGTGGGCTCACTATGCCTACAAAGAGTCAAGTTAAATAATTGACTTAGAAGTTCTGGCTATCAACTCAATGGCAGTAAATGAGTGTATGATCAATAATTAACATTTACTAAATATAAGGTTGTGCCTGGCAATGTTTTAGTGTGTCTTTTGTGTTATCTCTATGCTATGAAGCATGTCATCCCTATCTAACAAGTTCAAAATTGAGCCACTTACCCAAGATCTTATTGCCAATAGAGTCATTGCTGGGATTCCACACTAGGCCTACCTGATTCCAGAGAGCAAATAGGAGTCACTTCACTTCACACAACTCCTTCTCTGTTGCTTGCTGCCCCTCACACCCAATCACAGTATCTGGTAAAAAAAATTATAATTTTTAAAAAAATAATACATCTATACAGATATGAGGGAGCTTTGGTGGCCTAGTGGCTGGAAGTTGCACTGCAATCCTGAAGACAAGAAAGGTTGAATGCACGAGTTGCTCTGCAGAAGGATGGGCAAATGCCTCCCATTCAATTAACTGCCTCTGAAAACCTGCCAGAGGGTCGACTAGGAGTCAGTTCCGACTCTACAGTACAACACGCGATATATACAAAACTGGCTTTTTAATCTGATCAATATGAGATTCGCCAGTCCATAATTGTTGTTGACATTAGGTGCCTTAAAGTCACCTGAGACTCATAACGACCCTATCTATGTACAACAGCTCTGAACCCTGCTCTATCCTGAGCCAACTTTATCATCTCCAACACACTCACCCCCCATTACCCTAGTCACTGAATCAATCCATCTCACCCAGAGTCCTCCTCTCTTGTGCCATTCCTCTGCTCTCTCAAGCATGATGTCCCTGTCCAAGGACTGGTCCCTCCTTGCAACAGACAGAGCTTCAGAATCCTTGCCTCCAAGGAGCAGCCTGGTTTCACTCTATCTAGGATGAAGCTGTTTGTCCTCCTAGCAGACCATAATTAGAAACTATAAATACTGGTAGGTATATGTAGAAATTATCAAAATCATATATATTTTAATATGTATTTCATAATTTTTTTAAGTCTGTGACAAAGTTTAATGGATATTTCAGAAATCTAAAGAGATTAAGACTTTTGAAATGCAATTCCTGTGGTACTAATTATGCTACTATAGGATCTCAGAGGGTAAGGCTGACCACACAGCCCTATTTTGCCTGGCCTTTTCATTGTCCTCATGCCAAAAGCCATTGCAGCAGAGATGGTATCAGGGGAATAGCATTGAAGTGAATTAAAATGTCTTCAAGCCTATCCTGAGTTTCCAGAGAAATTGGGCTGAAAGTCAAATCTGTTCTTCTGGCTTCTCTTCCCTGAGGCTAAAGAATCTGCTTTCCTCTAAGACGGGTTTCTGAGAATAAGGAAAGAACAGAACAGCATGTACTCCTAGACAAAGTGCTTGACTGATTGAACCAAAACACCAAACAAGTTGCCATCTAGTCAAATCTAATGCGTAGCAACCCCTTGTGCTTCAGGGTACAACTGTGCGCCATAGGATTTTCACTGCTCTGACTTCTCAGAAACAAATTCTTAGAATTTTCTTCTAAGGTCTAAGGTATTTCTCTGAGTGGATCTAAGCCATCATCTTCTCTACTGATATTATCTAACACTTATTATCATTATCTAACCCTTTGTGACTCCCATGGAAGTACGCTGGGGAATATATTTCAAGCATTGAGAAAATCTGCTGTCGGAGACCTCTCCAAAGTGCTAAAAGTAATAATGTGCCTGATACAGGCCATGGTGTTCTCAATTACTTGCTATGCATCAGAGAGCTGGACAATGACTAAGGATGACAGAAGAATCAATGCCTTGAGTTGTGGTGCTGGAGAAGAGTCTTGAACCATGGACCACCAAGAGAAAAAGTCTGTCTTGAAGAGGATGAAACCAAGATTCTCCTTGGAAAGTAGAATTTTGAAGCTCCGTCTCATATACATTGGGCACGTGGCCAGGAGGGACCAATCCTTGGAGAAGGACGTCATGCTCAGAGGGGTGGAGGGACACTACAGGAGAGGAAGACTCCAGATGAGATAGATTGATACAGAAACTGGGGCAATGGATGTAGGTGTGTTGGAGTCAGTAAGACTGACTGAGGATAGGGCAGGGTTCAGAGCTGCTGTGACTCAATATCACATAACAACAGCAACACAACCAGACATGTTTAAGCAGGAGTTGGAGGAGACAGTTTATGAAGGATTCTGAGCGTCATAGATCAAAGGAGATGAAATAGAAACTGAATAAGGTAGATTATATAGGTGTTGAAGAAAATTCTTCTATCTCATTGGATTTAACATCTTGGTAAGAGTTCCAGGGCATGATATTAATTAATACACTGATGGATTGGTTCTTAAAGCCTAGAAAAATCAATGACCCAAACTGAACAATGTAGAGATACAAGAATTGCCATTGAAGGAGTTGGAAACAACCTAAGTGCCCA
Organism: Elephantulus edwardii; assembly: GCF_000299155.1. Classification (NCBI taxonomy): domain Eukaryota; kingdom Metazoa; phylum Chordata; class Mammalia; order Macroscelidea; family Macroscelididae; genus Elephantulus; species Elephantulus edwardii. Next base: position 6,495,288 of record NW_006399783.1, on the reverse strand, counting down.
TCAACAAACGAATGGCTAGAGAAGCTGTGGTATATTCGCACAATGGAATACTATGCTGCATTAAAAAACA
>NW_006399783.1:6484691-6487303 GCF_000299155.1 Elephantulus edwardii | reverse complement strand
TGACTGGTACAGGAGGAGATTGCCCCTCCTTCCCCGGCAGAGCATCTGGTGGATTTAAGTGCTAATTCTTAAGTACCATTTTTCTCAGTGTTAGCAAGAAGAATGGGAATCCCAGAACACTTGATTGTGTTTATGCAAAACCTATACTTGGACCAGGAGGCAGTTCTCAGAACAGAGCAAGGAAACACTGCATGGTTCAAAATTGGGAAAAATGTGTGTCAAGGATGTGCCCTATTTCCAGATCTTTTCAATCTATATGTGGAACAGATTATCTGGGAGCTGGGCTCTATGAGGAGAAGTGTGGCATCAGGTTTGGAGATAGACTCATCAACAATCTGTTATGCAGATGACACAACCCTGCTAGCGGAAACTGAGGAGGACCTGAAGCACTTGCTGTGGAGGATCAAGGACTGCAGCCTTTCATATGGATTGAAGCTCAACATCAAGAAAACATTCTCACCACTGGGCTGATTGGCAGCATAATGATGGATGATGAAGAGATTGAGATTGTTGACAGCTCCAGTTTGCTTGGTACTACAATCAACACTCTTGGTACAGCGAGGAAATTAAAAGACAAATTGCACTGGGAAAGTCAGCTGTCAGAGACCTCTCCAAGGTACTGAGGAGCAGTGATGTCAGTCTACTAAGGTGCACCTGATATAAGCCATGATCTTTGCCATTACTTACTATGCAGCAGAGAGCTGGACAATGACTAGGGATGATAGAAGGAGAATTGATGCCTTTGAGCTGTGGTGCTGGAGAAGAGTACTGAATATATCATGGACTGTTAGGATAACAAGCAAGTTCATCCTGGAGAGGGTGAAGCCAGGCTGTTCCTTGGAGGCAAGGATGCTGAAGCTTCGTCTGACGATCTTTCAACATGTTACAAGGTGGGATCAATCCTTGGGAGGACTGATCAGTCATGCTTGGGAGGGTGGAGGGGCAGCACAGCAGGGGAAGTCGCTTGATGAGATGGATTGATTCCATTACTGGAGTAATGGGGATAAGCATGTCAGAGACTATATGACTGGCAAAGGATAGAGCACGGTTTATGACTGTTGTACACAGGGTCGTTATGAGTCGCAAGCAACTCCACAGTACATAACAACAGTAACAACAACAACCACACAGTCAAATGCCTTTGTATAGTCAATGAAACATCAATAAACCTCCTTCTGGTATTCTCCACTTTCAGCCAAGATCATAAGGAATTATGCTGATAATCCAAATTTATTTGGTTCTAAGATTCTCATCACTGGTCCAATTAGTAGCACCAGATGGAGAAGAGATTGAGGTTGTTAACATTTACAGTTTGCTCAGCTCCTCAATCAACACTTTTGGCACGAGCAGTCAGGAAATCAAAACACAAATTGCATTAGGTAAATCTGCTGTCAGTGACTGTTCCAGAGTACTGAGAAACAATGATCTCAGTCTAGAGACTAAGGTGCACCTGATCCAGTCCATGGTCTTCACAATTACTTGCTATGAATCAGAGAAGTGGATAATGACTAAGGAGGATAGAAGAAGAATTGATGCCTTTGAGTTATAGTGCTGGAGAAGAGTCTTGAACATACCATGGACCACCAAGAAAACAAATAGGTCTGTCTTTGAGAGGGTGAAATCAAGCTTCTCCTTGGAGGCTAGGATTTTGAAGCTCCATCTCACATATTTTACACATGTGGCCAGAAGAGACCGACCCTTGTAGAAGGACATCATGCTCTGAAGGGTGGAAGGACAGCATAGGTAAAGAAGACCCTGGATGGGATGGATTGATACAGTAACTGGGGCAATAGGGGTAGGTGTATCAGAGTCAATGAGACTGGCTCAGGACAGGACAGGCTTCAGAGCTGTTGCATAGGGTTGCTATGAGTTGCAGGCAACTTGACAACATATAACAACAATTCTCTAACTGCTCTGGAAGAAAGATAAGCAGTCTTCTTCCATGCAATTTGCTGCCTCTGAAAACCCACTGGAGGATCATCTATGTGTTGGTTCTGACTCCTAGGAACACAATAACACATGTTGTTGTTGTTGAGTGCCATCATGTCATAGGCGACTCATAGTGACCCCATGAACGAAAGTTCTCGACACTTGCATGTGTGACTTTCATCCTTTCTCCGGGTTCATAGCATTTTCGGAGGCAAGCCATTTATGGAAGTGGATGCCACTCCTGCTTCCAAGCTTGTTTCAACTGGGGAGTGCCACCAAACACTGTCCACCATGGGTAACCGTTATTGCATTTGACACATCAGTGTCACAGTGTTCAGCTTCATATAACATATGTTATGAAAGTATAAAAATATCTTCATGTTTGCAAAGTGAAGCTCATTTCCAAAATGACAAAAAGATTGAACTTGATTCCAAATGATGCCTATTAGACTATAAATTTCATTTTGTTGTTACGTATCATTGAATCAACAACAACTAAAAGCAATGAACAACAAATCAAAACATTTTATTTATATATATTAAGAAGGAAACACTAAAACAACTATGAGATATCATCTCACCCCAGTCAGAAAAGCAAAATGTAACAGAACAGCAAGCAACAAATGCTGGGGAGGTTGTGGAGAAACTGGAACCCTTATTCACTGTTGGTGGGAGTGTATAAT
>NW_006399783.1:6473165-6483946 GCF_000299155.1 Elephantulus edwardii | reverse complement strand
AAAAAAAAGGAGGGTTGCTTAAAATTTAAAGAAAAAGGAAACACTAAGAATGCTTATCAGTAAGCTGAAGAAAGAGTAATAGGGCATGAAATCTAGAGTTATGCCAGCTCTATCCTCATCCTCACAAAATCTCAAAGTGAAGTAGCAAGAGAAAGCCTGTGTTCCAGAGAAAAGTATCCCCACAACCAAAATATTTCATATAAACAATAGACTTTTTCTCAGTCTTTAAATACATTGTAAATAAAGCCCTCTTACAACAGATTGACACAGTGACTGCTGTAGTGAGCTCAAGTATGTCAGAAATAATGAGGATGGCACAGGATAGGGCAGGGTTCAGGTCCGTTGTTCATAGGGTTGCTATGAGGCATACTCGACTAGCACACCCAAGCATTGAGGACTCACCTTCATAGGGTCACTATGAGTCGCCTGCGACTCAACGGCACTTAACAACAATAACATCAACATAGAGAGAGATCAACTGGTCCAGTGGACAGAAGGCAATGCTACCAAGCTGAAGGTGGGTGGGTGACTTTTTTTTTTTTTTTGGTGGGTGACTTATAATTCGCTACCCGTGGGCCTGTCTTTCATTGTTTTTGTTCAGACATTCCTCTAGGTCATATAGCCCTGGTGTACAAGTTGCCGTACAGTGGTAACTTGTGGTTGCTGTGAGGCTGAACACTGTGACACTGATGTGTGTCAAATGCGTGAATGGTTGGTTACCCAGTGCAGACAGAGTTGGGTTGAGCTCTCCGATTAAAACAAGCTTAGAAGCAGGAGTGGCATCCACTTCTGTAATAGTTTGCCTCTGGAAACCCTATGAACCTGGAGAGCGGGTGAAAGATACCCAAGCATTGTGGAATCTCCTTCATAGGGTCGCTATGAGTTGCCTGCAACTCAACGGCACTTAACAACAACAAAGACAACAACATCTATGAGTAAATATATCCATGCCATGCAAATTCAGCTCTTAGACAAATCATATTGCCAGACCAAACAAGGACTGTGGTTAGGGAAATTCTGGTGTAAACACTGGAAGCAGAGCCTCTTCCCTCTCCCGCAAGCATGGAAAATAGTGCTACTGCCATGAGCCACCAAACCACAGCTGGGACCTGTGTAAAAGGTGCTCTGGAAGTTTCCAGTTTCTCTGTGCTATCAGATCTGGCCAAGCCTGTTGTTTTTCTTGCCTTTGTCGATCGACAGACTTGGTCAATGGCAAAGTCACTGGAGGTAATTGAACAGGCAGAACTGGACTTGGCCTCAGAGAAGGAAGAAGGAAGGGGGCTGGACACACTTTCCTTTCTGCAAGGCCAACATCACAGAATTGGTCCTTCGTGTCTACTTTTTTCCTAGTGCCATTTATTTTTATTGGTAGAAAATCAGCCAGCTTGGGAAGTTAAATAGAGTGGTAGGTGTTGGAGTCCAGCTTTCAGCCTTTTACCTAAAGTAATAGCTCTCAGTCAGGAAAGATGCACCTCACCCCTTATCCCAAAGCCATTTGGAATATCCTGACACATTTTTTATTGCCATAACTAACCTGAGGGGTTGGGAGTTGCTACTAGCATCTCGTGAGTAGAAATGAGAGATGCTGCTAAGCAAAGCATCCTACAATGTACAAGACAGGCTCTCACACCAGGACTTACCCTGCCAAAAAACGTCATTCTTGACATAATAAAACAGGACCAGGAAGACAGAAACTCAAATATTTGAAGGCCTCTCTGTGTCATGTGTTATAAACACTCCCTATTTAATCTTTATACAACACCACAAAGTGAAGCCCATATTCAAGATGAGAAGAATGAAGATCCTAATTAAATAGAGATTTCACTCAGTAACTAGCAGAGGAGATGTTTGAACTTGACTCTAAATTATCCTCATTCGACTATAAATTCCATGTTGCTAGGTGCCCTAGAGTTACCTACCACTTATAGCAACCTTGTGAACAAGAGATCAACATCTTGCCCTATCTTGCACCATCCTCATGATCTCTGCCATGCTCGGGCCCATTGGTACAGGCACTGGGTCAATCCATCTCATTGAGGGCCTTCCTTTCTTTCACTGACCCTTTCTCTGCTTTTCTCATTATGATGCCTTTTCCCCAAAACTGGCCCCTCCTGACAACATGTCCAAAGTATTTGAGATCAAGTTTCATTACCTTTGCCTCTAAGGAGCACTCTAGTTATATTTCCTCCAAGACAGACAGTCATAGTATATATATTCAATATTCTTTGCCAACACCACAATTCAGAAGCATCAATTCTTCGGTCTTCCTTATTCATTGTCCAACTTTCAGATGCGTAGGAAGCAATTGAAAGTACCATGGCTTTGGTCAGGCACACCTTAATTTTTAAACTGACATCTTTGTTCTTTAGCATTTTAAAGAGGTCTTTGATAGCAGATAAGTTCCATAAGGAAAGAGATTTTGTTAGTTTTATTCACTTTGAATGTGCCTAACTAAAGTTCTATTGAGACTTACTTGATTAAAAACCAGTAAATAGTTGTTACATCAGTCGGTGACCCTGAAATCTATTGACAGTTTCCCTACTACTCTGAAAATAATGACAATCTACTCTAAGAAACAACTCTCTGAGGTTTTCTAGTCATGACAGTATGTTGTTACATGCCAGGAACAAAATCATCCCAGGCCAACTCAAGACACTGTGGAAGTTTATGGTAAGGTTTCACAGAAACCAAGCACAAGTCGCCAGGGCTTTTGGATTAGGCCACTAGAAGTGGCATGAGACTCCTAGTCTCAGTGGTCTCTACTTCTGTTTTCTTTCTCAAGAAATGACTTCATTTTTAAAATAATCTTGTTCAATGCTCAGAATAATAGTCTCAGATGCTTTTTTATTCTAAGAGATTGCTTAGCCTCTCATCTTGGCTCTCTTTGGTTAGTCTGCCAATATGCTAATTATACATTCCAAAGGAAGTGACTTGACTTGTCTTAGTCTGGACTAACCTTCAGGATGACTTTTGCTCCAGGCATAAAACCACAGCACAAAGTGAAAACTAGCTAAATGAGGCCAGTCAAATCTGTGAACCATGATCATTAAATAGCAATCAAATTCTTGTTGTTATTCTCAAGTCATTTTGTCTTTAGTAACCTGACAGTAATTCTCCCTGTAGCTAAATTTATTCCCTTTAAATGAAATGTTACCATGCTTCCTTCACATAAACATGATGGAGGCTGAACTCCAGAAAGACAAAAGGGTGGAAATAGAGCTTCATGGCTCACAGACTGCACAACTTGATAAAGGAGGTCTCGCAGGGGTAGCAGGGAGCAGATGAGACATGAAATATCCTCAGAGGACAGGAAATGGCTGCTGGGTCATGAGCACTTTAAAAGGTTTCGTGATGGTGATTTGGTATCTCAAGTACTTACCATCTGGGGAGAATTGAGCAGGATGGGCTGAACAGGTTTGTTGTCCCAAAGAGTTGAACTTCAGCATATAGACCCACTCTTCCTCCTCATTAAGATAATACTGGAGATCTACAAGCAGGAGAGAATAAAATAAACGAGCAAGACCTTCTAAGAATCAAATCCTTATGCACATCACATAAGTTCTTCAACAGGGTAAAAAGGAAAAACACAGACTGGAAAAAAGTAGTTGGTAATGACATATGTGATAAGAGACTCATATCTAAAATGTATAGAACTTTAACACCTCAACAAGAAAAAGGTAAATGACCCAATTGCAAAATGGGCACACGACATGAATGGACACTTCACCAAAGAAGACATTCAGATAGCAAACCAACACATGAAAAAAATGTCCAAAATCCCCAGCTATAAAAGCGAAGCACATAAAAACAACTATGAGCTATCATGCTAAGTGTGCTCTACTGTGCACTTAGAATGGTATCTTCCTACGTTAGGTAGATGACACAACCTTGCTTGTTGAAAGTGGAAGGACCTGAAGCACTTGCTTCAGATCAAGGACTATAGTCTTCAATATGGGTTGAATCTTAACATCAAGAAGACAAAGATTCTCATCACTTGACCGATTGGCAGCACCATAACAGATGAAGAAGAGACTGACACTGTTAACAACTATCCTTGCTCTGCTCCACAATCACATTCTTGGCACCAGAAGCCAGGAAATCAAGACATATTGCTTTGGGAAAATCTCGAAAAGCAACAATGTCAGTCTAGAGATTAACTTGCACCTAATCCATGCCATGGGCTTTGCAATTACTTGCTATGCCTCTGAAAGCTGGACAATGACAGGGTGACATAAGGATAACAGAAGAAGAATCTATGCCTTTGAGCTGTGGTCCTCGAGAAGACTCTTGAACATACCATGGACCACCCAGAAAACAAATAGGTCTGTCTTGGAGAGGGTGAAACCAAGTGTCTCCTTGGAGGCTAGGATTTTGAAGCTCCATTGCACATACTTGGGTCATGTGGCCAAGAGGGACCGATCCTTGGAAAAAGACATCATACTCAGAATGGTGGAGGGACAGCACAGGAGAGGAAGACCCCAGATGAGATGGATTGATACAGTAACTGGGGCAATGGGAAATGATGTGTCAGAGTCAGTGAGACTGGCTCAGGACAGGGCAGGGTTCAGAGCTGCTGTACATAGGTCACTATGGGTCACAGGTGATGTGACAGCATGTAACAATAACAACATGACATATCATCTCACCCCAGTAACAATAGCAAAGTTCAACAGAGCAGCTGGCGAAGTTGTGGAGAAATTGGAAACTGTTTTCACTGTGACTGGTGGGAGTGTAAAGTGGTTCAACCACTATGGAAGGCAGTTTGGTGCTTACTCAAAAAGTTGGAAATACAAAATAACTATGAGATATCATCTCACCCCAGTCAGAATTGCAAAATTTAACAGAACAGCAAACAACAAATGCTGGTGAGGTTATGGAGAAATTGGAAACTGTTTTCACTGTGACTGGTGGGAGTGTAAAGTGGTTCAACCACTATGGAAGGCAGTTTGGTGCTTACTCAAAAAGTTGGAAATACAAAATAACTATGAGATATCATCTCACCCCAGTCAGAATTGCAAAATTTAACAGAACAGCAAACAACAAATGCTGGTGAGATTGTGGAGAAACTGGAACCCTTATTCACTGTTGGTGGGAGTGTAAAATGGTACAACCACTGTGGAAGGCACTATGGCACTTTCTCAAAAAGTGGCAAATAGAAATATCATTTGAGCCAGCAATTCTACTACTGGGAATATATCCCAAAGAAACCATAGCTGCCACCCAAGCAGATATACGCATACCTATGTTTTTCATAGCTTTGTTCATAATAGAAAAGAGTTGGAAAAAACCTAAGTGTCCATCAACAAACGAATGGATAGAGAAGCTGTGGTATATTCACACAATGGACTACTATTGTGGACTACTACTGCCTTGAAAAATAAGGAACTCATGAAAAATGGGTGACTTATACAAAATGGGTGACCCTGGAGGACTTTATGCTGAATGAAGTATCTCAGTCACAAAAGGACAAATACTGGGGAGCTCTGGTGGCCTAGTGGCAAGGAGCTGCAACTACAATTCCAGAGGCTCATGGTTCGAATCCACCAGATGCTTTGCCGGGGAAGGAGGGACAATCTCCTCCTGTACCAGTCAGATCTGATTTGACGGTACACTCACACACACACAAAATAATAAAATTTAAAAAAATATTTTTAAAAAAAAAGGACAAATACTGCATGGTGCCACTGTTGTAAAACAGGACTGACATTGGGGTTGGGGAGAGACTGAGAAAGATGGAATAAATTATGTATACTGCATTGAAACAGATGAGGGAGAGAACAGTTTAAAAGGGATATATGATTAGGTATTATTGTCATGACAGGAGTACAGAATGAGGGCTGCATAGTGGAGTGGACTTGGGGGGAGGAATTGTATAACAATGAAAGAATTTTACTTTTCAAAGAGAAGAATGAATTGGGGGGAGATGGGGAGGTGTGGCAGGGAGAAAAGTGCAACAATGAATGAATGGAAATCCAAAGTCTCTGTAAACTTTCATTAAAATTAACTTTAAAAAAAGAAGAAATGTGATGTTGGAGAAAAATACTGAAAATTACATGCACAGCCAAAAGAATAAATAAGTTTTCCTGTGGGGGAAAAAAGTTGGAAATAGAAATACCATTTGATCAAGCAATTGCACCACTGGGAATATACCTTAAAGAGACCAAAACTGCCACCCAAACAGATATATGCACAGCTATGTGTATTGCTGTGTTTTTATAATAGCAAAGAGATGGAAGCAACCCAAATGCCCATCAACAGATGAATGGATAAAGAAGCTGTGGTATATTCACACAATGGAATACTATGAAGCATTGAAAAATAAGGAACTCATAAAATATTATACAAAATAGGTGACCCTGGAGGACATTATGCTGAGTGAAATATATCAGTCACGAAAGAACAAATACTGCATAAAACCACCGTTATAAAATGGGACTGATATGGGAGTTGAGGGAAACTAAGAAAAGAGGGGATAAATAACGTATACTGCATTGGAACAGATGAGGGAAAGAATTGTTAAAAAGGAATATATGATTAGGTATTATTTGCATGACAACAGTTCAGAATGAGAAGTGCATAGCAAAGAGGATTAGGGGGTGGGGGTGGGGATGGTGTTGTATATCAGAGAATGAATTTGGGATTTTTTTTAGATTTTAGTGAAAGTTTATAAAGAACTTACGTTTCCATTCATACATTGTTGCATATATTCCTCCCTGCAACCCTCTCCCCAGTTTGCTTTGTTTGCTTTTTTTTTCTTTTGAAATAAGTTCTTTCATTGTTACACAGTCCCCTTCCCCAACCACATTACTACACAACTCTTATTCTGGATTCTTGTCACACCAATAATACCTAATGAATGATTTTTTTATTTGTTAAGTCTTTTTTTTAAATTTATTATTAATTTCAATGAAAATTTACAGAGATTTTGGATTTCCATTCAGTCATTATTGCACTTTTCTCCCCTCCCAACCCTCACCCCCAGTACACTACCCTCTTGGAAAAGTAAAAGAAAAATTCTTTAATTGTTTCACAATCCCTCCCCCCAGGTCCACTCCACTATGCAGCCTTTGCTCTGGACTCCTGTCATGACAAAAATACCTAATCACATATCCCTTTTAAACAGTTTTCTCCCTCATCTGTTTCAATGCAGTATACATTATTGAGCCCATCTTTCTCAGTCTCCCCCCAACCCCGAGGTCGGTCCTGTTTTACAACAGTGACATCATGTCCTTTTGTGACTGAGATACTTCACTCAGCATAATGTCCTCCAGGGTCAACCATTTTGAATAATATTGCATGAGTTCCTTGTCTGTTGATGGGCACTTACGTTATTTCCACCTCCTTGCTATTGTGAACAAAGCAGTGATAAACATGGGTGGTGTGCATACAAATGAATTTTTAAAGAGAAAAGTAGGGAGGAAAATGTACAAAAATGAATAAATAGAAATCCAAGTTTTCTGTAAACTTAAAATCACAATAAAAATTATTTTTAAAATGTTGACAATACATTGCAAAGAGGACTGGGGAAAGGGGAGGGGAGTTAATTGTGCAACAGTGAATGGCTATTTAAAAAAAAAAAGGGGGGATTCAGGGAGGAGGAAGGAAGGGAGAAAGGGTAAAAACACGCAACAATGAATCAATGACAATCTAACTTTCCTGTAAACTTTTATTAAAATTACAATTGAAATAAAACATTTTATTTAAAAAAATTGGAAATAGAAATACCACTTTACCCAGCTAGTGTACTGCTGGGAATATACCCTAATGACACCAGAATGCTCATCTAAACAGATGTATGCATATCCATGTTTATTGCTGTTATTCGCAATAGCAAAGAGATGGAAACAACCCATCAACAAACGAATGGATAGGAACCCTCTGGTATATTCGAACAATGGAATACTATATCGCACTGAAAAATAGTGAGCTTTTAAAACATTACACAAAATGAGTGACCCTAGAGGATATTATGCTGAGTGAAATGTCTCAGTCTCAAAAAAGGACAAATTCAAAAGGACAAATTCTGCATAACACCACTGTTATGAAGCAAGACTGACATGGGGGGTGCTGGGAGGAGAATAGGAAAAGAATGGATAGATAATGAACACATAGATAATGTATTGGAACAGATAAAGGAGAGAACTGTTTAAAAGGAATATATGAATAGGCATTATATGTAAGACAATGGTCCAGAATAAGAAGTACATTGCAGAGGACTGGGGGAAGGGAGAAAATTGTGCAACAATTAATGAGGGGTTTATATATATATAATTCTGATTTATTTACAGTTTGAATACATTGTTTTTCACAAAAAGTCCTTCCTATCTTCCCATTTCCTTCACACACACACCCATGAAATTGTGCAACCCTGTGATTAACACCCTACCCCCTCATCCTCACCCCTCTAACAATGAATATTTTTTAAAAATGAAAGAAAGTAACTGGAGGAGAGAGAAAAGAGGGGGAGGGAGAAAAATGTGCAACAATGAATGAATGAAAATGCAACTTTTCTGTAAGCTTTCATTAAAATTAAAATTAAAATAAGGGTTTGTTTGTTTTTAAAAAAGATAATACTGGAGAAACATCGCCAAACTCCCGCAAGTTATTTCAACCGCTTCTGCAGTGGAGCACATAACTCCTTCTCTCTTGTTGTTGTTTTAAGGCATGAAGTTTAGAGATGAATTGTTGGAAAACAATTTTAAACAATTTTTTTTAAACCCTAAAATTCTTCTCCATTGAGTCAGAATTGACTCTGAGTTGATCATCTAGCTAAGGTATTTAGAGGCTGTAAATTACATATGAGGAATTTTTTTTCTTCTGCCGAGCAGCTGAAATGGGTGGACTTGAACCGTTTGCCTTTGGGTTGGCAGAACAATGCATTCCCCACTAGGACACCAGAGCTCCCTAACTGAAACAGATACTGGTACTGAAAATGGGTTACTGATATAGTGAAAACTTAGTATGTGCAATTATCTTGCGTTTGATCTGGAAGGCCTGAAAGAACATGTTAAGGAAAGCCTAAAGGATCTTGGCAATGACTTAAAGCAAAGTAATAGAAGCTGGAGAAAACGTTATTGCATGTGGTAGGAAGTCTGGTGGCACTGTTACAATGTGGAAACTAGAGGCTGAATCTAATGAAGCTGGTATAGCCAAACTGTCTATAATAAAACGCAGAGGAGAAAGATGAGCTAAAAGAGGAACTTTCTTTATGTCAGATTCCTGGGTTTGAAAATAAAACTGCTTTTCATCCCAGCTTCTCTAGAGGGCAAGTTATTTTCAAAGTAATAAAAGGTTTACCAGCAAAGGATTAGCTTGTAACATCTTTTGTGAAGACCTCAGAAAGGTTTAGGAAAGTACCTAAGTAATTCTTTTTCTTTTCTTTTTAAACTTCAAAAGAGCTTGAGGGTGTTCCTCACAGATTCTCTTTATTAAACAATAGAATCTCCAAGAATTTAAGAATGATGTCCCACAGTAGCCTCAAAAGTAAACTAAAAGATTCACATCCCTGGGCTTTGTCTAGAAGATTGAAAATGATTAAGATTTATAGAAAATCTCCATGTTTTAAAGAACTGGCTTGAACTAAAAGATCAAAGAGGCTTTGTGTCCACCGGCAGGAAACTGACTGAGAAAATAAACTCATAGTTTTCATGTGGAAAAGAACAAGCAAACAAACAGAAATAAGTGTCCTTTAGTTGACTGTGGCTCAGGACAAGCTGTACTCAAGATGACCGCACTTGTGTCAGAACAGAACTGGGCTCCATACAGTTTTCAGTGGCTGGATTTTTGGAATTACATTGCCTGGGCTTTTTTCCAAGACACCTCTGAGTGGACCACATCTCCAAATTGTCCTTAGCAGCTGCATATGCCTTTTGTACCACTCAGGGACTCCATACTTCATAGAAAAGGAAGGTTCATTTCAGAGAGTAGAACCTAAAATCCAGAAGGAACAGCTGCAGAGCCTCTCAAGTGGAATCCACTACCCCCTGCTGTAGATTCCTGCTCATAATGACCGTCCAGCAGGCTTCCAAAGCTGTAAATCTTTAGAAGTGTAAACCATCATCTTTTTTTTTATGGAACCACTAAATCACCAGCCTTTTGGTTAGCAGCCTGACATGTTACACACTTCTCCAGAGCTCCTTCCATTAAGTACTACTAAGCCTGTTCCACGCTCTGTCCAATTGCCTTTTTTTCAAATGGGAATAAATCTGAATCTCTTCCAGTCAGTTGGCCAGGTCCTCCAGATTTCCTGATACAACCTGGTGAGCAAATCCAGAGCTGCAATTGGTATTCCATCAATTCCTGGGGCCTTGTTTTCTTGCTAATTTATTCAGAGAACTTACTCCTTCCTCACCATTGCCTTTGGTTTTTGTTGGTTTCTTTGGTGTTTGTGTGTGTGGCTTTGAGTTTATTTCCACTTGGGTTGGTTAAGACAGCTACAGATATTGAGAAAGCTCGTGTGTGATTGGACAGTAAAGACTGGGGTTCTCCCCAGTCAGAAGAGCAAAATTTAACAGATCAGCGAGCAACAAATGCTGGCGAGGTTGTGGAGAAACTGGAACCCTTATTCACAGTTGATGGGAGTGTAAAATGGTGCAACCACTGTGGAAGGCAGTATGGCGCTTTCATAAAAAGTTGCAAATAGAGGTAGATACCATTTGACCCAGCAATTCCACTACTGGGAATATATCCCAAAGAGACCATAACTGACATCCAAGCAGATATATGCACACCCATGTTTATCACAGCTCTGTTCACAATAGCAAGGAGTTGGAAACAACCCA
>NW_006399783.1:6468755-6472528 GCF_000299155.1 Elephantulus edwardii | reverse complement strand
TTGGTGTTTTGGTTTTTTATATATAAAAAAAAATCCCTAGCTTCTTCTCTACTTATTGTACCTGCCTAGTCTACAAGGTGGGGCAGGGAGGAGCTAACAGAGGCACCTCAGGAAAGGGTTGGTGGTGGTGATGCTGTTGATTCAAGAAGAGCCTGGGGCCAGAGTCACAGGGTGCTGCCAGGCTGCTCCTACCATTGCTTCTTGATCATATGTAGTTTTCTGAAATTCTTCTGTGTCAGCCAGTTCTTTCCATAGAGTACTGTTTTCATCTTCTTTTGATGCTTCCTAGATCATTCAATATTCTGCCCACAGCATTGTTAAGGATTACCGCTTGAGGCTTGAATTTGTTCTTCAGTTCCTTAAGCTCACAAAATGCTGAGCAAGTTCACCCCTTTTGATTCTCTGACTCCAGTTCTTTGCACATTTCATTATAATACTTTGTTTTGTCTTCCTGAGCTTCCCTTTGAAACATTTTGTTCAGCTCCTTCACTTTCTGATTTCTTCCCCTTGCTTTGGCTTCTCGGTACTCTAGCGCAATATTCAGAGTCTCTTCTGACATACATCTGTCTTTTCTTCTTCCTCTTTCTTTTTAATGACATTTTGAATTCTTCATGAATGACATTCTTGATATCATCACATTGTCTGGTCTTGGTACATTAGTGTTGAAGACCTCAAATTTATTTTTGAGTGATTTTTAGATTCAGGTGAGATAAACTGAAGGTCCAATTTTGGTTCTTCCTTATTCACTGTTGGTGGGTGTGTAAAATGGTGCAACCACTTTGGAAGGCTGTATGGTGCTTTCTCAAAAGGTTACAAATAGAGATACCATTTGACCCCTCAATTCCACTTCTGGGAATTTACTCTAAAAAAACCAAAACTGTCACCCAAGCAGATATATGTACACCCATGTTTATTGTGGCTTTGTTTGCAATAGCAAAGAGCTAGAAACAACCCAAGTACCCATCAACAAATTAGTGGATTGAGAAGCTCTGGTATATTTACACAATGGAATACTATGCAGCACTGAAAAATAAGAAACTCACAAAATATTATGCAACATGGATGACCCTGGAGGACATTATTCTGAGTGAAATATCTCAGTCACAAAATGATAACTATTACATAGAGCCACTATTGTAAAACAAGACTGACATTGGGGTGAGGGAAGACAGAGAAGAAGGGGAGGAATGATGTATATACCCCATTGCAACAGATGAGGGAAAGAACTATTTAAAAGGGATATATGATTAGGTATTGTTGTCATGACAGGAGTCCAGAATGAAGGCTGCACAGTGCAATGGACTTGAGGGGAGAGATTGCATAGCAATGAAAGAGTTTTTCTTTTACTTATCAAGGAGAAAAGTGGAATTGGTGGAGGGGGTAGGCAGGGAGAAAAGTGCAACAATGAATGACTGGAAAAAAGTTTTTATTCTTGTGTATTTGTTTTAATTTTCTTTAGCTTCATCTTGAACTTGCACAGTACATTGGTAGAGAACTACCAGAAATACAAACTGGATTTAGAAGAGGCCATGGCACTAGGTACATCACAACCAATTCCACACAGACCTTGAGTGAAAGCAGAGAATGACAAAGGAATGTCTATCTGTGTTTCAGTGACTATGCAAACAGAAAAACAGTTGAAACCATCAATAACACCAGGAGCTGATTTTTTGAAAGGGTCAATAAAATTGGCAAACCACTGGCAAAATGAACAAAAAAAAAGAGAGAGAGAGACAGATAACTCGATTAAGACATGACAGAGGTAAAATCACAACAGAACCAGAGGAAATTAAATTGATAATATCAGAATAGTATGAAAAGCTATACTCTGATAAATTCTAAAACATAGAGAAAATGGAAAAATTCCTTGAAATGCATCCCCTGCCCAGATTGACAAGGACAAATATAGAACATTTAAACAGACCTATCGCAAAAGAAGAAATTGAAAAGGTCAAAAAAAGACTTCTCCATAAAAAAATCCTGGACCAGATGGTTTCATAGCTGACTTCTACCAAACATCCAGAGAGGATTTAGCACCCAATCTACTTAAATTATTTCAAAAATTGAAAAAGTAGTCACATTTCCAGAGTCATTCTATGAAGCAAGCATAACCCTAGTATCAAAACCAGGCAAAGATAATACCGGGTAGGAAAACTACAGACAAATGTCTCTGATGAGTATAGATGCAAAAATCCTTAACAAAATCCTAGCCACTAGAATCCAAAAGCACAAAAAAATTAATTCACCATGACCAAGAGAGATTCATAACAGGTATGCAGGGGTGGTCCAACATAAGGAAAACTTTCAACATAATTCACTGTATTAACAAAGTAAATAACAAGAACCATATGATCTTAGCAATTATGAAGAAAAGGCATTTGACAAAATCCAACAACGCTTTCTGATAAAGACACTCATCAAAATTGGAATAGAAGGGAATTTCCTCAACATAGTAAAAAATATACATGCAAAACCAAGAGCCAACATCATTCTCAATAGAGAAAGACTAAAAGTATTTTCCTTGCAAAGAGGGACCAGACAAGGATGCCCACTGTCACCACTTCTTTTCAATATTGTATTGGAAGTGCTTGCTAGGGCAATATGACAAGAGAAGGAAATAAAAAGCATCCAGATTGGCAAAGAAATGGTTAAACTGTCCCTATATGCAGATATGATAGTGTACACAGAAAACCCCAAAAACCCAACCAAAAAACCTGTTAGAGTTAATAGGCCAGTTTAGTAGAGGGGCAGGATATAAGATCAACACTGCTGACTTTGTCAAATTTTCTGGTGTTTTGGTTTTAATTTTGTGGTTATTAGCATTTTAACTTTATATCAATAATTCTTTTTTGAAAATAAACTAATATTAAAGATGAAAAATAAAAAAATCAATATCCATAAATCAATATGATTCCTCTATAGTAACAATGAGAACTCAAATAAAGAAAGCAATGCCATTCACAATAGCCAACCACAAATTGAGATACTTGGGAGTGAACCTAAGTAGAGATACAAAAGATCTATAAAAAGAAAATCATAGAGCATTTCTGAAAGACACAATAAAAGACCTAAAGAAATAGAAAAATGTACCCTTTTCATGGAGAGAAAGACTCAATATGGTGAAAATTACAATTCTACCAAAAACAATCTACATATTCAATGCAATCCCAATAACAAAATCATTTTTCAAAGAGATTGAAAAGGAAAATGTCAAATTTATTTGGAGAGACAAGAGGCCTCGAATAAGCAAAACACTTAAAGAAACAAAAATTAGCTTGGAGGCATAGCACACCCTGTCCTCAAAACCTACTACACAGCAGTGGTAACCAAAACAGCATGGTACTGTAACAATGACAGGCACGTAGACCAGTGGAACAGAATTGAGAACCCAGAAATAGGCCCAGCTGTCTATGGTCAACTGATATTTGACAAGGAAATCAAAGGTATCAAATGGAGAAATGAAAACCTCTTCAACAAATGGTACTGGCAAAACTGGACTGCTAACTGCTAAAAGCTGAAACAGGATCCACATCTCACACCCTATACAAAAAATAACTCAAGGTGGATCAGAGATTTGGGAGTAAAGCCCAAAACCATAACATTCATAAGAGACAAACTGGGATCAAGCTTAGAAGCGCTGTTGTTGTTATGTTGTTAAGTGTCATCGAGTCGCAGGTGACTCATTGCGACCCTGTGAACCAAATTCCTGGACACCTCCTGTATAACTTTTGTCCTTTCTCCAGGTTCATAGGGTTTCCAGAGGCAAGCTATTG
>NW_006399783.1:6466642-6468350 GCF_000299155.1 Elephantulus edwardii | reverse complement strand
GAGAAATGCACAATCTAAAGAGGATAAAATTGATGCATGGGACCTTCTAAAGATTAAATCCTTATGCACATCGGAAACTTTTTCCAACAGGGTGAAAAGAAAACCTACAGACTGGGAACAAACATTTGGTAATACCATCTCAGTCAAGAGTTTTATAACAAATACTTACAGAGTACTTCTGGGCCTCCACAAGAAAAAGACTGATAATCCAATTACAAAATGGGTAAAAGACATGGAAAGAATATTCGCAGAGGAAGATATTAGAATGGCAAACAGACACAAGAAGAAATGCTCCAAATCACTGGCAATAAGAGAAATGCAAATCAAAACCACATTAAGGTACCATCTCACTTCAGTAAGAGTGGCAAAGTTTAACAGGGCAGCAAGTAACAGATGTTGGAGAGGATGTGGTGAGAAAGGAACTCTTATACATGGTGGGATTGTAAAATGGTGCAACCGTTCTGGAAGGCAGTTTGGTGCTTCCTTCCTCAAAAAGCTGAACATATGAACATATGACCCAGCTATTCCACTACTTGGAATATACCCTGAAAATATGAGACCTGAGACACAAACTGAGATTTGTACACCAATGTTCATAGCAGCATTATTCACCATCACAAGAACATGGAAACAGCCCAAATGTCCAACCATAAACAAATGGGTTGAGAAATTATGGTACATTCACACAATGTAATACTGTGCAGCACCCAGGAGCAATAACTTTGTAAATTATTACCTAACTTGAGAGGGACTGGAGAGCATTATCCTGAGTGAACGAACTCAGTCCCATGAGAATAAATATTTAATAAAATATTTTATTGTCAAATGAGTATAAGGATCCAGGAGGGGTTGGAAAGGCTGTAAGCAGAGTGATGTGGGTGTACAGGGGGAGGGAGAGATTAATCATTGGGTTGTACAATTTGAGGGGGGGGGAGTGAGGGAAATTGAAAGAATTTGTTCTAATTTGTATTTGAGTTTTGTAAATAAATGGGGCGGGGGGAGGAAACCTTTTGACTGTGTAGGTTACAACAAATTGTGGAATCCCAGAACACCTAATTGGGCTTGTAAGAAACCTATACCAGGAGGTAGTCCTCAGAACAAAGAAAAAAAAACCTGCATGGCTCAAAATAAAGAAATCAATGTGTCCTTACTCCATACCTTTTAAAATCTATATGCAGAACAGATTATTCAGGAGGCTAGATTTTATGAGGAGGAGCGTGACATCAGGATTGGAGGAAGAATCATCAACAACCTACATTATGCTGATGACCCAACCTTGACAGACAAAACTAAAGAGGACTTGTAACATTTGCTGAAAAAGGTGAAGAACTGCAGTTTTCAATATGGATTGCATCTCAGTAGCAAAAACAAACAAAAAAACAAAAAAACAACCCAAAGATTCTCACCACTGGACCAACTGGCAGTATCAGGGTAGTTGGAAAGAGATTGAAATTGTTAACAATTTCTGCTTAATCAGTTCGCGGTCAACACTGTTGGCACCAGCTGTCAGGAAACCAAAATATTAATGGCATTGGGAAACTCTGCTGTCAATCTCTCCAGAGTGCTAAAGAGTAAAAATATCAATCTAAAAACTAAAGTGCACCTGATCAAGGCCATGGTCTTTGCAATTACTTGATATGCATCAGAATGCTGGACAATGAATAAGGAAGACATTAAGAATTGATGCCTTCGGTGAAGTGCCTGAAGA
>NW_006399783.1:6419469-6465451 GCF_000299155.1 Elephantulus edwardii | reverse complement strand
TAAAATATAATTATAGAAAAAAAAAAGAATTGATGCCTTGAGTGATGGTATTGGAAAAGAGGACTGAATGTACCATGGGCTGCCAGGAAAACAAACAGATTCATCTTGGAGAGGATTAAACCAAGCTACTCCTTGGAGGCAAGGATTCTGGGGCTTCGTCTGACATACTTTGGACATGTTGCCAGGAGGGACCAGTCCTTGGAGAAGGACACCATGATTGGAAGACTGGAGGGACAGCATAAGAGAGGAAGACAATAGTTGAGACGAAATGACATAATAGCTGGGATAACAGGGGTAGGTGTGTTGAAGTTAGTTAGACTGGCTCAGGATATGGCAGGGTCCAGAGCAATGCTACATAGGGTCCCTTTGAGCTGTAGTCAACTCAAAGGCACATAACAAACAACAAAAAAAAAGCTTGTAATAAAAAAGCAGACAGTATGTGCCTAGCTGAATTTCCAAATTGCTGTTGTGTGCCTCCTGTTTTCTCCCTTTTAAGTGGGAATGTTTATGTCAATCTACTCCACTACTGTGTGTTCAGGTCTGTAGGTTTGGATAATCATCGATTCATAGAAGAAACTTTCTTGATTGTATCCAGTGCACCTCACATGCACCTGGAAGTTATTTAGATGATGAAAGCCTGGATGTCAAGCTTGAACCTGGTGGGATGAGATTTTGGGGGAAAGCTTGGAATTATAGGAACATATTTTGCACAAAGGAGGAAGCGAGATAATTTCTGATGAGAGGATTACAGAGGTTATGAAATTATTGTTCTTGTTGTTGTTGATTGCCTTCGAGTCAAGCACGACTCATAGTGACCCTATGAACAAAAGGCCTGAAGCCCCTCTACAACTATTGACATTTATCAAAGTTCATGAAGCTTCCAGAGGCATGTTGTTTAGGAAATGGATGCCACTCCTGCTTCATAGTATGTCATAGTATGTTATTGTTTTTAAGTGCTGTTGAGTCTCCTGTGATGTATAGCAAACCTCTGTATAGCAGTTCTGAATCCTTCCCCGTCCTGAGCCAGTCTCATTAATTCTGACACACCAACCCCCATTGCCCCAGTTACTGTATCAATCCATCTCATCTTGGGTCTACCTCTTCTGCTATGTCTGCCCATCCTTCCGAGCATGATGTCCTTCTCCAAGGACTGATCTCTCCTAGCCATCTGCCCAGAGTAAGTGAGGCACAGCTTCCAAATCGTAGCCTCTAAGGAGAGACTTGATTTCACCCTCTCCAAGACACACCTATTTGTTTTCTTGGCAGTCCATGGTATGTTCAAGACTCTTCTTCAGCACTGCACCTCGAAGGCATGTATTCTTCTTTGGTCATCCTTAGTCATTATGCAACTCTCTGAAGCATAGCAAGTAATTGAGAAAACCCTCACCTGGATTAGGCACACTGTATCTAGACTGACATTGTTGCTCTTCCACACTCTGGAGAGGTCAATGACAGCAGATTTTCCCAATGCAATTCATCTTTTGATTTCCTGACTGCTGGTGTTAAGAGTATTGATTGTGGATCTGAGCAAGCTATAATTGCTAACAACCTCAGTGTTTTCTCCGTCTATTATGGTGCTGCCAATTGGCTCAGTGGTGAGAATCTTAGTCTTTTTCCTTTTTTTTTCTATATTTTATTAATTTTCGTAAACATTTACAGAGATTTTGTGTTTCCATTCATTCATTGTTGCACTATTCTCTCTACCCTCCTCCCAGTTTGTTCTTGTCCAAATGCCACAGTGCTTGTCAAAGCCAGTTCTGATTAATCTTCTTTGTCAGTGTGAATCTTAGTCTTTTTGATGTTTAGATTCAATCCACATTGAAGACTACAGTCCTTGACTTTTTGCATCAAGTGCTTCAGGTCTTCTTCTGTTTCAGCAAACAAGGCTATATTAGCTGTGTGTCACAGATTGTTAATGAGTCGTCCTCCAACCTTGATTGCAAACTACTCCTCATAAAGCCCTGCTTCCCAAATGATCTGTTCTTCATACAGATTAAAAATGAATGGGAACAGGTTGCATCCCTGATGCACTCCTTTCCTGACTTTGAACCATGTAGTTTTCCTTGCTCTGTTCTGAGGACTGCTTCTTGGTCCAAGTATAGGTTTCGTATACGCACGATCAAGTGTTCTGTGATTCCCATTTTCCTCAAGGTTAGCCACAATTTATTGTGATCCACACAGTCAAATGCCTTTGAATAGTCAATGAAACACAGATAGGCATTCTTCTGATACCCTCTGCTTTCTACCAAGATCCATCTGACATTTACAATAATGTCCCTAGTGCCACAACCTCTTCTAAACCCAGCTTGTATTTCTGATAGTTCTCTTTTCAATGTACTGTTCAAGTCTTTTCTGGATAATCTTCAACAGGATTTTCCTAATATGTGATATTATTGGTATTGTTTGATTATTTCCACATTCTGTTGGGTCACCTTTTTTTGAAATGGGAACAAATATGGATCTCTTTCAGTCAGTTGGCCAGGTAGTTGTCCTTCAGATTTCTTGACATAACTTGTTGAGCACATGCTGGGCAGTATCTGTTTGCTGAAATACATCAATTAGTGTTCCGTCCATTCCTGGGGCTTCATTTTTTGTCAAGTCCTTCAGAGCAGCCTGCACTTCCTCCTTCATCACCATTGCCTCTTGATCATATGTTGCTTCTTGAAATTCTTCTATGTTAGTCAAATTTTTTGGTACAATGACTCTATATACTCCTTCCATTATTTCCAAATTCTTTGACGCGTCTAACATTACAAGTAGGTCTATGTTTCCTTTACTGAATCTTGGTTCCATAACAGGTTAACCTGTAGAGAACAACAGAAATGACACTATGCCAGTTTCTAGGGCAAGCCTAGAGCTTCCACTTCCTTTTTCTTGGAATGATTGTTTTGGAATCCATCCATACTACTGTGAGCCAGCTCGGGGCACAGACAGCAGCCAAGAAGAGATGCTGAGTGAGTCACAGCTAACTGAGCTAGTCACACCTGAAAACGAGGAGATAATAATTAAATGATAATTGGTGTCTCAAGCTACTAGACTTGAGGTGATTTATTGTGCAACAGTGGCTAATCAGAATGGATAATACTAGTCGTCACTTTGCTCTAATCCTCCTAGGAGCTTTAGTGGCACAGAGGTTAAAGTCTTCATTGCTAACTGGAAAGTCAGCAGTTAGAGCCCACTCCACAAGAGAAAAATGCAGCAGTCTGGTTCTGTAAAGATTTACAATTTAAGAAATCTTAGGAGAGGAGCAAACGGGGGGTGGCGGGGAGAGGGGTGCAACAATGAATGAATGGAATTCCAAAATCTCTGTAGATGTTCATTGAAATGAAAAATAAAGAAATTTTTTTTTAAAAAAAGAAATCCTATGGAACAATTTACTCTGTCCTGAAAGAGATCCAAATTTGTTGCCATTCTCAAGAAAGGCGATCCACTACAACGTATAAATTATTGAAAAATATCATTAATCTCATATGCAAAGAAAATACTGCTGAAGGTCATCCAAAAATGGCTAGATCATTTGACAGAGAACTACCAGAAGTTCAGGCTGGATTTAGAAGAGGCCATGGCACCAGGGATACTATTGCTGATGTCAGTGTTCCCAACAGAAAGCAGAGAATACCAGAAGAATGTCTACTTTGTGTTTGATTAACTTCGGAAAGTCATTTGACTATGCAAGTCAAAACAAATTATTACTGGCATTGACAAGAATGACAACCCCAGAACAGAATTGTGCTCATGTGAAACCTAGACTAAGAATCTATCACCTGAACAGAGCAAGAAAACAGTGCATGGTTTGAAATCAAGAAGGTGTGCAACAGGGTTATATCCTTTCTCCACACCTACTCACTCTGTAAGCACAACAAATCATTTAAGAAGCTGGGCTCTATAAAGAGGAAAGTAGTTTCAGGATCTGACAAAGACTCATCCAGTGGCAAGAAGCTGCACTGCAATCCCAGAGGCATGTGGTTTGAATCCACCAGATGCTCTGCTGGAGAAGGAGGGACAATCTCCTCCTGTACCATTTAGATCTGATTTGACAGTACACACACACACAAAGAAAAGGGGAAGGGGGAAGACTCATCAACAACCTGCATTATGCAGATGACACAACCTTGCATGCTGAAAGTAAGGAGGACTTGAAACACTTGCTGCAGAAAATAAAATATTATGGCCTTCAATATAGATTGCATTTAAACATCAAAAAGACAAAACTCCTCATCAATGGACCACTAAGCAGAATCTTGATAAATAAAAAAAGATTGCCATTTTCAATGCTTTCATCTTACCTGGATCCACAAGCAACACCCTTGGTACCAGTAGTCAGGAGATCAGAAGATATTTCATTTGGAAAGTCTGATGTCAAGGACATCTCCAAACTACTGAGGAGAAATTATGTCAGTTTGAAGACTAAGATGTGCCTGATTCATGCCATGGTCTTATCCATCACGTGCTAGGTATCTGAGACCTGGACAGTGAATAAGGATGACAGTAAGTGTAGTGTTGGAGAAGAGTACTGACTATCCCATGGGATGCTAAAAGAGCAAACAAATATATCTTGGAGAAAGTGTCCTCGTGGGGTCCTTGGAGGCAAAGAGACAAAGCTTCATTCTCACTTTACCATACTGTGGGTATGTTATTAAGAGGGCCTATTCCTTGGAGAAAAGACATGCTTTTGTAGAGGGGCAGTGAAAGGGAGGAAGCCCCTCAATGAGATGGACTGACACAGTAACTACAGCAATAGGCTCAAGTGTGTCAGAGATTGTGAGGATAGCACCGAGTTGTTCATAATAATTAGTTGTACTCAACGGCGCCTAACAATAACAACAACATAGAGCTATTAAGGAGCTATGGTGGTGTAGTTCTTAGTAACTTGACAACACTGCTAAGTAAAAGGATTCGAGTCCCCAGAAGTTCAAACTGAGTGTTCCTTTGATGGGGGAGATGGGTAGTCTCCTCTGCTCAGGATTTACAGCCTCAGGGAGGAGTGGGTAAAGGAAATGGGAAAGATATGGTATGGAAAAACAACGTACACAAACTTTGTAAGTAAAACAGAATAAAATTGTATTTAAATAAAAACTATTTAAAGCCTCAAAAACCTGATGAAAGGTCACTGTGAGTCAGAAATTGACTTGATGGCAGTGATTTTGAGTTTGAGATACACAGTTGTTAGCAGTTGGAACTGATGGGTTGGCAGTAGATTTGAGTTTTTGTTTTGTTCAAATATATACATACACAACTTTAACACTAGCAAAGGTCATTAGACTAGAAACAAAAAAGAAAAGAATAACATGGTATAGCACCACTGTTATAAAGCAGGTCTGACATGTGGAGTTGAGAGGAGAACAGGATGAGAGTAAATAGATAATAACTATTCCACTGGAACAAATGAAGGAAAGAACTGTTTAATTTTTTTTCTCATAACTTTCAGAATAATTCCATACAAAGAATAATGACACCTGGAAAACAGCAAGTTTTTTTTGTGTGTGTGTTTTTTTTAAATTTTGTGTACGTGTACCGTCAAATCAGATCTGACTGGTACAGGAGGATATTGCGCCTCCTTCTCCGGCAGAGCGTCTGGTGGATTCGAACCGTGTTCCTCTGGGATTGCAGTGCAGCTTCTTGCCACTAGGCCACCAGAGCTCCCCTAGCAAGTTTTAAATAGGCAAAGAAACTCTAGAATATTAGAATAAAAATTCAAAATCAAAGTTACTAAGTGTTCCACATTAGATAGTATTTGTATGCATCATTTCTTTTTTAATTTTCTTTTATTACTTTTAATGAACATTTACAGAGATTTTGGATTTCCGTTCATTCATTGTTGCATTTTTTTTTCTCTACCCCCGCCCCAGTTCACTCCTCTCTTCGAAAAGTAAAAGATAACTCCTTCATTGGTATACAATCCCCCCTCCCTGAATGCACTCCACTATGCAACCTTAATTCTGGATTCCTGTGATAATCATAATACGCTATCATATATCGATTTTAAACTATTCCCTCCCTAAACTGTTCCCTCCCTCATCTGTTTCAATGAAGTATACATAATTTATCCAGTTTTTCTGTCTTACCACAACCCTGATCTCTGTCCCATTCTACAACAGTGGCACTATCCAGTATTTGTCTTTTTGTGACTGAGATCTTTTACTCAGCATAGTCCTCCAGGGTCACCCATTTTGAATAATATTGCACGAGTTCCTTGTTTTTCAATGCAGCGTAGTATTCCACTGTGTGAATATACCACAGCTTCTCTATCCATTCGTTTGTTGATGGCACTTAGGTTGTTTCCAACTCCTTGCTGTTGTGAACAAAGCTACGATAAATAATTTTTTTTACTTTATTATTTTTGTGTGTGTACCCTGCTTGCTGAAACTGAGGAGGACCTGAAGCACCTGCTGCAGAGGGTCAAGGACTGCAGCCTCCAATATGGATTGAGGTTCAATGTCAAGACAAAGATTCTCACCACTGAGCCATTTGGCAGCATCAAGATGGATGGTGAAGAGATTGAGATTGTTCACAGCTTCAGTTTGCTTGGCTCCACAGTCAACACTCTTGGCACCAGTAGCCAGGAAATTAAAAGGTGCATTGCCATGGGAAAGTCTGCTGTTAGGGACCTCTCCAAAGTACTGAAGAGCAATGGTGTCTCTCTGGAGACTAAGGTGCGTCTGATACAGGTGATGGTCTTTGCTATCACTTGTTATGCATCACAGAGTTGGACAATGACTAGGGAGGATAGAAGGAGAATTGATGCCTTTGAGCTGTGGTGCTGGAGAAGAGTATTGAGAATACCATGGACTGCTAGGAAAACAAACAGATTCATCCTGGAAAGGGTTAAACGGGGTAGCTCCTTGGAGGCAAGGATTCTGAGGCTCCATCTAACATACTTTGGACATGTTGTAAGGAGAGACCAGTCCTTGAAGAAGGACATCATGCTTGGGAGAGTGGAGGGACAGCACAGGAGGGGAAGGCCCTCTATGAGGTGGATTGATTCAGTGACTGGGGTAATTGGGATGAGAGTGTCAGAGACAGTGCGATTGGCACGGGGCAGAGCAGAGTTTAGGGCTGTTGTACATAGGGTCGCTATGAGTCGCAAGCGACTAGACGTCAAATAACAACAACAACAACTGTGAAATCAGATCTAACTGGTACAGGACGAAATTGTCCCTCCTTCTCCAACAGAGCATCTGGTGGATTTGAACCATGCACGTCTGGGATTGCAGTGCAGTGTCCTGCCACTAGGCCACCAGAGCTCCCTAGGAAAGAATTGTTTAAAAAGAATATATGATTAGACATTTTCGTACCACAAGAGCCCAGAATAAGAGGTACATCATTGCAAAGAGGACTCAGGGGAAGGTAAGTAATTGTGCAACAATGAATGAATTTGTTTAAAAAAAAGTGAATAGGGGTAAGGAGGAGATGGGGGAAGGGAGAGAGAGGGGGTAAAACATGTAACAATAAATGAATGAAAATCTAACTTCTCTGTAAATGTTTGTTTAAGTCACAATTAAAACTTTATATTTTAAAAAAAGAATAACAGGGTAACTATAAGGTAGCACCAATTTGAGGACATCTCACAATAGCAACATTTGGAAAATTGTTCTAAAGTTTAAAATAAAAGAATGTCTAGCCATCCCAGTGCCTGGGATATAGGCACTAAGTCAGCATTCCTATCATTGTTATTTGATAATTTGTACTAACTGAAGGGGGTCTTGGATATTGGCCAGTGAGGCCTCAGATAATGAATAGACCTTTTTGCTTAATGTTCAGTCAAAAAATAAGAATAAATGAAATAAAAGCAAACAGATTTGCTGTAGGTTCAAAAACAGAGGGAAATTGAAAGAATTTGTTTTTGAAAATAATGTATTCAAGTTTTGTAAATAAACTAGAAAAAAAACTTTAAAAAAACGAAACAAAACAAAAAACAGAACCAAAATACATCTTATCTCACCAAGTGAAATCAAACTCTCCAAAATGGTGTTGTAACAAAGCCATAATCCTAAGGTAGAATCAAGGGCAAAAGTTATAATGTTCTGATTGGGGGAGCTCTGGTGGCCTAGTGGTAAGAAGCTGCACTGCAATCCCAGAGGAACACGGTTCGAATCCACCAGATGCTCTGCCGGAGAAGGAGGCGCAATATCCTCCTGTACCAGTCAGATCTGATTTGACGGTACACGCGCACAAAATTTAAAAAAAAAAATAATAATAATGTTCTGATTGGAAGTTCTACGATCAGGGAAGCTAGAAGTGCTGGCTTAATTGAGTGACTGGAAACAAGTTGTTGCTGTTGTTAGGTGCTCTCAAGATAAGTGTGGCTCATAGTGGCCCTGTGAACAATAGATCTCAACCAAGTCCATCCTCACCATCTGGGATATACTTGAACCCATTGCTGCAGTCACCATGTCAATCTCATTTTGTTAAGAGTCTTCTCTTTTTTTTAGAATTTTTTTAATTTATTTTTTTATTTTATTATTTGCAGTATATGTACTGTCAAATCAGATCTGACTGGTACAGGAGGAGATTGCCCCTCCTTCTCCAGCAGAGCTTCTGGTGGATTTGAACCGCATATCTCTAGGATTGCAGTGCAGTTTCTTGCCACTAGGACACCAGAGCTCCCTTGAGTCTTCTTCTCTTTTGCCAATGCTCTACTTTTCCAAGCATGATGTCCCCTTCCAAGGAATAGCCTCTCTTAATGATATATCCAAATTATGAGAGGTGACGTTTTGTCATCTTTGTCTCCAAGGAGCAATCTGGGGGCAACTTCTCCAAGACATAACTGTTTGTTCCTTTGACAGTCTATGGAATATTCATTACTCTTCTCCAACATCACAGCTCTTCTTCTGTCATCTTTATTCATTGTCCAGCTCTCAGATGCAAATGATAGGAAAGACCATGACCTAAATCAGGCACACATTAGTCTTCAAATTCACATAATTTCTCCTCAGTAGTTTGGAGATGTCCGTGACATCAGACTTTCCAAATGAAATACGTCTCCTGATCTCTGACTACTGGAATCATGGGTGTTGCTTGTGGATCCAAAGAAGATGAAACTGTTGACAATTTCAGCCTTTTCTCCATTTATCATGATTTTGCCTATTGGTCCATTGGTGGGGATTTTTGTCTTCTTTTCAGTAATCAAGGTTGTGTTATTTACATAATATAGGTTGTTGCTGAATCTTCCTCCCATGCTGATGCCATATCCTTCCTCATACAGTCCAGCTTCTCAAATGATTTGCTCAGTGTACAGATTGACTATGGTATGGAGAAAGGATACAACCCTGACACACACCTTTCCTGATTTTAAACAATACCTTTTTTAAGATTTGTTAATAAAAATATTATTCAAATATCCCTACTGAGAGCTAAAGCCAAAGAGGAGGAAACAGAGGATTTCTATCACCTTTTTCAAGAGATGACAAAGTAAAACAGGTAAGTGGAAGATTTCAAAGGCAGGTTCGAGAAGACAAAGCAAAGTATTGTAATGGAATGTGCAAACAGCTGGAGCCAATGATGAAAACCAGCTACTATTGTTAATGGAGAGTGGGGCAGATTCTAGTGCAAGACATAAAAGTCACACAAGGACAGTCTTGTTTCAAAGTATTTTTCAGCTGTCACTATTCTGAGCTGTGAGACCAGTATGTGGAAACAGTTTGCACAAATCTACTTTGGAAATCAGATCCTATTCTGAAAATTTTATCAAATGGTCATCAGGTCAAGGATTGCAGCCTTTGATATGAATTACATCTCAACATCAAGAAAACAAAAGTCCTCACCACTGGACCAATAGACAAGATCATAATAGATGGAGAAGATCAAAATTGTCAATGATTTCTTTCATTTTGATCGAATCCATAGTCAACACCCTTGGTGCCAGTGGTCAGGAGATTGGGTGATGTGTAGCATTGGGAGAGTCTGCTGTCAGAGATCTTTCCAAAGTCCTGGAGTCAATGATGTCCATTTAAGGACCAAGGTGTGCCTAATTTAAGTCACAGGTTTTCCAATCACCTGCTATGCATCTGAGAGCTAGATGACAAGAGAATAATGAATGCATTTGAGTTGTGGTGTTGGAAATGTGCCAAATACCCAGTGGACTGCAAAAAGAAAAAATAAATATGTCTTGGAGAAATTGTTGTCAAAGTGTTCCTTGGAGGCAAAGATGGTGAAGCTTCATCTAACATATTGTTAGGAAAGACTTTTCCTTGGAAAGGAACATCATGTTTGAAAAGATGGAGGGTCAGCAAAAGAGAGGAAGACCCTCAACAAAGTAAATTTATAAAATATCTGCAGGGTTGATGCAGGATAAGACAGAGTTCAGATCTGTTGTTCATAGGGTCTCCACGACTTGTACTTAACTCAATGGCACTTAACAACAAAAACCACAATCAACTTTTTTCAGTCTGAAATGGCAAACGTGCAATTAAGATGCATTAATAATAGTTTGTGGATGGAATGTGTTGAAGAAGGAATGGTAGTCAGAAAGTACAGACTTGGTGACAGAATGAGGCTGGAAATGGAATGATTGGATTTTGTATATTCAATGATTTATTCATCACAAATATCTTTTTTAAGAAAAAAAATCAGCTCCAGAATAGGTTTGAAGCATTGAATACCTATGATTCAAAACCAAATGAGTTGTGAGATGACATCAAAGGCATCATTCATGAAGAGAGCAAAGAGGTCATTATATGGACAGAGAAGAAAGAAAAGACCAAGATGGTTGTCAGATGAGACTGAAAATCAGGCTAAGAATAAGTCTCATGAGCTTGCGATCATGTCGTCTCTGAATTGTAAAACTACTATCTGCGTGGTGTGTTTGGGCAAGCCCAAATACCGCTGTCCTGGCTGCCGCGTGCCCTACTGCTCGGTGTCTTGCTTCCGGAATCACAAAGAGCAGTGCAACCCTGAAATTCATCCTGAAAAGAAAAAAAACAACACATCACTTCTTATAAAAACGACAAAGCCTGAGGAAAACAAAGATGATGAGTCATCCATAGCAGATTTTCTCAATAGTGATGAAGAACAAGACAGAGTTTCTCTGCAGAAATTAAAGAATCTAGGGGACTCTGTACATCTAAGGAATTTACTGCTTAATCCACATCTTAGAGAATTGATGGTCAACCTTGATCAGGGCAACGACAAAGCAAAGCTCATGAAAGCTTACATGCAAGAGCCCTTGTTTGTGGAGTTTGCTGACTGCTGCTTAAGAATTGTAGAACCACCTCAGGATGAGGATTCCTAAGGCGGATGATTGTGCTGCTGCCTCCCTCCCAGGACCGCAGCCCATGTTCCAGGATTCCGACAAGTTGACAGTGGGGCTTCACCACAGTTGACACAGAATCATGTTTCAGGCTGGTGAGATTACATAAAGTGGTGAATCCCTCATGGAGAAAATTCCACATCCAGATGATTGTCATTGTCTTAAAATATTTTATTTCTGGAATAATTATAATGGACACTATTTTTACACCTGTTTAAAAACTTGAGTAGTGTTATTAAAAATCAAGATATAGTGGTTTAAAAAAAAAAGAAAGAAAGAAAATCAGGCTAGAACAATGAGAAGTCAAATAAGCAAACGGAAGACACACAAAGGTAGAAGAGATAAGCCAAGGAGTTTAACTGACAAGAAGATAAGACAAAGCAAAGTATTATAACAATCTGTACAAAAAGCTGGAGCCAGAGAATAAAAAGAGAAGATCTTACTTGGCATTTCTCAAGCTGAGAGAACTAAAAACAAATTCAATCCTCTAGTTGCAACATGGAGAGATGCCATGGACAATATCTTGAATTATCCAGGAAATGTCAGAAGAAAATGGAGGGAATATACAGAGTCACTGTACCAAAAAGAATTGGTTGACATTGAAATGTTTCAAGATATAGAACATGATTAAGAGAGATTGGTAATGAGTACTCAAGCTGCACTAAAGGCATTGTCGAGAAATAAAGTCCCAAGGATCAAAAAAGGATACAAATCTGTTTCAATTAGCAAATGCAGCCCTGGAAGTGCTCATCAATCTGTGCCAGGAAATTTGTAAGAGAGCCACCTGGCCAATTTACTTGAAGAGATTCGTATTTATTTCAATTCCTAAGAAAAATGATGCAACAGAATCTGGACATTATAAAAAAATTATCATTAATATCACATGTAAGCAAAATATTGCTAAGGACCATTCAAAAATGGCTAGAACAGCATATTAACTGAGAATTGCCAGAAGTTCAAGCTGAGTTTAGAAGAGACTTTGGCACCAGGGATATCATTGCTGATATCAGATGGGTGTTGGCTGAAAGTAAAGAGTATCCAAAGAATGTCTTTATCAACTACACAAAGGTATGTATGTGACTGTGTGGAGCATAATAAATTATGACTAACATTGCGAAGCAATTGTGCTTATACAAAATTTATACCTAGACAAAGAAACTATTGTGAAACAATAGAGCAAGGGAACACCGCATGGTTTAAAAATTGAGAAAAATGTGAGATCCAAGATGGCGGCAGAGGCAGAGACAGTGTGGTGAGCTGCAGGAGCAGCGAACCACTTAAAGCAGGGCCATTATGGCCTCCTACAGACTTCAGCTTATTGATAATTGAACACTTAAACAGTTGATGACTGGCCCTCAGGGAAGATCAAGGCTCAACAACAGGAATTCAAGGATTCCCAAGGAGGAATGGGTGAGTCTCGTGGCTCCCAACGCCCTCCCACAGAGCCCGGGCCATGCCACACAGCTGCTGCAGCTCCATGAGGCTTCCACAGCCAGAACAAATGGATTCCCTCACCCAGGATGGATGCTGGGCACCGGCCCTCCTCAAGACTGGTACATTGAAGCCACCACACTGCCGCAAGGTGGGCTTGTTTGGAGAGAATTCTTGGAGCCAGAATGGTGGCACTGGGGGAAGCGGGCGCCTGCTGGCCACCCACACAAGAGGGGCCACGCGGCCGCCAAGCACCCATGTGGCGGGGTGGGGGGTGCACCTCCAACGGCCGCTCGCGCTGAGGGGGGCACGCCCCGCTGGCTGCCTGCATAGGAGGTGGGGGATGGGATGCATGTCCACCATCTGCAGGTTTGGGTTTCCTTGGACAGGTGAAAGAAGACAATTACCTATACAATAGATTGGTGAAAGTCACTGTGAGTCTGATGACCTTAACAGTGGCAGCATGCACAAGAGGACCAACATCCTAAATGCACCACATATTTTGTTCTGTTGAATGCTTCTGCCAAAAGATGGTTAGACCTGGGGGGAGTCTGTTCACAATTCTCAGGTTCCCTTTATCATATATAAAGGGGGAGGGCAGTACAACCTACTTCAAAATATAGTATGACCACTTATTGGAGGGGGGGTGGTAAAAGTGGCAGTGCTGGAATTGGAAACACTATCCCTGACCACAGAGTCCTCAGTCAGGCGAGGGGACCAGTCTGGGGTAGGGGCAATTGGAGGGGGGGTATACCAGCCAGCTCCTGGGGGGTGTTGCCCTGCCCAGCGTGGGCTGCCCTCGGCCCCCGGCTTGGGGCAAGCCATCGCAGCCCTCAGGGTGAGCTCCTCAGTCCCCAGATTGTGCCATCTGACCCCTGGGTGGGGAAGGGGGAAAAAAAGAATGCCTAGGGTATCCAGAGAATGTTACCTAGGCCACCTTCTGCCACCCTCCCCCCCAGTAAACCTGAAAGCAACACCCTCAAAGCCCTTCTATTTGAAACTCACAAGTTTGTTCTCTCTAGGTTTACTCCCTTTCCTATAGGTAACCTTAACACTGAGTTTTACTCCAGAATTGACCCTGAACCCAGTGCCAGTGACAAAAAGGAAATACAACTGACAGCTAAGGAAGCAAAGGAGGATGGAGTCTCTGGGTTCAACCAGCCATTCCCACTGGAACGACCTGGGAAAACACTTTGCAGTCCAGAGGGGAGCAAATGACAGGAAAATATCTTCTAAAAGAGCAAGAAGGCAAGCAGCTGTAACCCAAGACCACCAGTAAGGAGATAAAGGGTCCTCCCTTCCCCCCTTTACATCTACGCCCCCGGTCAGCATGAAGAAGCCAGAGAGTCGGCATCCAGTTCCCAAATCAATAAGACAGTTGGTTTAATTACTATTGGAAAATGCTTGTCATTCCTCTGCAGCATCTGGTCCCCACTGGACCCTCATCATTTCCTTCACCTGCTCCCCCACCGACCAAACTGTGCAGCTCTGCAGCTGCACCCTGGCCCATCCTCACCCTTCTGCCCCCAACCCTCACCTCCTTGTACCCCCAATATGTTTTTCCCAATAAAAGAAAAAAATAAGAAAAAATGCACTTCTCCATACTATTCAATCTGAATGCAAAACTAATAATATGAAAGCCTGAACTCTATGAAGAAGAATGTGGCTTCAGAATTAGAAGAAGACTTATCAATAACTTGTGTGATACACAGATAATATAACCTTGCTTGCTGAAAGTGAGGGTTTGAAATACTTGCTGCAGAAGATCAATGATTGCTCTTTCATTATGGATTGCATCTCATCATCAAGAAGACAAAGATTCTCACCACTGGGCCAATTGGCAGCACCATGATAGATGGAGACGAGATTGAGGCTGTAAACAATTACAACTTGCTCAGCTCCACAATCAACATTCTTAACACCACAGTCAGGAAATCAAAAGACGAATTGTATTGGGAAAATCTGCTCAGAGACCTCTCTAGAGTGCAAAAAGCAACTATGTCAGTCTAGAGACTAAGGTGTGCCTGATCCAGTCCATGGTCTTTGATTACTTGTTATGCTTCAGAAAGCTGGACAATGGCTAAGAATGGCAAAAGAAGAATCCATGCCTTGGAGCCTTCGAATTGTGGAGCTAGAGAAGATTCTTGAACATACCATAAACTCACAAAAACCTAACAGATCTGTCTTAGAGAGTGTGAAACCAAGTTTCTATTTGAAAGCTAAGATTCTGAAGCTCTGTCTCACATATTTGGGTATATGTTCAGGACCGACTGATCCTTGGAAAAGGACATCATGCTCAGAAGGGTGAGGAACAGTGCAGGAGAGGAAGATTCCAGATGAGATGGATTGATACAGTAACTGCGGCAACTGGGGTTGGTGTGTCAGATTTAGTGAGACTGGCCCAGGACAGGGCAGGGTTCAGAGCTGCTGCTATGGGTCACAGGTGACTTGACAGCACATAACAACAATAATATCAACATCCCTTCTTCACTGTTTTCCACTTTTGCATTCCAGTCACCAATTATTATTATTAGTAAGGATAACAGAAGAAGAATTGATGCCTTTGAGCTGTAGTGTTGAAGAAGAGCACTGAAAATCCCATGGACGGCCAGGAGAGCAAACAAATATGTTTTGGAGAGGGTGCAGCCAGAGTGCTCTTTGGAGGCAAGAATGATGAAGCTTCACCTCACATGCTTTAGACATTTTGCTAGGAGGTGCTGTTCCTTGGAGAGGGACATGATATTGGGAAGGGTGGCGTGTCAATGAAGACCCTCAACCAGGTGGATTGACACGGTGAATGCTGTAGTGAGCTCTAGTGTGTCAGTAAGTGAGGATGGCACAGGATAGAACAGGGTTCAGATCTTTTGTTCATAGTGTTACTATGAGTCATACTCGACGCAAGGGCACATAAAAACAACAATAAAAACACTCTCATAAACCATGACCTCATCTACCAAGAAAGGAGAAGAACTAGATGGTGCCATGATCCTACTACTTTTAGTTCTGATCAGCAATACAGTAGAAGGATCCTGATAAATTGAGCACGATATCAAATAGAACTCAAATTCTTAAAATATCCCAATCTTAATAGACCAGTTGAGACTGGATGATTTGCAAAGACTCCTACCCTGAGATACTCTTTAAGCCTTGAATCAAAACTGTTCAGAAGAACTCGATGTTTGGCATAAGTAGAGCCTTGTACCAAAGATGCAGGCTAATCTCCATTTTTTAAAATTTATTATTAATTTCAATGAAAATTTACAGAGACTTTGGATTTCCATTCATTCATTGTTACACTTTTCTCCCTTCCCAACCCTCCCCCCTAGTACACTACCCTCTTGGAAAAGTAAAAGAAAAATTCTTCCATTGTTTTATAATCCCTTCCCCCAGGTCCATGCCACCATACAGCCTTTGCTCTGCACTCCTGTCATGACAAGAATGCCTAGTAATTACCCGTGTTAAATAGTTTTCTCCCTTATCTGTTTCAATGCAGTATACATTATTGAACCCAACCTTCTCAGTCTCCTCCCAACCCAGAGGTCAGTCCTGCTTTACAACAGTGGCACCATGATGTATTTGTCCTTTTGTGACTGAGATACTTCACTCAGCATAATGTCCTCCAGGGTCACTGATTTTGAATAATACTGCATGAGTTCCTTGTTTTTCAATGCAGCGTAGTATCCCATTGTGTGAATATACCACAGCTTCTCTATCCATTCGTTTGTTGATGGGCACTTAGGTTGTTTCCAACTCCTTGCTTTTGTGAACAAAGCCACAATAAACATGGGTGTGCATATATCTGCTTGGATGTCAGTTATGGTCTCTTTGGGGTATATTCCGAGTAGTGGAATTGCTGGGTCATATGGTATTTCTATTTGCAACTTTTTGAGAAAGCGCCATACCGCCTTCCACAGTGGTTGCACCATTTTACACTCCCACCAACAGTGAATAAGGGTTCCAGTTTCTCCACAACCTCGCCAGCATTTGTTGCTTGCTGTTCTGTTAAATTTTGCAATTCTGACTGGGATGAGATGGTATCTCATAGTTGTTTTGATTTGCATCTCTCTTAGAGCTAGGGATTTTGAACATTTCTTCATGTACTTGTTAGCCATCTGAATGTCTTCTTTGGTGAAGTAATCTCCATTTTTTTGCTGTTTATTGTTTACTGCTGCCCTTCAAGTGTGACCAGCCAACATAGTTCGGGCATGTTGCTAGGAAGGGTTTATTCCTTAGAGAGGACATGATGATAGAGAGGGTGGAGAGTCAGAGAAGAAGAAGAAGAAGATCTTCGACCAGATGTATTGATGCGGTGACTGCCACAATGGTCTTTTATGTCAGGAAGTATGAGGATAGCATAGGATAGATAGAATAGGGTTCAGATCTTTTGTTCACAGGGCAGCTATGAGTTGTACTTGACTCGACAGTACCTAACAACAACTATAATGAGTTACTGACTTAAATACAGGAAATATTTCATCCTCACAAAGGCTCAAAAGCACGGGGGTCATTTTATGAGTGTTTTTTTACACATGAGAGGACACAGAAAGTGAGATAGAATAACTTATGACTCCCTAAAGTATGTTTTAGAATCCTAACTCTTCACCTATGGATGTAATCCTGTTTGGAAACAGGTTTTTCTTCTCATCCTGGAGAGGGTGAAGCGTGGCTCCTTGAAAGCAAGGATTCTGAGGATTCGTCTGACATACTTTGGACATGTTACAATGAGGGACCAGTCCTTGTAGAGGAACGTCATGCTTGGGAGAGTGGAGGGACAGCGCAGGGGAGGAAGACCCTCTATGAGGTGGATTGATTCAGTGACTGGGGTAATAGCGATAGATGTGTCAGAGACAATAAGATTGGCAAGGTATAGAGCAGAGTTTAGAGCTGTTGTACATAGGGTCGCTATGAGTCACAGGCGACTCAATGGCACATAACAACAACAAATTAGATGATGGCCTTGTAAGGTGGGTTGTAAATGGAATTGTCTTTTTTATTTATAAAAGTACATATTACACTCAGAGACACATGCAAACAAAGGGAAAGAAATACAATATGTAAGGATTATCTACAAGCCAAGGAAAGAATCTACAGAGCCAAGGTTCTAATTTCAATTTTATTCTCTAGTTTGTGAGAAAATAAATTTCTGTTCTTTGACACCATCCACTTGGCAGCTCAAAAAGGAAGCACAGAACCAGAAAGGAAGTTACCTCTCCAAAGCTGCATAACCAGCCAAAGATTGTTAAGTCAGTTCAATTATATTGGCTTAAAAAAAAAAAAACAAAACCCAAAACATTTCAACATGGTCAAAGCTTTAGTAAATACACACTATTAGGTATCTTGGGCCTGGAAAGAGATCCAACTGTACTTAGTTAGAACTGCCCCGATTCAAAATGGGATTTAGAAATGCATGATAGCTCTCAGGTCATATATTCCTCAATAACACCCTCATATAACACATGACTCACTGGTTTCAGAAGGGCTAAGCCATCGTTATGGTCATCCATTATCCATTCCTGGAAGTTCCTATAAGGATGACCATTTTCAGATTGAATCCAACTTAATCATTTGTGAGCATCTTTTCTTGGTGTGACTCTGTGCTATACCTGTTGATACTAAACAGAATAAATCATGAGCTTAGCCTTGCAAGAAATCTTCCAGTACTGAGGAAGAGAAGCAAGTCAGTGGATCACTGGATCATTGTGCAATGATCAGCAAAGTTGGAAACATGTACAAATGAGATACAGCTAGATGAAAGGTAGTTATTTCCAGATGTGGTTTTAAAATATTGGTAAGTGTTCATCCAGAACTTGAAAAGAAAGTCTTACATATGCAGTTTGCTATGAGAAATTTTTATCTAATCTGAATAAATAATAAAAGGCAGATAGAAATAAGAGTTACAGCTAACATGGTCTACAGGTGTCAGATCTTACATCCCAAGCTAAGAAGCTTGGATTTTATCTTGAAGACATGATTCTAAGATCCTAAAATGATAATCTGATTTTGTTTTCAGCAAATACATTCTGTTATCAGGAAGAATGAATCAAATTAAGCTAGTGAAGAGGCAAGAAGACTCTCTAAGAATATAAAGGAGAGATGTGGAGATTAGTGCTTCAGAAAGGACAGACAGTAGGAAAATAGAAAGAGGATTTGGTAAGCTATTGGAATGGGCTGTGAGGAGGTAGAGGAGTTCCGGATGACTCTCAGCTTTGTGTCTTAGATGGGTGGGTGGTGGCTGGTAGCACCAGTTGTGACAGGGCCTGTAGGGAAAATAAGTAGGCAAAAGACGATAGGGTAGGAGGATAATGAGTTCTGGTTTGGACTTGTTGAGGTTGAAGTGGCAGAAGGTCTAGAGAAACAGGCAGAGCAAAGCTCCAGATAGAAAGTCTTCTTTATGCTCATAAAGAAATGGCCAGATGGATTCCTCTCAGAGAGCAGAAGTGTAAAACACCCAAGGGGGAGGTGGAAGAGCCTTAAGATGCAAATTATCTACTGTTGAAACAAACTGATATATATATGATAAAACACAGATTGCATTCCCAACCTCAGGAGAGCAGTGTAGAAGGATCACCAACACCCTTGGTTTCTGACTTATTTGTCCCCATATGCCCGTTTCTACAAATTATATCACATCTGACCCAAAGCTGAAGACGAACCCATAAAAGCTACTTCTGCATGTCTCACTTTATCCTTCCACATCCACCTCATTTCATTCATCCTCCTCATTTAATTTATCCTCAATCCCCATTATATTTTACTCTGTTTTAGTCATTCGTAATTCCCTCTACTCCACTTCCTTATGCTAGGTAAAATATCATTTATCTGTCTCCTCTTTTGCTATCCACTTCCCTTTTGAGATGTTTGCTTTTAGGGCCAAGGGCTTTATCCTATTCATCATTATTCCCTTGTTACCCAGAAAAGTGCTTGGTAAGTCATAGGATGTGTTCACAAGGTTGTGCCAAGAAGTCTGGAGAACAACTACCTGGCCAAATGACTGGAAGAGATCCATATTTATTCCTATCCCAAAAAAAGGTGATCTGACAGAGTGTGAAAATTATTGAACAATATCACACACAAGCAAAATCCTGCAGAAGATTATCCAAAAATGACTGGAATCATACATTAACAGAGAATTACCAGAAATACAAGCTAGGATTAGAAGTGGCCATAGCACTAGAGTCACTATCGCCAATGCCAGACGGATCTTGGCTGAGAGAAGAAAGTACCAGAGGAATGTCTATCTGTGTTTCGTTGACTATGCAAAGGCATTTGACTGTGTAGATCACAACATACTGTGGCTAACCTTGAAAAGAATGGGAATTCCAGAACACTTGGTCATGCTTATATAAAATCTATACTTGGACCAAGAAACAGTCATCAGAACAGAGCAAGGAAACACTGCATGGTTCAAAATCAGGAAAGGAATGTGCCAGGGATGCATCCTATCTTCATACTTTTCAATCTGTATGTGGAACAGATCATTC
Organism: Elephantulus edwardii; assembly: GCF_000299155.1. NCBI lineage: Eukaryota > Metazoa > Chordata > Mammalia > Macroscelidea > Macroscelididae > Elephantulus > Elephantulus edwardii. The sequence goes on along the minus strand of NW_006399783.1, from coordinate 6,445,291 downwards.
AGAAGGCTAGGCTTTATGAGAAGGAATGTGGCATCAAGATTTGAGGAAGACTCATCAACAGCCTGCATTATGCAGATGATTTGACTTTGTTTGATGAATCTGAGGACTTGAAACACTTGCCGCAGAAGGTCAAGGACTGTAGATTCTCACCATTGGGATAATTGGCAGCAGTATGAGGGATGGAGAAGAGATTAAGATTGTTAGCAATTACAGCTTGCTTGGCTCCACAATCAACACTTTTTGGCATCAGCAGTCAGGAAATCAAAAGACTAATTCCATTGGGGAAGTCTACTGTTTGGGACCTCTCCAAAGTGCTAAAGAACAATGATGTCAGTCTAGAGACTAAAGTGCACCTGATCAAGGCCATGGTCTTTGCAATTATTTGCTATGCATCAGCTAGCTGGGCAATGACTAAGTGAAAAAGAAGAATTGATGCCTTTGAGTTGTGGTGGTGGAGAAGAGTATTGAGCATACCATGAACTGCCAGGAGATCAAACAGGTGTGTCTTGGAAAGGGTGAAACCAAGTTTCCCCTCGGAGGCAAGGATTTTGAAGAAGCCAGGAGGGACCAGTTCTTGGAGAAGGACATCATGCTTGGAAGGGTGGAAGGGTGCACAAGAGAGGAAGACCCCAGATGAGATGGATTGTCATAGTAACTGGGGCAGTGGGTTTAGGTGTGTCAGAATCAGTGAGACTGGCTCAGGATAAGGCAGGGTTCAGAGCTATTGTATATAGGGTTGCAATGAGTCACAGATGACTCAATGGCACGTAACAACAACAATCATAGTTAATTGTTAGGTGTCATTGAGTCAACTCGAACTTTTAGTGATCCTATAAATAACAGACCAAAATCTTGTTCTATCTTACATCATCCTAAAAATCTTTGCCGCACTCGGCCCATAGTTATAGTCACTGTCAATCATCTCATTGAGGGTCTTCCTTCCACCTTTCCAAGCAGATCTTTTCCCAAGGACTGGCCCCTGATGATAACGTGCCCAAAGTATATGAGATAGTTTTCTCATTCTTGCCTCTAAGAAGTACCTAGTTACACTTCCTTCAACACAAATTTGGTTTTTTTTGTAAATCATGGGATACTCAATACTCCACCAACAACACATTTAGAAACATCAATTCATGTTGTCGTTGTTGTGTACCATCAAGTCAGAACTGACCCATAGCTGACCTTCCAGTGGGTTTTCAGAGGCAATTAATCACACGAGAGGAGATTTTCCATCTTTCTTTCACAGAATAGCTGGTAGATCTGAACCACTTGCTTTCGGGATTGCAGTACAGATTCTTACCACCAAGCCACCATTGTCCAGTTTTCAGATGTATAAGGAATGTTAGGCTGTGGGATTGGTTTATTAACCTCCCAGGATCAGATACCTTACAGAGGACTAAAAGTTCCCCCCAGAGTAGATTGTCACAGACACATGAACACCATATAAGTGAGGAAATAAATTGTATTAAATAAAAGGAAGAAAAATAAATTTTATTCATAGTAGTACACTTTTTAAGAAACTGACAGTGGGTCATCTTAAGAGTAAGAAAGACATTGATCTTGGGTGGTTGTTGTAACTGTGTGCCTATGAATTGAAACCAACCCATAGTTGACCTTTCAGCAGGTTTTCAAATCACAGGAGGAGATTGTCCGTCCTTCTTCAGAGCAGCTGGTAAATTCCAACAATGATTGAAGGGAGTTTTCTTCCTGGTTTGATAACTTTTTCTATGACTCCCTCTGGCTGGTGAAGAGTGGTAAATCTTCCACAGATTGAGATCATCACTTACTGTCGTGTTTTTCAGATAGAAAACAAAACTGGAAATGAGGTGGCCTGTTCATACTGCAGTGGTACCAGAGCTTACCAGAATTGACTATAGTAGTGTTAGTTATCTTCATTGTCATGTTCCCTTAGTTCTCTCTGACCCTAACAAGAAGCAATTGAAAATACTATGGTTTGGATCAGTCACATCTTAGTCTTTAAACTAACATCCTTACTCTTTAGTGTTTTGGATAAATCACTGACAGCAGATTTTCCCAATACAACACTTCTTTCTATTTCTTTCCTTTTTTTAAATTTTATTATTTTTGTGTGAGTGTACCATCAAATCAGATCTGACTGGTACAGGAGGAGATTGTTCCTCCTTCCCCGGCAGAGCATCTGGTGGATTCGAACCGTGTGCCTCTGGGATTGTAGTTGCAGTTCCTTGCCACTAGGCCACCAGAGCTCCCCTAATTTTCTTTTTTTTTTGTCTAGTTGCCTTATTTATTATTCACTTCTCAGTCATCTGATTGATACTGCAAATATCTTTACAATATATAAGTGAATCTTTTATCAACTGCAACATATATTGGATGAATTCTTTCCCCATCCCTACTCCCTATGGAATCTTAAAATAAACAAAAATATTCCCCTTCCATCCCCCACCCCCTAATCCAGTAAAGCGATGACAACAACATCTTGGTATTGTTTTAATTCCAACTTGGTCAGAAGTTCAAAGCAGTAAAAGAGAGAGTACTAACAAGAACTAAGATGCTTACTGTCTAAAATAGAATATTTTGGTTCAAATTTTTGTTGTGTGTGTGGTTCTTTATTGTTGGTTTTGTCTGTTTTTTGAAAGAGGACAGTTTATTATCAATTCACAATTAAAGTAGCATGCAATTCATTATGATTTTTTAAAAAACTTTACATTTTCAATTCTTGGCAACGGCAACAAACCACATTATCGAGGGATGTAATGCAGACTTGGAAAGTTGTGCGAAAATGACTGTCTCCCTTCTGGTCATGGATATATCCAATGGATTGTAGATTCACTGTACTGTAAAACCTTCATTTATACATGCACTTCATAAAATTATTTTTTCTTAACTGAATAATTTACCCTGTTATAGATTGAAGCTCAACATCAAGAAAACAAAGATTCTCACCACTGGGCCAATTGGCAGATCAGTATGGATGATAAAGAGATTGAGATAGTTAACAGTTTTAGTTTGCTTAGTTCCATAGTCAACACTCTTGGTAACAGCAGCCAGGAAATCAGGAGATGAATCGCATTGGGAAAGTCAGCTCTGAGGGACCTCTCAAGAGTACTAAAGAACAATGATGTCAGGCTGGAGACTAAGGTGCTCCTGATCCAGGCTATAGTCTTCACAATTACGTGCTATGCTTCGGAGAGTTGGACAGTGACTAGGGATGATAGAAAGAGCATTGATGCCTTTGAGCTGTGGTGCTGGAGAAGAGTGTTGAATATACCATGGACTGCTAGGAGAACAAACAGGTTTGTCCTGGAGAGGGTGAAGCCAGAATGCTCCTTGGAGTCAAAGATTCTGAAGCTTCGTCTGACATACTTTGGACATGTTGCAAGGAGGGATTGACTGGTTCTTGGAGAGGGATATCATGTTTGGGAGAGTGGAGGGACGGCGCAGGAGAGGAAGACCTTCGATGAGACGGATCGATTCTGTGATTAGAGTGGTGGAAATGAGTGTGTTTGAGAAGGCGAGGTTGGCACGGGATAGAATGGTGTTTGGGGCTCTTGTACGTGGGTCACAATGACTTGCAAGAGATTCAATGGCACATAACAAAACATGTGTATATACAAACAGATAATTTTTGTCTCAGTATAATCTATACAACATAAATCCACTATTTTCCCCTTTTATTCTGAGGCTCCTTCTAACATACTTTGGACCTGTTGTAAGGAGAGACCGGTCCTTGGAGAGGGACATCATGCTTGGGAGGGTGGAGGGACAGCTCAGAAGAGGAAGGCCCTCGATGAGGTGGATTGATTCAGTGACTGGGATAATCGGGATGAGACAGTACGATTGGCACAGGACAGAGCAGAGTTTAGGGCTGTTGTACATAAGGTCGCTATGAGTCGCAAGCGACTCGACAGCCCATAATAACAGCAATGGTGAGGAAGCATCTATCCTTCTGAATCGCCAGCCAGTTCTCTTTTTGCTATCCATGGTAATGGCCCGCACGTAGGACTGGGTAGTTCAGCACCGGGAGTTCCAATGCCCTTTGTCTATGCCAGGGGATTGCACTTGGTCACGTAGAAGTATTGCTTCAGTTGGCCTTTCCATACAGGGACTTTTTCAAGGACCGTGACGGTCCCACCCGACATGTCCACTGCAGTCTTTTTATCTGTGCCTGTCACCTACTCACTAATACTGTCACACACACTCAGCTCCCCACGGAGGGCAGGGGCAGAGTGGCGCCAGACCCTCATAGATATGTTTGCAGCATCCAGGTAAGTTTTGCATTCCTCAAGCAGAAAGAGAAGAGGAGGGTCCAAAGGCCCTTGACCACTGAGCATCACCCGGAAGTGTACAAGTCCCCGCCCTTACTGTTTTCTTCATTGGGTGGAACGTTCTCGTCCTCATCCAGCAGCTCTTCTATCACGTGTTCAAGAGTGCCAGCCAACCACGTCAGGCCTCTGGAACCTACCTTGGCCGGTTCACGCTCTCCAGAGTCCCATGGGTAAGTCCCACGTCGGTAAGCCAAGCTGCTTTGTCCTCGGATGTTTGCGTCTTTCATGGGGGCAGCCTTCATGCAACCGAAGCATGAAATAACCACAGTAAGGGAAAGGATGGTCATCACTCTAGTCACCAGGTGGAACTCGGGGTCCACACAAAGCTCACATCGTCGTCCGCTCCTGGCTTCGGTGCCCAGCCCCAATTCCCGTCCTGGTGCCGCGCCACGCTGGTGCCACCGCAGTGCGGGCGGCCGCAGTGTGAGCGTCTCCTCGCCGCTTCGCCAGGAGGCGCATGGGGCCGGCGTGTGGTCCCCGCCTGGGAGCCCGCTGCGCGATGGGGTGCTGCACGGTGAGCGGGCCCGACAGTATTATTCTATTTCTTGACTGCTGCTGCCAAGGGTGTTGGTTGTGGGTCCAAGGAAAACTGAATCATTGACTTCAGTCTTCTCCATGTATCATAACATTGCCTTTTGGTCCAGTGGTGAATATTTTTGTTTGCTTGATGTTGACATGGAATCTAAATTGAAGGCTAGAGTCTTTGATCTTTTTCAGTAAGTATTAGAAGAAATGATACTATTTGTTGGCCTAGTAGTAAGACGTTGTGCTGCAATCTCGAATGCATGGTTCGAATCCACCAGTTGCTCTGTGGAAGAAAAATGGACAATCTTCTCCCGTGCCATTTACTGCCTCTGTAAACCCATTACAGGGTCAGCTATGGGTTGATTATGTCTAGATGGTAAGCAACAACAACAATTTTAGTCGTGCAGCGCTGTTACAACAGAAGTACCACAAGTGGATGACTTTAACAAACAAAAATTTATTTTCCTGCTGTTTAGGAGATTGTTGTTATTCTTAGGTGCTGACAGGCTCTAAATTTTTGCAACCCCATGTGTAACAAAAAGGACATTTGCCCCATCCTGTACCGTGCTCAAAATCTCTTCTGTGCTTAAACCCGCTGCTGCAGTAATTCTGTCCAGTGAAGGGTCCTTCCAAAAATAATCTCCTGCTGAGGCGGCCCAACCACTCAGGCCAAAGTATGAGTTGAAGTCTTATCATCTTTGCTTCTAAGGACCATTCTGGCTACAGATCTTCCAAGGCAGATTTGTTTTTTATTTTGGCAGTGCATGATTGTCGAGGATTTACTCATGTCCCTCCAAAACACATTATGTTATAGTATGGGATCTGTATGATAATCCTTCAGAATCTTTTAAACCAAATAGTCGTAGGAGGATTAGGGTGGAACACAAGGTCCCTTGATCCTGTCTTAGCCATATTTGGATGGGAAGGGAGTCTTCAGGATAGAAGCAGAACAGACAAGGGAAAAGGAATGTTGGGGTGGTTACCTGCAGGATGGAACCAGATGGAGCTTATGCTGGGAGCCAATGAAGGGCAAAGGTCAGATGAAGTAACTGAAACCAGGCCACAACCAATCAAAACCCGGGACTTTGGTGCCCTATAATCCTGACCTGTGCAGGAGAGGTTCACCCCAAGACAGTGTTTAAGTGAATAAGTGACAACAGGAACAACAAACCAGTACCAGTCACCACATGATACCAGAAGCATGTCAAATTGTGGAGCCAGGCCACTACAAGACAAGACACCAGACCTGCTGAAGCACCTTTCTTCACTTCTGCTTCTGGGAGAAGCCTATCTCATGCTATGAGATGTATCTTTCCTTTACCTTATTTCTCAACCGTATGCTCTAACAAAGGCTGATGCGCACCAGGATTACTGTTTCCCAGCAGAGCATGACCAAGCTGAAACCAGGGATCTCATCCTTGGCTGATCTTTCTCTCTGTTATCCTCCACCCAGCTCAATTCTTTGCCTGGGAAAAATTCAGGTACTTATTGTACGTAACAGAAAGTTTCTTAGGGTGTGACCCCTAATACCTTTTATCCCACTATAAACAAATGGGAAGAAAATCTGGGATCTTTGCTATCACTAAGAAATAATCGTGCTCATGTGGAACCTATACCTGGACCAGGAGGCTGTTGTGCAAACAGAGCAAGGGAACACAAGAGAGTGTGCCAGGGTTGTATTATCTCTCCATACCTATTCAATCTGTATGCCAAGCAAATTATTCAAGAAGTTGGATTCTTTGAAGAGGAATGTGATATCAGGATTGGATAGTGACTCATCAATAAACTGTTTTATTCAGCTGACACAACCTTACTTGCTGAAAGTGAGGAGGATTTGAAGCTCTTGTTCCAGTATATCAAGGAATGCAGACTTTGGTATAGATTACATCTCAATGTCAAGAAAACAAAGATTCTTACCACTGGACCAATAGGCAGCATCATGATAGATGGAGAGGAGATTGAAACTGTCAACAGCTTCATCTTGCTTGGATCCACAATTATCACCCTTGGTACCAGCAGTCAGGAATTATGGAGATACATTGTCCTGGGAAAATCTGCTCTCCAAATTATTTAGGCATAATGATGTCAGTTTCAGGACTTAGGTGTGTCTGACTCAGGCAATGATCTTTCCCGTTATTTTCTATGCATCTGATATCTGGACAATGAAATGAATTAGGATGACAGAAGAAGAATTGACACCTTTGAGCTGTGGTGTTAGAGAATGGCACTGAATATTTTATGGACAGCTAAGAGAACAAACAGCTATGTCTTAGAGAGGGTACAGCTGGAGTGCTCTTTGGAAGCAAGAATGATGAGGCTTCACCTCACACACTTTGGGCATGGTACCAGGAGGTGCTATTCCTTGGAGAAGGAAATGATGTTGGGAATAGTGGAGGGTTGTTGAAGGAGAAGACCCTCAAACAGGTGGATTGACACAGTGACTGCTGCAATGGGCTCTAGTGTGTCAGGAAGTGTGAGGATGGCACAGGATAGAACAAGGTTCAGATCTTTTGTTCATAGAGTCCCTATGAGTCATACTCAACCAGCCGGCATCTAACAACAACAAGAAGAAATAATCACCAAGAACCAAGTCCCTGGTAAAGAAAGTTCCTTAACATGGAGGAGGCCAGGGCACATGAGGTCTCCGAGAAACTCTAAGCCCATAAATTCTGAAATAAGGACTTTGCTCCAGCAACAACAAAGAGAAAGGGTCATATCTTAACTTCCTGAAGGTTTTTCCAGGGTCACCTAATTCTTTTTGTTACAGTGACTGTGTGTATTACTTCCATCTTCTTTTGATGCCTCCTGGATCATTAAAGATGTTGCCGTAACATCTCCCAGTATGGCAACTCTAAGGCTTCAATTTGGTTTTCAATTCTTTCAGCTTGAGAAATGTTAAACACATTCTTCGCTTTGTATTCTCCAATCCCACTCTCTTCACTTATTCTTCACTTATTCTCTTCCGTTATAATACTATGTTTTATCTTCTCGAGTTGCCCTTTGAAATTTTCTGTCCAGCTTTTTTACTTCAGCATCTATTCCCTTTATTTTGGTTTCTCAATGCTCTATGCAATTTTCAGAGTCCCTTCTGATATCCATTTTGGTTTTCCTTTCTCCTTTGTGTTTCTAATGACCTTTCTTTTTTTTTTTTTCTTTTTTTTCCCTTTTCTCTTCTTCTTCTCCCTGCCTCTTTTGAAACAGTCCCTCGGTAAGGACTATCCACTTAGCTTTGTATCCAAAGACGAAATTTGTAGGTGAAAGGAGTTAGGAGTTAGCCTTCGTTAGAGACTGGTTCATTTCAGGGTCGAAAATATGGAACGCTTCACGAATTTGCGTGTCATCCTTGCGCAGGGGCCATGCTAATCTTCTCTGTATCGTTCCAATTTTAGTATATGTGCTGCCGAAGCGAGCACTCTAATGACCTTTCAATCTCTTCATGGATGATATCCTTGATGCTATCCCACAATTCACCACCTGATTGTAATCTTTGATGTTCAATGTCTCAAACCTGTTCTTAAGATGATTTTTTCAAATTCAAGTGAGATAAAATCAAGGTTCCATTTTGGCTTTTGTGAACTTGATTTCATTTTCGTCAGCCTTAACTTGAACTTCCACATGAGTAATCGGCGGTTTGTCGACAGTCAGCACCTGGCCTGGTTTTGACTCTGATATTGCACTTCTCCAGTGATTCCTTCCACAAATGTATTCAATCTTACTTCTGTACAGTCCATCAAGTGAGCTTGATCTGTAAAGTCACCATTTATGTTTTTTAAAAAAATATATTTGAAACCTGAAGGTTCACCTGCGGTTGAAGGATCAGTTTCCAAATTCACTTAAAAGACAAAGAAAAAGCATGGAGTTCAGAAAATTCTTTAGGTTTTGAAGGCAATATATCCCATCTAGGGAAATTCTCTGGTCCCTTTTACTAGGTAACAGATGGATAAGAGGTTGAGGTAACAATTACAGCTTGCTTGGCTTCACTATCAGCACTCTTAGCACCAGCAGTTACGAAATCAAAAGACAAATTGCACTGGGAAAATCTGCCATCAGAGGCCTCTCCAGAGTACTGAGAAGCAACAACATCAGTCTAGAGACTAAGATGCACCTGATCCAGGCCATGGTTTTGCGATTACTTGCTATACATCAGAGACCCAGAAAATGATGAAGGATGACAGAAAAAGAAGAATTGATGCCTTTGAGTTGTGGTGCAGGAGAAGAGTCTTGAACATACCATGGACTGCCAAGAAAACAAATAGGTCTGTCTTGGAGAGGATGAATCCAAGTTTGTCCTTGGAGGCTAGGATTTTGAAGCTCCACCCCACATACTTTGGCCATGTGGCCAGGAGGGACCAGTCCTTGGAGAAGGACATCATGCTTGGAATTGTGACAGCACAGGAGAGGAAGACCCTAAATGTGATGGATTGATACAGTAACTGGGGCAATGGGAGTAGGTGTGTTGGAGTCAGTGAGACTGGCTCAGGCAGGGCAGGCTTCAGAGCTGTTGTACATAGGGTCATTATAAGTCACAGGTAACTCGATGGCACACAACAATAACATAGAAAGCTATGAGTTTCAGTAGGGCCACATCAGGGAATGACAATAGAATAGAGGCAGGCCACAGTGCAACTAGCTGTTCACGCAGGTCTTATGATGGTGTAGGTATCTATCCACAGTGTGAAAGTATGAAAAACAAAATTTATGGCTAGCTCTAGTATGAATTTCACAGCATAACTTCTCCCACACACACATTCTAGAGCAAGTCCTGACACTTGTAGAGCAATAGTTGTCTTTTAAGAAATAGCTCTTGTTACTTTACAGGTGACACTGGCCCATGACTTACTCTGGATTGTGCAATGTTTCATGAGTTATTTATTGTGTTTTAATGCGGTGTAGTATCCCATTGTGTGAATTGTATCAATTTTTTTATTCATTTGTAGATGGGTACTCGGGCTGCTTCCATTTCCTTGCTATAATGAATAATTCTGTGATAAATGGAGGCATACATATTTTAAAAAATATATTTACAGTGAATAAATCATTGATTATACAAAATTCAATCATTTAATTTCGGGCCTCATTTCTATCACTAAGTCCATACTTTACAACTACCATTTCTTCTTTATTATTTCCAACTTTTGCATTCCAGTAACCAGTTATAATTAACACATCCTCATCCTCATGTGAGGGTTTCCATATTTGGTCAATTTTATACTGCAAAATTTGGTAAATTTTGGAAAATATCCTCAATTTCTTCCTCTTTGGTGTTAGCTGTTGGTACATACATTTGAATAATAGTCGTATTAACAGATGTGGGTAGTATCCTGTCACTCACAACATTTTACTTCAGGTTAGAACTTGACATTGTCTTTTTAATGATAAATGTGATACAATTCTTCCTCTGTCTTTCATTCCTGGTAGAGTAGATCTAGTGATTGTCTGATTCAAAGGGATCAGTGCCAGCCCAATACATTTCACTAATGCCTAGGATGTTGAAGTTCATGTGTTGCATTTCCTTTTTTACAACTTCAAGTTTTCCTATATTCATACTTCATACATTTCACATTCCAGTTATTAAAGGATGCTTCCAGCTGTTTCTTCTCATTTTGACTGACTTCCAATCTGGGCTCTACCTCTACTACTATAGCTACCTATGTTCCTCTCTTGCTCATAGGGTTTTCAGAGACCTGGTGTTTCAGAAATGGATGGCCAATCCTACTTCCTGTCTTAATCTCTGATTGATCTGCTGGTACCTTTCCACCATGGGTGACTTTTCTGGAATTTGACACACCAGCAGTATAGCTTCTAGAATCATAGTAATCTACAAATTACTCCAACACAGCAAACTGACAGATAAGTGCCATACTAATAGTTGCTGTCCATGGATATTCACTCTGTAAAAGCAAATTGAAGATGTGAGGTCTTCTACTACTTTGAAGGAAAGGTAGATCTACTGTGTTTGGTGGACAATAAATGTTGAGATAGTAGGACAGTTTTTTGGCCCCTCCAGATGATCTTCACAGGTCCGTCCATCATGCTCTCTGCCCAGAACAGTTTGAAAGGATATGTTAGAAAAGAGAGAAAATGCAATTAAAAAGGCAGTGGTGGGAGTGGGGAAATTGACACTAAGAGTCTGGGGAGGGGAAGGGGTGCTGAATTAAAAACTAGCGAAGAACTGAAGCTCAATGACTTATAAGTTTCTATGTCACTAAGGAAAACTTTTTTTAAAATTTATTACTAATTTCAATGAAAATTTACAGAGACTTTGGATTTCCATTCATTCATTGTTGCACTTTTCTCTCCTCCCAAGCCTCCCCCCTAGTACACTACCCTCTTGGAAAAGTAAAAGAAAAATTCTTTCATTGTTTTACAAACCTCTCCCAGGTCCACTCCACCATACAGCCTTCACTCTGGACTCCTGTCATTACAAAACTACCTAATAATTTTCTGTGTTAAACAGTTTTTTCCTTCATCTATTTCAATGCAGTATACATTATCGAACCCATCCTTCTCAGTCTCCTTCCAACCCTGAAGTCAGTCCTGTTTTACAACAGTGGCACCATGCAGTATTTGTCCTTTTGTGACTGAGATACTTCACTCAGCATAATGTCCTCCAGGGTCACTGATTTTGAATAATATTGCATGAGTTCCTTGTTTTTCAATGCAGCATAGTATTCCATTGTGTGAAAATACCACAGCTTTCTCTATCCATTCATTTGTTGATGGGCACTTAGGTTGTTTCCAACTCCTTGCTTTTGTGAACAAAGCCACAATAAACATGGGTGTGCATATATCTGCTTGGATGTCAGTTATGGTCTCTTTGGGGTATATTCCCAGGAGTGGAATTGCTGGGTTGAATGATATCTCTATTTGCAACTTTTTGAGAAAGCACCATACCGCCTTCCACAGTGGTTGCACCATTTTACACTCCCATCAACAGTGAATAAGGGTTCCAGTTTCTCCACAACCTCGCCAGCATTTGTTTCTTGCTGTTCTGTTAAATTTTGCTATTCTGACTGGGGTGAGATGATATCTCATAGTTGTTTTAATTTGCATCTCTCTTAGAGCTAGGGATTTTGAACATTTCTTCATGTGCTTGTTAGCCATCTAAATGTCTTCTTCGATGACGTATTTGTTCATATTCTGTGCCATTTTTCAATTGGATTATTTACCATTATCTTGTTGTGGTGATGAAAACTTTAACTTTTCATTATGACTTGAGGGAGCCATGGTGGCTTAGTGTTAAGAAATTGTCTTGCCAGATCAAAGGCATGAAGTTCAAATCTACCAGCTACTCCCTGGGAAAAAGATGGGCAATCTCCTCTCATGCAATTTAGGGCTTCTGAAAACCTGCTGGTCCCTGAGCTATAAGGAGGTTCCAACTTGATGGTACGTAACAAGTAACATTTAAGGAAAAACGTGCTTGAACACATTTCACATTTTCTCACAAAAAGGAGTCAGATGCTAGGGACATGCCAAATAGCAGAGATTGAAGAAAGTATGTTTTGTAGGTTTTTATTATTATTTGAGTGAGCTCTCATGGCCTAGTGGTAAGGAGGTACACTGCCAACCCAAAGGCAAGCAGTTCAAATCCTGCAGTAACTTCACAGGAGAATGATGAACAATCTCCTCCAATGCCATTTACAGCCTCTGAAAACTCACTGGAGCATCAGCTACAAATTGGTTCTAACTCAACAGCACGTAACATTATTATTTGAATACAAATTGGGTTTCCAATTTGCGTACATATTTAATGTTTGATGGCGTCGATTATTTACACATTGAAACAGAACTTTTCCCATTTCCTCCTTTGATTTCTGTTTTCATTTGTCCTTCTTCCCTAGTCCTTGCTGCCTTCAAGGCCTCATGAGCAAATGTTGCCCTTTTGATCTCATATTCTCTATTGATCACTTTAAAGGTGGAAAGATGAAAGATAAGTGATAAAACACTGAAAGCTGAGTGATGGGAGTAATTTCTTTTCCATAGATAGAAGAAACTAGGCAACAATTTCATTTTGCACACGAATTTGAAGCTCTGGGTGGCACAGTTAAGCTTTCAACCAGCAGCTATAAGAATTGGCAGTTTAACTTTCTTTGAAGATGGCACCAAAAGCAAAGAAGGAAGCAGCTGCCCCTTCCAAAACTGAAGCCAAAGCAAAGGGGTTAAAGGCCAAGAAGGCAGTCATGAAGGATCTCCACAGCTGCAAGAAAAAGAAGATCCACCAGTTACCCACCTTCCGGCGGCCTAAGATGCTGGGAGTCAGAAGGCAGCCCAAATACCTGAAAGACTGCCTGCAGGAGAAACAAGCTTGACCACTAAGCCATCACCAAGTTTCCCCTGACCACCGAGTCAAAGAAAATAGACAATAACAGTACACTTGTGTTCATTGTGGATGTCAAGGCCAATAAACACCAAATCAAACAAGCTGTAAAGAAGCTTATCACACTGATGTGGCCAAGGTCAACACCTTGATCAGGCCTGAGGGAGAGAAGACCTATGTTTGACTTGCTCCTGGCTAACATGTTTTGGCTGTTGCCAACAAAATTGGGATCATCTAAACTGATTCCAGCTGGCTAATTCTAAATAAAAAAATTTTTGCACAAAAATCAAAAAGAGTTGGCAGCTTAAACTCACCCAGAAGCATGTCAGAAAGCAAGACTGGTGATTTGCTTACAAAAGGTCACAGGCTTGAAAATACTCTGGAGCATTTCTACTCTGGACATGTGACAGTCACCAGGAGTCAGGCTTGACCCCATAGAACTAACAACAGCAATAGCTACTTGACGTCCAGTAAGGACAAAGAGGCTACACAAGATCACTCCATAATTTGTGGCTGACCTATCACAAGAATGTTCTCCACTTGAAGTCCAATGTTAGTCTCTACTTGAAGTTCAGTGTTAGTCTGTTGTATAAATGATAAATTACTGTGGTAACAACAAAACTAAGCTTCAAACTAAGTGCATCTATATGTGCACTAATTAGTGTGGCCACAGCATTCACCCAAATTTTTATAGCTTCTCATTTCTAGCTTTACTTCCTCTCAAACCATGGTCAGTGCCTCACAAAGCATGTGTATCACTTCCCCTTTGACTTCCAAGTTGACAGTACTGAAGGGAGGCAGGAAACAACCCCAGGATTTGGGAGAGAACAGTGTACACAAGAGGCTTGCAGAACCAGTGGGTGGCTCATATGAGAAAACACTTTTTAAAGCCAAATCAAACCAGAAATCATGCTTTGCATCCAATAAAATAATGGAAAAACAAGACCATTCTAGAAGGTACAGGTCTCTGTGGGGAATGGAATAACAAGAGGAAGGAAAGGTTGAGTGTGACAGAGTTCAGAGTTGTATGTAGGTATTTTAGCTGGTAGTTCTAGAAGGATGTTTGAGCAAGAAGAAAATTTACTTGAAGTCATCTATTTCTACTCAACAAATATGGAGACTTGAATAAAAAGAAAAGACAAACATAATGCACTAATTACAATTAGTGTCCAATTCTACATAGCTTTAATCTGGCCAGATACTCTATATATTTAACCTTTTTTCTTTGAACTATCAATAACTACAATAAATACAGCTAACACTTTCTGATTTCTGCAGCTCTAGCATTGTTGTGGTTGTTATGCACCATTGAGATGGAACTGATTCACAGCTGACACTCTCACAGGTTTTCAGAGGCAGTAAATTGGAGGAGATTGCCTATCTTTGTCCCACAGAGCAGCTAGCGGATCAGATTCAAGCTGAGTGCCTTTGGGTTGGCTGTGCAACTCCTCACCAATAAGCCACTAGACATCCGTAGTTCAAGGGTTGGGTTTTGTTGTGTGCAATTGAGTCAGAACTGAGTCATAGTTGACCCTTAGCAGTTTTCAGAGGCAGTTAATCTCACAGTCAGAGGTTACCCATCCTTCACTAGGCCACCAGAGCTAGAATTCTCACGTTCCATGCAGGAGTCCTGGAATCCGTTCCCAGTTAACGCACTTTAAGTGCAGTCACCAACCACCTGCCAATGGAGGCTTTTGTGTTGCTATGCTGCTGAAGAGATTTTAGCAGAGCTTCCAGACGAAAAAAAACTTAGTAATCAACTCTCATCAAAAATTCCAATCACAATGGTCCAATCTGCAGCAGTGCTTATGGATGGATGGTGCAGAGGTAGGTCCTTCCATTGCAGTGTGGCAGATGGGGGTGGGGGCACCTTAAATCAGAAGCCTATTCAATGACAGACAACAAATTACTACCTAAATAATGAAACTAATTTCCACCTATGTAGAAACACTACATTCTGCCTGCTGCCAAAAAAACCCAAACTTGGAAACAGGGGTTGGAGTGGATAAAGCCAAAGGGGGATTTTTTTAGTGTTTTTATTTGTTTTACACTGATTTGCATACAAAATTTGTATACATTGTGTTTCACACATTCCTTCATTCACATTTTGTTTCATATGATCATTCCCACACAATTGCTTTGGTGTGGTTGGTTGTTTTGGTTTTTTGGGTGGTTTTTTTAAAATTTTACACTGATTTACCTACAAAGTTCATATGCATTGCCCCGTACACTGGATCCTGCTCATACCCGTGAACCCCATGATTACCCCGGTTACCC
Source organism: Elephantulus edwardii (assembly GCF_000299155.1). NCBI lineage: Eukaryota > Metazoa > Chordata > Mammalia > Macroscelidea > Macroscelididae > Elephantulus > Elephantulus edwardii. The sequence continues at coordinate 6,429,865 of NW_006399783.1, read as the reverse complement.
ATCCCCACTTCTCTGCTGCCTCCTCCCCCTCTTAGATCCGCGTACACGTTTTTCTAGTTACCTATTTCTACAATAATGGTCTTATTCGGTATTTGTCCTTATGGGACTGAGTTAGTTCACTTAGCATAATGCTTTCCAGTTCTTCCCAAATTAGGTAGTAATTTACAAAATTATTGCTCTTGTGTGCTGCACTGTATTCCATTGGATGAATGTATTGTAATTTCTCAATCCATTCTATAGTGATTGAACAGCTTGGCTGTTTCAATGTTCTTGCGATGGTGAATAATGCTGCTATGAACATTGATGTACAAGTCTTTGTGCCTCAGTTTTCATTGTCTCAGGGTATATTCCAAGCAGTGGAATAGCTGGGTCATATGGAATTTTTATGTTCAGCTTTCTAGGGAAACACTAAACTGCCTTCCACAGTGGTTGTACCATTTTACAATTCCAACAGGTTATAAGAGTTCCTATCTCGCCACATCCTCTCCAACATTTATTACTTGCTGCCCTACTAAACTTTGAAACTGCTACTAGAGTGAGATGGTATCTCATTGTGGTTTTGATTTGCATCTCTCTTATTGCCAGTGATTTTGAGAATTTCTCCAAGTGTCTGTTGGCCATCCAAATATCTTCCTCTGTGAAATTTCTTTCTATGTGTTTGTTCATTTTGTAATTGTGTTATCAATCTTTTTCTTGTGGAGGCCCTGTAGGACTCCATAAACTTTTTATATGAGATCCTTCTCTGAAATGGAATTGCCAAATATTTATTCCCAATTAGTAGGTTTTCTTTTCACTCTGCTGGAAAGTTTTTGATGAGCAAAGGAATTTAATCTTTAGAAGGTCCCACTCATCAATTTTATCCTCTACAGATTGTGTACTTCTGGCTGTAATTGGAAGTTTCTTTATATCATAAACTAGGCTGTTTAAGCTTGATCCCAGTTTGTCTCTGATGAACTTTATGGTCTGGGCTTTAGTCCCTAAAGCAAAAGTTTTATTATATATGTATGCTAGCATTAAAATCAGAAAAACTGAGTATCAACTTTGTATCTTTTCTCCATATTTATTCCATCTGTATGCTGAGCAAATAATTCAAGAAGCTGGCTAAATGAAGAATGTGGCATCATGATTGGAGGAAGAGTCAACACAACCTATGTTATACAGATGATGCAACCCTGCTTGCAGAAAATGAAGAAGACATGAAGCACTTATTGAAGATCAAAGACTACACTTTTCAATATGGATTACATCCCAATACCCTCAACATCAAGAAAAGAAAAACTTTCACCATTGGACCAATAGCCAACATTAAGATAGATCAAGAAAAGACTGAAGCTGTGAATTACTTCACTTTACTTGGATCCACATTCAACACCCAGGATAATAGCAGTCAAGAAAACAAGACATGTTGCACTGGCAAAATCTGTGGTCAAGGATCTTTGCTTTCACCAGATGCTCCACTAGAGAAGGAGAGGCGGTCTCCTCCTATGCCAGTTGAATCCGATTAGACAGTACAAAACAAGGCAAAAAGAGAGGATCTTTTCAAACTGTTAAAGAGCAACAATATCACCTTGAAGACTAAGGTATACTTTATCTGAACAGTATTTCTTTCAGTTGCTTCCTATGCTTCTGAAAGTTGCATAATGAATAAGAATGACAGAATTGATGTCTTCGAATTGTGGCATTAAAGAGTATTTGCTAGCTATCCTATGGACTTGCAGAATTAAAAAGAAAGTACAACCTAAGGATGCTCCTTAGAGGTAAGGATGATGAAACTTCATCTCACATACTTGGGCTCATTGTCAGAAAAACCAGTCTTTGGAAAAAGACATCATGCTGGGAAAGGTGGAAGGTCAGAGTTAAAAAGGAAGACCCTCAAGAAGGTAAACCAACACAGTGACTATAACAATGACTTGGGCATGTTGGAGATCTTGAGGATGGCACAGGATAGGGCATGGTTCAGACTTGTTGTTCATTGTTACTAAGAGAGGTAGTTGACTCCATGGCACTTAACAAGAACATCAACAGAAGGTCACTTTTCTCTCACTAATTAACTTCTAGCTGACCCTCCAGGAGGTTTTCACAGGCTGTAAATCAAATCACATGGAAAGAGACTTTCTATCTGCTCCTAATGAACTGCTGGTGAATTGGAGCCTTCAGGGCAGGGTGGCAGTGCAGCCCCCGACTCACTATTAGAGTCATTAGAGTCCTCTCTGTCTTTTAAAATCTTATTAAAGAAATATTAGTTTCTTAATGCTTTTAGATCTCTCCAAAGTACTGAAGAGCAACAGTGTCAGCCTGGAGACTAAGGGGTGTCTGATCCAGGCCATAGTCTTTGCAATTGTATCAGAGATCTAGACAACGACTAGGGATGATAGAAGGATAATTGATGCCTTTGAGCTGTGGTGTTGGAGAAAAGTGTTGAATATACCATGAACTGTTAGAAGAACAAACAGGCTCATCCTAGAGAGGGTGAAACCAGACTGCCCCTTGGAGGCAAGGATTCTGAAGTTTTGTGTAACCTACTTTGGGCATGTTACATGGAGGGATGAGTCCTTAGAGAGGGATGTCATGCTTGGGAAGGTGGAGGGACAGTGCAAGAGAGGAAAACCCTTTATGAGATGGATTAATTCAGTGACTGGGGTAATGGAGGTAGGTGTGTCAGAGACAATAAGATTGGCACAGGATAGAGCAGGGTTTAGGACTGTTGTACAGAAAGTCGCTATGAGTCTCAGGTGATTCCACAGCACATTAACAACAACAACAAAATTGTATATTCTGAAGAATCATTGTAATAATTAAAATTAAATTTGAAAAGTCAGTCAAGTACCTTTCAAAATGTCAGCTCACAGTAAATATCCCTTTTTGCTCTTCACATCATATGACTTATCTTCATAAATGTTGGTATTGGTTTCTCGGAGGGCAAGTCCCTCAAGAGTTGTATTCATATAGAGACAGAAAAACTGACCCAAAGACAGACTAAAAGTCATTAGTTTTTATTTACTGGGACTGGAAATTTAATGATAAAAGAGAAGCAGAGCTTCAAAAACTAACAGACCAGAAGAATTTTCCACAACTGATGTGTGGAATATAACCTACTATTTACACACTTAACACAAACAATCTCCAATACATTGTTAGGTTGTTGTTATTGTTATGCGCCGGAGAGTTGCCTGTGACTCATAGTGACCCTATGTGCAATAGCCCTAAACTTTGCTTTATCCCTTGTCAAGCTTATTGTCTCTGATACACCTACCTCCATTACCCAAGTCACTGAATCAATTCATCTCATATTGAGAGTCTTCCTCTCTTGCACTGTTCCTCCACCTTCCCAAGCATGATGTCCCTTTCCAAGGACTGATCCTGCCATGCAAGGTGTCCAAAGAATGTCAGATGAAGCTTCAAAATCCTTACCTCCAAGGAGCAGCCTGGCTTCACCCTCTCCAGGATGAACTTGTTTGTTCTCTTAGCAGTTCATGGTATATTCAACACTCTTCTCCAGCACCACAGCTCAAAGGGATCCACATCAGTTCTTCTTCTATCATCCTTAGTCATCATCCAGCTTTCTGACGCATTGCAAGTATTGCAAAGACTATGGCCTGGATCAGGCACACCTTAGTCCCTAGACTGATATCACTGCTCTTCGGTACTTTGGAGAGGTCTCTGACAGCAAACTTTCCCCAGTGCAATTCTTCTCTTAATTTTCTGGCTGCTGGTACCAAGAATGTTGATTGTAGAGCCAAACAAACTGAAGCTGTTAACAATCTCAATCTCTTCACCATCTATCATGATGCTGCCAACTGGCACAGTAGTGAGAATCTTTGTCTTCATGATGTTGAGCTTCAATTCATATTGAAGGCTGCAGTCCTTGACCCTCTGCATAAAGTGCTTCAGGTCCTCCTCAGTTTCAGCAGAGTTGTGTCATCTGCATAACAGAGATTGTTGATGAGTCTACCTCCCATCCTGATGCCACATTTCTCCTCATATAACCCAGCCTCTCAGATAATCTGTTCCTCATTTAGATTTAAAAAAAATGTGAAGATAGGACACATCCATGGTTAGATTAAGGAATGCAAATTTAAGAAACCCTTGTCTACTTGGAGAGGGACATCATGCCTGGGAGGGTGGAGGGACAGCATAAGAGAGGAAGACCCTCAATGAGATGGATTCAGTGACTTGGGTAATGGGGGTAGATGTGTCAGAGACAATAAGATTGGCAATGGATAGAGCAGGGTTTAGGGGGGGGGGGGCTCAAAGGCACCGTAACAACAACACTGTCTACTTGACCTTTATCTAGTTCTGTAAACAGATTAGAAGTAAGGGAGGCAAGGGTTAATCTGCCCAAAGCCATTCACAAAGAACTAGAAAAACAAATGGAAGAATTTAGCTTGCTCAGCTTGTTGTTGTGTCAGCAGTGACTCCTAGTTGATCCTCCAGCAGGTTTTCAGAGGCAGTGTATCCTATTGGAATTGATTGCCCATCTTGCTCCTGAGGGGCAGCTGGTGAATTCAAACCATGTGCCTTTGGGTTGGCAACCAGCTGCTTACTAGGAGGCCACCAGAGCTCCCTAGATTTGCTTTGCTGTTGTTAGGTGCCACTGAGTCAAGTACCACTTATAGCAACCCAACAGATCTGAACATTTTCCAATCCTGTGCCATCACCATACTTTCAGACATACACAAGCCCATTACCATAGTCACCATGTCAGCCCACCCATTTGAGTCTTCCTCTTTTCTGCTGCTCCTCTATCTTCCCAAGCATGATGTCCCTCTCCAAGGAATAACCTCTCCCAGCAATATGCCCAGAGTATGTGAGATGAAGCGCCATCATTTTTGCCTCCAAGGAGCACTCTGGCTGCATATTTTCTTTTTTTTCTTTTTTTACCTTTTCTGAGACATACCTGTTTGTTCTTTTGGCAGTCCATGAGATCTTTAATACTCTTCTCCAACACCACAATTCAAAGGCATCAATTTTTTTTCTGCCATCCAAAGTCATTACCCAGCTCTCAGATAAATAGCAAGTGACTGAAAAGACCATGGCCTGAATTAAGTGCTCCTTAGTCCTCAAACCTTTATCATTACTCCTCAATAATCTGGAGAGATTCCTGACTACAGACATTCCCGGTGCAATGTCTCCTGATCTCCAGACTGCTAATATGAAGTATATTGATTATGGATCCTAGTAAGATGAAGTCATTAGCAGTTTCAATCTTTCTGCATTCATCACGATGTTGCCTATCCATCAAACCTAAGATTTACTTAGTTCTGGCCATTTGGGGCCATTTATACAAACTACCGTCCACTGGGGCGTCCGGGATTTGAACCCGGGACCTCTCGCACCCAAAGCGAGAATCATACCTCAAAAACGACTGGAACAGTACATCAGCAGAGAACTGCCAGAAGTCCAGGCTGGGTTTAGAAGGGGTCGTGGTCCTAGGGATATTGTAGCTGATGTTAGATGGATCTTAGCTGAAAGCAGAGAATACCAGAAGAATGTCTATCTGTGTTTCATTGATTATGCAAAGGCATTTGACTGTGTGGATCATAACAAACTGTGGCTGACTCTGAGAAGAATGGGAATCCCAGAACATTTAATCGTGCTAATGCAAAACCTATACTTGGACCAAGAGGCAGTCATCAGAACAGAGCAGGGCAACACTGCATGGTTCAAAATTGGGAAGGGTGTACGCCAAGGATGTGTCCTATCTCCATACCTTTTCAACCTGCGTGCAGAGCAGATTATCTGAGAGGCTGGGCTCTATGAGGAGAAGCGTGGCGTTAGGATTGGTGGACGATCTATCAACAATCTGCGTTATACAGATGACACAACTTTGCTCGCTGAAACTGAGGAGGACCTCATACACTTACTGCAGAGGGTCAAGGACTGCAGCCTTCAGTATGGACTGAGGCTCAATGTCAAGAAGACAAAAATTCTCACCACCAGACCAATCGGTAGCATCAGGATGGATGGCGAAGAGATTGAGAGTGTTCACCACTTCAATTTGCTCGGCTCCACGGTCAACACTCTTGGCACCAGTAGCCAGGAAATCAAAAAACGTATTGCGATGGGAAAGTCTGCGGTTAGGGACCTCACTAAAGTACTCAAGAGCAACGGTGTCTCTCTGGAGACTAAGGTGCGCCTGATACAGGCCACGGTTTTTGCAATCACTTGTTATGCGTCAGAGAGTTGGACAATGACTAGGGAGGATAGAAGGAGAATTGACGCCTTTGAACTGTGGTGCTGGAGAAGAGTATTGAATGTACCATGGACTGCGAAGAAAACAGATTCATCCTAGAGAGGGTTAAACCAGGCTGCTCCTTGGAGGCACGGATTCTGTGGCTTCGCCTGACATACTTTGGACATGTTGTAAGGAGAGACAGGTCTTTAGAGAGGGACATCATGCTGGGTAGAGTAAAGGGACAGCGCAGGAGGGGAAGACCCTCTATGAGGTGGATTGATTCAGTGACTGGGGCAATCGGGATGGGGGTGCCAGAGATTGGCACGGGATAGAGCACGGTTTAGGGCTGTTGTACATAGGGTCACTATGAGTCGCAAACGACTCGACAGCACATAACAACAACACTCCTCCACTAGCAGGTCTGTCCTGGGGAAGGTGAAACGACCTAGTTTCTTGGAAGCAAGGATTTTGAAGCTCTTTCTCACGTACTTTAGACTTGTCGCTAGGAGAGACCAATCCTTGGAGGAGATGGATTAACATAGTGACTGTGGCAATAGTAAGGTTGGCTCAAAATAGGTGTAAGTTCAGAGCCATTGTTCATAGGGTTGCTATGAGTCATAGTTGACTCCAAGGCACACAACGTAACAGCTTAAGAATAAGAGGCAATAATGATTTCTGAATTTTTTTTTTAACCAATTCTCAACTCTGCTTGTTTTCAAACCATCCATTGCCAGTCACTGAATTTCTGGCCAGCTAACTGAGGACAGACGTGGAGGGAAAGGCAAATGATCTCCAATGTTGTTCCTTCCCACTTTAAGTCTACAATGTTACGCGGACACAGTGTTCTGTCTTCAAGGTGAGAAGTGAAGCATTCCGTTCTCTTCTCTGAGGAGTCAGTGTTCCCCTTTGAAACAAGGAGAGCAAGAGAAAAAGGAGTGGGTAAGAAGGTCTCAGAGGGCCACACGTACCAGTAGGAAAGAGTAGATAGCAAGTGATTTAACCTCTCCAGTCCTGCCCAGTCTTCAAAGTGAGTAAGAATATTGTATGTCCACGATTCAGAAAGTTGCTGAACTTATAAGAAGTTTTTAGTAGAGGGCCTAGCCCATGACATACAATAAATACTATCTAGTGGTTAAGGGTGTTATCTAGTTGATAATGGGCTCGCATACGTCCGAGATGTGAGAATGGCACAGGGTACGACAGAGTTCTGATCAGTTGATGATAAGGTTACTATGGGTCATACTCAACTCCACAGCCTCTAATAACAAGGAGTTACGCTGCCAACTCAAAGCCACACAGTTCGAATTCACCAGCCCATTCCGAGAAAGATGGGCAATCTCTTCCCGTGCGATTGACAGCCTTTGCAAATTCGCTAACGGGTTCCGACTCCATGACGGTGAGTTGTTTTGGGTCGGTCTCGTTATTATCATTATTATGATGATGCCAAAGTGAACAATGCAGGTGTTTTTATCAAGGATGAGAGTTACTTTAATTCACAAATATATTTAATAAGGGAATGAAAAGGGATGACTCTAGAGGCCTCGGTTCGGCACTTTCCATGGCACAACAACCAGACCGCTCAGAAGGAAGTCTGCTACTGATAGCACAGCCATCACAGTACTTGAAAATTGTTCCCTTCCTCTTCGTCTCCTCCACCGCCAGCCGAAGCCAAGGCTGTTCCCCTGCCCGCCCACCTCAATTACCACTGGCCGCCTTCTGGCTGGCGTGACTAAGGCTCCGCCCACTTCTCTCTAGGACCACGCTGAGGCGATCTCGGGAAACCGAGGGGCCCTTAAGAGGCCGCCGCGGTGCATCCTGGGTTTTGTAGTCCATTTACGCTGTTGCCGCCAAAGAGCGGGGCCTCACGGCTTGGACGACTACAATTCCCAGCAGCCGGCGGCGAACCGAGCAAGCGGGGCTTGGGTCACGTGGGCGCTCAGCCTGGGCGGGATATTTCTCAGTGCGGCGGCGGCGGCTCCGGGCATCGGGCCTTTTGTCTGGAGCAGCTGTGGGGGGGGCCCCGAGCGGCGAGGCCGCCGGCCTTCCCCAGCTCGCTCGGTCCCGGCCACCCCTCACGGGGGTGGGGGCCTCCCCCTGGGCCGGGCGTCGCCTAAAGCGCCGCCGCCCCGCCCTAGGCCCGCCCCGCCTGGCCTGAGGGGAGGAACCGGCCGGGTCTTAAGTCGCGGTCCGGCGACCTCCCGGAGTCTGAGTTGTTGCCACTGCCTTTCTTGCATCCTACGGGAGGCTGCTCTTTTGCCCCGCAAGCCGACGCCATGAAGATCAAGGATGCCAAGAAGCCCTGTAAGAAGGGGACTTGGGGTTCTAATGGGTTGGGAGGGCGCTCACTGGGCCCGGCCTGAGAACCTCTCGACCAAGTTCCGAGCCCGTCGCTTCGTGCCTGCCTCGCGGCGGGGGCGCTCTTGGCTCGCAGCGGGGGCGGAGGGACCTTTGCAGGCCGGGTGCGGAGCGTCTCCGATCCCCGCCTCCACACACGCTGGGTGGACGTCTGCCGCCCGGAGGCCTGCTCCTCCTACTTCGCTGGTGTCTGAGAGGTGGGGGCAAGAGGGAATTTGGGGTTCGGGTGTTGCTTGACATGCCTAGAGCTACTAAATCTGCCTCTCAGCTTCCCCCCAAGTGTGGTTGGGAAAGGGGTCGTCTCGGCTGTCACTTTGCCAGGGGGTCGGGCAGGAGGGGCTTTTTTACTGCTTTCCAGACCTCTTGCTGGTGCCCTTGAAATCTCCGTGGATCCTGGGGAGTTGTCACATTTGTTAAAATTGGAACTTTTAAAAAACGCACGTGCTTGTTGTGGCCAACTGATAGTTGCCTTGGAATAACAACTAGTTCGTGTTTTATTAGAGAAATAAAGGGGGAAATAGCCTCAGCTGTCTTGGTGAGTCGTAGAATTTTCGATGATTATGTAGGTGCTTTACTTAAACACATCTCAACGTGTTTTGAGAAAGCAGGTAACTTTTTCATTTGCTCGCTTTTATTTTTTTAGTTCCTTCTCGTTTTTATTTTTAACTTTAAAAATAACCCTTTTCTGCAGATAGTGCAGATTGTCATTTTCACACTTTAAGAAGCGTCTTGCAGAACACAAGACGTTTGGGGCTTCCTGCTCATATCTTAACAGTTGTATTGATAGCTTGCAGATTTTTTTTTTTTTAAGTCTTTCCGAATATAATGCCTCCTGTGATCTTTCCAGCAGTTCTAAGAAATCTCCAGCTGTGAGATGGGGCACTGACACCTGACTACCTATCAGGGCTCTTACAAAGCTCATTCTCAAGCATGTTAAAACACTCTGAAAACTGTTCTTCGTTATTTAAATGTTAGATAATTTGGTCTTCATTTTACAGTTGAGGAAATGTAATTTACTGAGGTCCCCGGTAGTTTTTCCAAGACTACATCTTCGACCTATGTATTTTATGCTCACAACCCCTCCATCACCTGACTCCAAGCCCAGTGATGTTTCTCCTGCATGCATAGGGCATAGTCTAAATACTTGGAAAAGCACGACTTTATGACCAGGGAATTTTATCTGTAAGTTTAAAAAAGATGATTTCTTGAGATAACTGAAGAGTTCTGGTTTTGACACTTAATTTATCAGTGATGTACTTAATGACAGTGACTTACATGGCAAAGTATTAGAAACTTCTTATTTGCATTTGCTAAATTAAACATACGTTTTGAGCAGGTGTGGCAGTATAGAACATTTGGCTGTCTTCTCTTAATGTATATCATTTTTCTCTACTTAGCATCTTCATTTAATTAGATGACTTTAACAGACTCAAGATCTAACTTTGTGGTGTTAAATATTTTGTACCAAGATAGTAGTTAAAATTATAAGTAGTATTAAAAGATTATAAAATTAGCTCCTTTTTTAAAAGGCAATTTCATCTACCTTTGTCAGGTCATTATTCCTAAATTAGAAACATTCTGGGGGGAAATGAATCCGTAAACCTTGAAGACTTGGAAGTCTACAATAACACTTAAAACTATTTAGTAAATAACTGAGTAGGAAATTTACTACCCTGCTGGATTCTTTTTCGTCAAAAGAATAAGCTTCTTGTGGGAGGGAGGGGTAGAGGATTATTTCAACTATACACTGTCCTGGAAAGATGTGTGACTGGAAATTATAAATTCTAGTTTTTCACAAATTAATCAGATTAGCTAAAGATGCTTGCTTGGTTGTTTTTTTTATATATTTTCTTTGTTGTTGTTTTA
>NW_006399783.1:6391795-6417553 GCF_000299155.1 Elephantulus edwardii | reverse complement strand
AGATAATTTTACCTCCTCTTTTCCAATTTGGATTCCTCTTATTTCCTTCTCTTGTCTTATTGCTACTGCCAAGACTTCCAATACAATACTGAATAGGAGATGTGATAATGGGCATCCTTGCCTCATTCCTGTTCTTAAAGGGAATGCCTTTAGCCTCTCTCCACTGAGAACAATGTTGGCTCTCGGGTTTGTGTATATACTATTTACTATGTTGAAGAAGTTCCCCTCTAGTCCTATTTTGTTGAGTGTTTTAATCAGGAAAGGGTGCTTGCTTGTTTTGATGTTGAATACATGCACAGATTTTTTCACATGTGTCACATATAACTTCATTAACGAAGTCAATAGTAAGAGATAATGCATGTTTTGGTTTTGGTATTTTGTATGCCTTGCTTTGCAAACTCAGATTCTATCAGGAAATAAGCTGCGTTAGGCAGTGTTTATTTTTTTGTTCTTCTGTACCATCAAGTCGAATCTTGGATTCCACTGACAGAGGAGGAGATTGCCCCTCTTCCAGCAGAGCATCTGGTAGATTTGAACAGTGGTAATGTTTCTAATATAGCTGATCTGAAATTAATTTACTAACAAAATTGATAGAAAAGTCTTCTAAATATAATACTTAAGATGATGGTTTTTATTTGTTTCTCAAAACATCAGCAGTTTCATTTGTAAAAGAATTATGTATATGTTTAAAACGTTTCCAGCATTTTGTTTCTCTCAATGCCATAAGAGTAATTATTATTAAAGAAATCCTAATTTGGCATAGAATTAGGTGGGACTATTGGTGTCAATAGCTCTTTAGGCCTCCCTCACTTCCTTACTACCATTTAGGAAGATAGCAAATGTAAAACACCTTATGAGCCATGGTAGGTTAGTTAAGATAAAGGAAAGATGTCACTGTTACATACCATTTGACTCAGATGCAGCTGACCCTCCATTGAACTCTGATAAGCAGTAAATCACAGGGGAGACGATTGGTGGACTTTCAACCTCAGGAGCAGTTGTGTTGGATTTGAGTTGAATAACTGCTCCATGGCAGTCTCCTCCCATTAAATTTAAGCCTTGGAAAACTGATGGAGGCTACCATTATTTGGAAATTTGTTCCATAGCATTGAGCTTGGTTTAGAATTGGTGTTAGAAATTAATAACCTGCTCTGGTGACTAATTGTCTTCTTTATAATAATTTTAAAAGATAATTGAACGTGGGTGTTTTCATTTTTTGCTTACATAATTTACCTAGTAAGGAATTTGTTTCTTGGTAGCATTCTATTCTTGTATTAGTTTGGGCTAGTTCCATTACGTTTAGGGAACCAGAAGTGGCTCTCAGATCCAGTTGAGAAACGAGTTATTTTTTTGAAGGCTAGATGAATGGATCCTGAGAGGTTCTAGGAAATTATCCTGGAGAATGAACTAACTGTATACTTTTCATTATCAAATTCCATGTTCACTTATATCACTGGAATGATTGTTTTGTTTTTGTAAATGTGTATTTTGGATAATTAATTTCACCTTGGCAATGAAGTGTTTTATTCCCAAAAAATAGAAATTTTAAAAAAATGTTCAGTTTATATATGTTAACTAGGCTGCTTATTCACTGGTGACCTACTTTTAACCTGTTTCTTGGCTAGAAGCAAAACGCCATAAATTTAGGTATTTGTCTGATTCCTTAAACTTGTTAGGGTTTTTTTTGGCCTGTGTGTGGGTTTGTTTTTTTGGTTTTTTTCTTTACACCTCATGTAACTGTTTAAAGGGAGCTTCTGATTGGACTTATCTTTTACCTTATGCCTTCATTGCATATAACTAGTGTTTGGATTCTATACCCCCACCTCCTATGTCCTTTCTTAGGTGGAAAATATAAGTATTGGTAATTAGAGTTACTAGCTGGATGGAGTTTGGTTAAGAATTTGTATCATCTGAGTTCTAGCTGCCTCGTATTTTTGAAATGGCTATTATTTCCTTGTCGTTGGAAAAAAATTCTAGAACTCTTCTGAGGTGGGGAAGAATATGCAGTAGTGGCAACTCCCCCCCCCCCTTTTTTTTTAACTTTTGAGCCACTAGCAGACCTCAGGTCTTTCTCTTTCCCTGCTCACTTTTATGAAATAAATTTTCGTAATTGGTAACTGCTAAAAATACTAAGTCTGAACCTTTTGCCAGCAAGTTGATTCTCATTCTTACATAGCAATGCTATAGGACAGAGTAGAACTGCCCCATATACAAAACAAGTTATCTTCTCAGAGCTTCTGGTAGTTCAAACCTCGGATTTTACAGTTAGCAATTGAGTAAACACTGACCTTCCAGAACTTTTTGCTAGAACTAGAAAATTGTATATTCTAGTTGATGTATTATAAAATCTAAAAGATTCATAGTTTGCAAGTGTGTTGTAGTTGTTGTTACTGTTGTGACAGTAGACGTGACTCATAGCAACCCCGTAAACAATGGATCAGGACCCTGCCCTTACCTCTGATGTTCTTGATCCCATTATTATAGTCACTGTATTAGTCCATCTTGCTGAGGGTATTACTATCAGACCCTCCACCTTTCCAAGCCTGATAGTCTTTTTCCAAAATCGCATCCCTCCCAACTACACACCCAAAGTATGTGCCACCCTTTCTACCAAGGAGCACCCTGGTTGGCAATTTGTCCAAGATAGGTTTGTTGCATCTCTTCGGTCATCCTTAGTCACTGTCCAACTTCCAGATACATAGCAAGTAATTGAAAAGACCATGGCTTGTATTGGGTACACCTTAGAATTTTGTTTTTGTTTTCTTCATTGTTACACATTTTCTTACCACCTCCCCTCCCAGCCCACCCCACAGTGCATCCCTTGTTCCAGATTGTTGTCATACAGATAATGCCTAATCATATATTCCTTTCAATTTTTCCTCTCATCTCTTCCACTGCAGTATTCATTATTCACTTTCTCATTCTCTCTCCAAATCCCCACACCCACCCTGTATTCTTTTATTACAGCCATGTTAGACAGTATTTGTCCCTTTGTGACTGAGATATTTCACTCAACATAATGTCCTCCCGCTCCTCCGTGTTTGTATATATTGGGGTTTTTAAAATTGTGTGTGTGTGTGTGTGTGTGTACTGGCAAAAGGCCGGCCATGTTCTTGACTCCTCCCAGGGTCTCTGGAACTGCTCCTTGACAGAAGGAGCATGGTGGTGTGAGTGCAGGAATGTGACAAGCTTTTGGAGTCGAGTGTTTTTCCGGACATGTGACTGTGATGTGCCAATCACAACAAACTGGTAACTCTGAGAAGAATGGGAATTTCAGAACACCTGATTATTTTACGCAAAATGTATACTTGGACCAGGAGGTAGTCAGAATAGAGCAAGGGAACACTGCATGGTTCGGAATTGGGAAAGGTGTACACCAGGGATGTGTCATATCTCCATACCCTCTCAGTCTATATGCAGAGCAGATTATCCGGGAGGCTGGGTTCTGTGAGGAGACATGTAGCATCAGGATTGGAGGAAGACTGACTCATCAACAGTCTGTGTTATGCAGGTGCTAAAACCTTGGTTGTTGAAACTGAAGAGGGGCTGAAGCACTTGCTGCAGAAGGTCGAGGACTGCAGCCTTCAATATTATAGATTGAAGCTCACCATCAAGAAAGTAAAGATTCTCACCACTGGGCCGATTGGCAGCATCATGAGAGATGGTGATGAGATTGAGATTGTAAACAGCTTTCATTTGCATGGCTCCATAATCAACACTCTTGAGACCAGCAGCCAGGAAATTAAAAGACGAATTACATTGTGAAAGTCGCTGTCAGAGCGCTCTGAGTTACTGAAGAGCAATGTTGTCAGTCTGGAGATTAAGGTGTGCCTGATCTAGTTCATAGTCTTTGCAATTACTTGCTATACTTCAGAAATTTAGACAATGACTAGGGATAATAGAAGGAGAATTGATGCCTTTAAGCTGTGGTGCTGGAGAAGAGTGTTGAATATACATGAACTACTAGAACAAACAGGATTGTCCTAGAGAGGGTGAGATCAAGCTGCTCCTTGGAGGCAACGATTCTTAAGCTTCCTCTGACATACTTTGGGCCTGTTGCAAGGCGAGACCAGTCCCTGGAGAGGGTCCTCATGCTTGGGAGGTGGAAGGACAGCACGAGAGGAAGACCCTCGATGAGATGGATTGATTCAGTGACTGGGGTAATGAGGGTAGGTGTGTCAGACATTAAGTTGGCACAGGATAGAGTAGGGTTTAGAGGTGTTGTACATAGGGTCACTTGTAGCAAGTGACTCAGCGGCACGTCACAACAAAAGTGAATGAGAAGTAACTCAGTTTAAATATTATAACTAATATGTCATATTTTTGTTTATAACTTTTAAACTTTATGGGAAGGTTTCTTTTTGCATTTGGATTGTTTCATGCAAATAAATCAACATGTCTGAAAAGCCTTTTAAAGAAGCAGTGGAAGATTATGTATATTTTTTATCATTTACATTATAATTGTACCTAAGCAAAATATTTTCTTGGAAAATTCTATGAACCTTAAAATTTTGATATATTTCAAAGTTTAATTCAAGGAATTTTCAGTTATTGGAAGCATAGATAGCTGGCTGCGCCATACAAAGTAGTCTTTGTTAGACATCATCAAGACAAGTTTGAGTCTTGGAACTCATGCATATCTTTAGAAAAGTATATATTCTATCTCCTCCAATATTTTCTCTTTATAAGAGAAATTATTTCCTAGGCAGTTAGGTTCCTTTTAAAATTAATAGTTTTTTGTTAAAATTTAATATTCATCATGTAAGTGTTAACTAAGGCTTTTGCTTTCAAGAATGAGTGTTCAAGTATTTATAAAGTTGAAAGCAGAGTGTTCTGAGTGAAAATAGAAATGGCGAGAAGGAACTTTTAACCCCGTAACGCTTTAAAGTTTTACAGTTTGCTTCCTTTGTATACCACACTTATTGACAGTATGGTTTCACATTTACAACAATAGTGGAGGGAAATGTATTATTTGAACATTTTGTGCCTTTATGACGTATCCCTGGCAATAATGATTGCTGAGATGCTAGGCAAGGATAACAACTTGCTGTGATACTTAGGTTATTATAGTTCGGTTTGGCTGATATATATATATATATATATATATATAATATTTCTGTAATGATGTGATTTAGTAGTTTTGTAATAATATAAGCAGGGAACTCTGATGGTTTAGTGGTAAGGAGTTACACTGTTACCCCAAAGGCATGCAGTTCAAATCCACCATCCGCTTCTTGCTCATACAATCAGATGCATAGTAAGTGAAAAGACCATGGCTCAGACTCACCTTAGTGCTTAAACTGACATCATTGCTCTTTATTAATTTGGAGAGGTCCCTTATAGCTGCCTTGCTCAATACAATACATCTGATCTTCTGACTTTGGGTACCAAGGATGTTGATTGAGAATCCAGGTAAGATGAAATCATTGATTTCAGTCTTTTCATCCATCTATAGTGAGGATTTTTGTCTTGATGTTAAGATGCAATCTATTCTTAAGGCGGAAGTTTTTTATCTTCTGAGTTGTGTTGGAGAAGAGTACTAAATATCCCTTGGACTGCCAAAAGAACAAACAAATCTTATCCTGGGGAAAGTGCAGCACAGCTCTCCCTGAAAGCAAGGATTCTGAAGCTTTGTCTTCATGATTTGTACATGTTACCAGGAGGGACATCATGCTTGGAAAGGTGGAGGAGGTTCAGTGAAAGAGGAAGACCCTCAATGATTGACACAGGTACTGCAGCATTGGGCTCAGGTGTGACAGATATAAGATTGTATAATAGGATGGGATGATACAGATCTGTTGTTCATAGGGTAGCTATGAGTTGTACTCTGCTGGACGGCACCTAACAACATAAGCCAAAAATACCAAGTCCATTGCTATCCAGTTGGTTCCATCTCATTGTGACCCTGTAAAGACGCCTCATGGCATACTGTATTATGCGTTGAACTAACTGAAAGGTATATGGTTCAAGTCCACTCCACATTCCCACCATCTCCCTCATTAAAATTTGCCACCTTGAAAATCTGATAGAGGCTCACTATGGGCAGTGGATTTGTTTTTAGGGAGCCCTGGTAGCATAGTGCTTAACTGTCAGACTGCTAACCGAAAGTTTGACAGTTCAAATCTTCTAATCATTTGATGAAAGATGGATAATCTCTTGCTGTAAAGTTTTGTAGCCTCAGAGACCCAGGTGGGGGTTTATGTGTGTTCTCATTACAAATAATGAGTTGGGATCTACTGAAAGCAGTTGGGTTTGGGTTTCTCCCCTTTTGGGTTTTTTGGGGGAAGTGGTTAGTACAAGAAATAAAAATTGCACCAAAGGGTTCCCAAGGTCTGTTCTTTTGCAGAGGGAGATTGCCTCATCCTTGTCCCTAGGAGTATGCTAGGTAGGGTAACGACTGACTTTTATATTAGTCCCTGTTCACTTAACCACTGTGCCACTCAAACTCACTGCTGTGGATCATTGTGACCTACCATCAGAGATCTGAGGCTGTACATTTTTTTTCCGCTTTAAAGTTTTCATTTTATTTGATGACGTATTTATTCTTGAGCCATACGTTTTTGTTTCTTCAGTTACTTCTGGGAGATCTTTTTCTTCTGGGCAACCTCTTCTGGTTTAGGAACAGTCTGTTCCTTTTCAGTAAGGATCATCTCAATATGGCAGGGGGAGCTCATGTAGGGTTTAATCCGACCATGAGCTCTGTGCGCATCTTGGGAGCTTTGTTCACCTGGATATGCTCAATGACCAGAGAATCGACATCTAAACCCTTAAGTTCAGCATTACTTTCGGCGTTTTTAAGCATATGCAGCAAAAACTCGGCACTCTTTTTGGGCCACCGACCCTGTGTCCAACCCCACTGTTTGGCCTGGGCACACCTACCAACTCCACCATCGTATTGTTGGAAGGGCACACACTGATTTTGCAAAGTGACATCTTTCAGATACTTGGTGGCTTTCCGGATATGCATACCCTTGATGGCCTGGGCAGTTTCTTGGGTGTTCTTAAAGTGGACCCAGAGATTTGAGCCTCTTGATTTGCATGATTTTGTGGGGTTTTCTGGGTCAAGCGAGTAGCGAACCATGTTGGGAGATTACCTGAAGCTGCTCACAGGAAAAGGAGGTTGTACATTTTAACAAGAGGAGACTACCCATCTATATCTCTTAAAGAAACTGGTGGATTCAAGCTGCTGATCTTTCCGTTAGGAGAATGCAATACATAACGTACTATACCACCAAAACTTCTTACTGCCCCACTGGGGTAGATATACCAGTCTTTGGTGACATAAAAGCTTGTGTGTGGTATGTGGTCAAGTCTGTTCCAATCATAGCAATCCTGTAGAATATAAGAACTGCTGTATAGGATTTCCCAGACAGAAATCTTGGCAGGTGTAGATCGCTGGCCTTTTCTCCTGCAGAGCCACTGGTGAGTTAAAGAGCACATGACTATTGTAACATTAGTGCTACTTTAAATCATTTCACTTTCTTTAGATCGGGATATAAAAGCAAATGAGCCATTACTTCAGAAGAAAATAATGATGTTGCCCATTTGTTCAAAACCTTTTACAGGTCAGGTTTAAGTCTGACTTAAGTACTAACCTTATAAAACAACCCCACCAAACCTTCTTTCTCCTGGCTCCCCATCTGTACAGAAAGGAAATGAAGTATTTAACTCTATGTCCTCCTTTGCAGCTTTGCAACTACCTCTTCTTCCTTTCATTTTTTTACAGCCTGCTCTTCTGCAGCCTCCACAATTGGCCTGACTGTCCCCTATCTTCTTTCTTACTTCCCTACCTCCCATCTCCCCCTCTCCCTGTCTCCCCATGGTTGCCACTACTAACTCTTTGACCAGCCTCTGACTCTTGGCTTCCAGAGTTCCAGGAATTCTTGTGATTCATTCAGCCTTGAGCCTGACTGGAAAAGATCAATATTTGTTTCATTCCAAAGAAAGGTGACCCGACAGAATGCGGAAATTATAGAACAATATCATTAATATCACATATAAGCAGGATTCTGCAGAAAATTATCCAAAAACAATTAGAGCAATGTGTCAGCAGAGAACTGCCAGATGTGCAGGCTGGATTTAGAAGAGGTCGTGGTACTAAGGATATTATAGCTAATGTAAGATGGATCTTGGCAGAAAGCAGAGTACCAGGGGAATGTCAATCTGTGCTTCATTGACTATGCAAAGGCTTTTGACTCTGTGGATCACAAGAAGCTATGGTTGAGTCTGAGAAGACTGGAAATCCAAGAACATTTGATTGGGCTTGGCAGTCATCAGAACAGAGCAGGGTAACACTGCATGGTTCAAAATTGGGAAAGGTGTACACCAGGGATGTGTCGTATCCATACCTTTTCAACCTGTATGCAGAGCAGAGTATCTGAGAGGCTGGGTTCTATGAGGAAGAAGTGTGGCGTCAGGATTGGTGGAAGATCTGTTAACAATCTGCGTTATGCAGATGACACAACCCTGCTTGCTGAAACTGAGGAGGACCTCATGCACTTACTGCAGAGGGTCAAGGACTGCAGGCTTCAGTATAGACTGAGGCTCAATATCAAGAAGAGATTCTTACCACTGGACCAATTGGTAGCATCAGGATGGATGGCGAAGAGATTGAGATTGTTCACAGCTTCCGTTTGCGCGGCTCCACAGTCAGCATTCTTAGCACCAACAGCCAGGAAATCAAAATATGTATTGCGATGGGAAAGTCTGCTGTTAGGGACCTCTCTAAAGTACTGAAGAGCACCGGTGTCTCTCTGGAGACTAAGGTTGGCCTGATACAGGCCATGGTCTTTGCAATTACTTGTTATGTATCAGAGAGTTGGACAATGACTAGGGAGGATAGAAGGAGAATTGATGCCTTTGAGCTGTGGTGCTGGAGAAGAGTATTGAATGTACCATGGACTGCCAAGAAAACAAACAGATTCATCCTAGAGAGGGTTAAACCAGGCTGCTCCTTGGAGGCAAGGATTGTGGGGCTTCGTCTGACATACTTTGGGCATGTTGTAAGGAGAGGCAGGTCTTTGGAGAGGGACCTCATGCTTGGTAGGGTGGAGGGACAGCGCAGGAGGGGAAGACCCTCTATGAGGTGGATTGATTCAGTGACTGGGGTAATCGGGATGGGTGTGTCAGAGGCAACGCGATTGGCACAGGATAGAGCAGGGTTTAGGGCTTGTTGTACATAGGGTTGCTATGAGTCGCAAACGACTCGACAACACATAACAACAATGTGAAACCTATACTTGGACCAGCAGGCAGTCGTCAGAACAGAGCAAGGAGACACTACATGGTTCAAAATCAAGGAGGGGGTCTGTCAGGGATGTATTTTTTTTCTCCATACCTTTTCAGTCTATATACAGAACAGATCATCCGAGATGCTGAGCTGTATGAGGAGGAATGTGGCATCAGCATTGGTGAAAGAGTCATCAACATCCTGCATTATGCAGATGACACAACCCTGCTTGCTGAAACTGAGAAGGACCTGAATCACTTGCTGCAGAAGGTCAGGGACTGCAGTCTTAAATATGGATTGAAGCTCAACATCAAGAAAACAAAGATTCTCACTGCCGGGCCAATTGGCAGCGTCAGTATGGATGGTGAAGAGATTGAGATAGTTAATAGTTTTCGTTTACTTGGCTCTGTGGTCAACACTCTAGGTAACAGAAGCCAAGAAATCAAGAGAATAATTGCATTGGGAAAGTCAGCTGTGAGGGACCTCTGTCTTGGAGAGGGTGAAGCCGGAATGCTCCTTGGTTGAAGTCAAGGATTCTGAGGCTTTGTCTGACATACTTTGGGCATTTTCAAGGAGGCACTGGTCTTGGAGAGGGACATCATGTTTGGGAGATTGGAGAGAGACAGCGTAGGAGAGGAAGACCTTTGATGAGATGGATCGATTCTGTGATTGGGGTGGTGGGAGTGAGTATGTCAGAGATAGCGAGGTTGGCACAGGATAGAACAGTGTTTAGGGCTCTTGTGCATAGGGTTATGTGTCACAAGCGACTTGATGGCACATACCAACATCATGTACACTGTTAGGGATCTTTTACTGTGTCTCAAAGAGTGTCTTTAATGTTATGTGTGGAAACTTAAACCCATTGCTGTCCAGTCAGAACCAATGCCTAACTGGCCCTCCAGTGATTTTCAGAGGCAGTAAATTTCTTGGGAAGAGGTTGCCTGTCTTCTGCATAACAGCTGATGGATTCAAACCAGCTAAGAGGCATGGCCTTCTAGGTTAGCAGGTAAACCCTGTACCCACTATAGCACCAGAGTTCTCAGTGTATGGAAAGTACCCTGTATACAACAATTATAGGCATTTGTATGTTAGATTTGAAGCATAACTAAACACAGAAATTCTGAAGATGTGTAGAATTTTTTCTCATGAATCATGTCTTCCAGATCTGGTATACAAGTACTTAAATATTTAATTTTATGTCTCTAGCAGATTTTTCTCACTGTTTAGGGGGTGATTGTCATTCAAGTTGGAACCAACTAGCAGACTTTACAGCAGATTTCCACAGGCAGTTAATCACATGGGAGGAGATGGTTCTCCTGTGGAGCAGTTGGTAGATTTGAACCATGTGCCTTTGGGAAAACAGTGCACCTTTTACCACTAAGCCACCAGAGGTCCCTCTAATTCCTGGTGTTCCCTTTAGAGGAACAAATCCTCTTTTAGCTCTAGGGGAAGGTCTTTAGTAAAGTTAATTTTTAAGGTGCAAAATAGAATTCATTTTACTTGACAACATCTACCTAAAAAATACTACTTGCGGGGGGGGGGGGCGGGGCAGGCAGGCATTTTGTAATTTGTGTGCTACGTGAAACAGAAGTATACTTTAAATGTTAAATTGTTTTTTTGTCACTGTTGTAAATAGTTACAAGCCAAGTTGATAAGAAGAGACTTCTTGTAGAATCCTGGTTTTGTCACTTGTGGACAGCTGGTGATCTCTACCTTCTTTCCTTAGTTGTAGAAGATGCCTGTGGTGATATAATATTGCCTCAGGATGGCAGTTTAGTAGTAAGGAGTAGTGCTGCCAATTCAAAAGACACTCAATTTCGGTCCCAGTTGCTGAATTTGCTGTGCAGGAATAAGATGAGCAGACTTCTTTGCAATTTGCTGCCTCTGGAAACCCACTGTGTAGTCAAGCTATAAGTTGGTTCCAACTCTGCAGTACATAGCAACTTCTGGGATGAGATCTTGGTAGCCTGTATTTTTAAAAATTTTTCCTAGATCATTATTTTCTACAAGATTTACTATAACTTAGACTTATCTCTCTACCTTAAGGATAGACTTTTTTTTGCTTAGAATTCTTCAGCCAGCACAGTGTTTTATTTCTCTATTGGTCTATATGTTTATATTTCTATTTCACCTTTTACATTTGTGAAAAAGAATTTTTTTTATTCCCCCTGGAAGTCCTGAACAAACAAATCTGTCTTGAAAGAAATGGAACTAGAGTGCTCCTTAGAGGCAAGGATAGTGTAGCTTCATCTTGCTTACTCTGAGTGTATTTTCAGGTGAAACTAGTCTCTGGAAAGATAAATCATGCTGGGAAAAGTTGAGGGCCAACGAAAGAGAGGAAGACCCTCAACAAGATGAACGGATACACAGTATCTACAGCAATCATCTTGAGGATGGCAGAAATTGTGAGGATGGTGAAGAAGTAGGGCAAGGTTCAGATCTGTAGTTCATAGAATGATTATGCGGCTTGGTTGACTCAGGGTTGTTATTTTATCAAATATTAGTTTATTTAATAAAACAATAAAGTAACACATGGGAAGGAGCTCTTAGATCAAGAATGAACAGACCCTTTGCTAACCGTCGTTTGGTACTTTGAACTCATTCTGTAAGAGAAAGATGAGGCAGTCCTAGTCTTGGAAACCAGATGGTGGGTCAACATGAATTGAGATTGACTCAGGAGCAGTAGGTTTGAGTTTTTCCAGCCCTGATCGTCCTATGTCAATAGTCTTTCTCTCTCTCTGAAGGAAAAAGATGAGTGATAAATAAGATAGTCCATAAATTTTTTTCTTAATGAGTAATTGAAACTAAATGAAAAAAAATGTGTCTAATTAAACTAGTTCCTAATTTATATTTCCAATTTTTTTCTGTCTCCCATTCCCACAGCTTTCCCATGGTTTGGCATGGATATTGGAGGAACACTTGTAAAGCTGTCATATTTTGAACCTATTGATATCACAGCAGAGGAAGAACAAGAAGAAGTTGAGAGTTTAAAAAGTATTCGGAAATATTTGACTTCTAATGTAGCATATGGATCCACTGGCATTCGAGATGTACACCTGGAACTTAAGGATTTAACACTTTTTGGCCGACGAGGGAACTTGCACTTTATTCGATTTCCAACCCATGACCTGCCTACTTTTATCCAAATGGGAAGAAATAAAAACTTCTCAACCTTACATACGGTGCTCTGTGCTACAGGAGGTGGTGCTTACAAGTTTGAAAAAGATTTTCGCACAGTAAGTATCTACTACTTAGGTAATACTGAAAATTTATAACCATTATATTCAGATTTTTGAGACTAAGTTACCATCTAATTTATCAAGTTTCTTAGATCAGTCCCCTCACCCTCCATGATAACAGTAGTGAATTCATGACTAGCTTTTGATTTTGAACAGGTTTGAGTCCATTAATGAAATCATGATATCTGATAAAACCTGCTAAATCTAAGAATGCTACAAAGGTACAGTTAAAGCACCTTCAGCTCCCTTTTTCCCCTTTTTTTGCTGATAGCATTCTGTAATGTTTGGCTTTACTCCTGTCTATCCTTTTCCTTCTTTTTCATTTTAACTGTTTTGCATAGCTATGCCTATCTTTTATTGCTTTAGTAGCCCTTTTGCACATGTTTGCATGTTTTTAAGTATTAACCAGTAATCACCTTTCAAAAATCCCACCTGAAGCCTCTGTTTTGGTTAATAGATGCCTGGTTGAAAATCTTCATTATCCTTTTATTCCAGATTCCTACACCATTAATTACCATTAATTAGACTATGTTTTTGGTGCAGAGTGGGTGGTTTGGTTATAGCAGGAGGACTGTGTGGATATTGATTTAAATTTTATACTGTTAGAATTTGTCTTGGTTCTGATCTTGTCAGTTAGAATAAAGGTTAGGAGGTTGGTATTTAGCGCTACCAGAATTTTCCCTAATAATGTGGGTGTGAACTACTAAATGACTCAAATTCATAGAAGACATGTCTCTTAGTAGAGATAAGTAATCTTATATATAACTCTTACAAGTGACTATAAATCTGTTAACGGTTTGGTTATAAGGAGCTCTTGTGCAGTAGTTCACACACTTTATTCTAATTGAAAAGTGATAAAGATGTAGCAAAGCCCTAAATTCTCTGCAGGAGTTCCAAGGCTCCAGTAGAGTTGCTGTGAATCAGAATCAGTGGGTTGTTTAGACATGTACTATTTAGTATTCACTTCACTTCTTGCCATAAGCCATGTCCTCTGACCCTAAGCATTGAAAATATCAGACTCTAAAGCTGGAGTTCATACACATTGTGATTGGTAACAATGATTACAATCCCTACTATGTAATAACACACTGGCCACTTCCCTCCCTATGCTTGTCCTTTTCATTTGTCTTTCTGTCCTCTCCTGTCTTCCCCTGGGAAAAGCTTTATCCCTGGGCACATGCTGCCCTTCTATTGACACATAAGGTCAGTTGCTCTAAAATGCTTCCCTGATTTTATAATTAATTCACCATCTTGACCTCTCATTTGACTGAAAATTAGAGTGAGTCATCAGGGTAAGTTCGGTTCTAGGCTAAGAATATGGGGGTTTTTGGTGTTTCTTTTTTTCTTTTTGCGACATTAATGCCATCTGGATGTTGTTAATATTCTATTTAAGCAAATATTCAAGCATGTGCTCTCAGGTACTTTAGTAGACACTTGCAGGGACACAGTTAGGTATAAGACACAAAGGTTTCTGAAGAGTCTAGACCAGACAGATGGGTAAGAAGTGCACGTGTAGTGTGTTATAATTATGGTATGAATATTGAAAAGATGTGCCATGGAACACAGTGATACCTAACAAATCTTAGAGAATTAGCATTGGCAGAGGAAGTGATAATTCAAACAACATCTTTTAAAACAGATACTTAGTAATATATTCTTTATTAACCTGAAATAAATGAATTTTAAACAAAATTAGAAAGGTGGGAAGTTAAGGTACAAGCATCTCCCACATTTTGAAAGTTTGCTTTACAAAAACACCACTTTTACAAAAGGCATGATAGAACTCGTTTTTATGAAGTAAGGGGGGCATACTACCAGAAACAAAAAGACAAGAAACAAAACTTGTTTCTCAGTGAGCTGTTTATTAAAGAGCTCAAACTCTTTAGAAATAGATTTAGCATCTCATTGTCAAGCCACCCTAGATTTGAACTGTGTGAACACTAAGTTAGTATTGTTTGGATTTTATTTGGTATCATTGAGTAGATTACTTTTTAGGTCCAAGAGTGCCCAACTTTTTCCCACACAAATCAGTGGTGTATATTTGTTTCATGAATTTTTGGTTTGGGAAAGATTTCCTAAGATTGCCAAATTTAAGATAGCATGGGAAACTTTCATTTCTCTATCAGTAGAAAAAAGGGCCATTATGCTTGGAAAAGTGGAGGGTTAGTGAAGACCCTCAGTGAGATGTAATTGCAGCAGTGGGCTCATGTATGTAATACATGATGATGCTGGCACAAGATAGGAGAGGGTCCAGGTCTGTTCTTTGGTTTGTCATACTTGTCATACGTCAAACCCAAGTCAGTGGCACCACCCCTAACAGATAGAGAGAGGGAGATAGATAGATAGATAGATAGATAGATAGATAGATAGATAGATAGATAGATAAAAATGTAATTTTCTAGGGAGCTCTGGAGATGTAATTTGTAGAGTTGCACTGTTAATCGAAAGACAACACTTGAATTCACCAGTGGCTCTGAGGGGAATACCATGAACAATCTTCTGAGTGATTTCCCATGTCAGGTACCTAATGAGGGATTAGCTATGAGTCAGAACTGACTTGAATGAAGGCAGAGTTTGAGATATATTCTGTAGTACCTCCTACCAGAAGACGTGAGGTAATTAAGACACTTGGCACCTGAACATAGATTCATCTTGAACACTGAAACTACAAATGCTGAATTGATAGGGTTTCTTTTTCTAGAGAAACAATACCAAGAATGACATGACTTTCCAAAACATTTGGCATGATTCCAAGCAATAAATTTATATAGTCGTTGGCATTTCTAGTACATTTATTATTAAAATGATTTCATGAATATTTAAGGTTTAGATAAATGTATAAAAACACTTTAATGTAGGCTCAGATAATGGAATTTTTTTTATTCTACCAACCCATAAATATTTGTCAGGACACTTAAAAATCTTGCCCCACCTATTTCAGTATATTTGGCATTTCTAGTCCCTGCCCAGTAAATGTCAGTGGTCTTTCCTATGTATCTTTGTGAGAACGAAAATGCCTGCAACAGATTTCTAAAATGTGAGGTCATAGATGAATTTGAAGTTTCATAGTTTGTGATGGTCTCCTGTTGATTCGGAACCAACCCATAGATGACCTTTCAGTGGGTTTTCAGAGGCAGTAAGTCACACCAGAGGAGAATATCGATCATTATCACTTTATACTAGTTTATCCAAACTGTATGCCTTTGTGTTGGCAGCACAGTTCCTTGCCACTAAGTCATCAGTGTTCTCTTTATAAAGTATATGGTGTTTATTTAGTGTGGTGGGGCTAAGTACTTTAAAGGTTTTCCTTTTTTCACTTTTGCCCCCACAGCAATTACACTGAGTTAAACTCTCGGCAGAGTCCCGAGTTACAAATGTCTGATTTCAGGACAACACCTTTGCCCTTTAAATAAGTTCTGTAATGACCAATAAAAAGAAGCAGGGGCATACTTGATGTTTTTACGGTTGGGCTGATTCAGTATAGTAATCAGAACAGAAAACAGGAACTCATAGTTGAAAGCCATTGTTTAAAGTGACATTATTCATAGTGAAAAGGTAGAAACAAACGGGAGATTTTAGCAAATGATTATGTAAGCAAAATGTTGTATATACATCAAATGGAATGTTCTGGCATGAAAAGATACGAAGTCCTGATAATTACTACAATACTGATGGGCCTTTAAAACAGTGCACTAAGTGGAATAAATAAGTGATTCCTTTTATGTGAAATAGAGACAAACTATATGTTATCAAGGGTTGGAGTAGGGGAAAATAAGAATTACTACTTGATGAATGCAGAGTTGCTATTTGGTGTGATAAAAAGATTTTGGCACAGCATAGTGGTAATGATTATACAGTATTGTGAATAATTATTATTGCTGAATTGTTCACATAAAATGGTTTAAATGACATAACATGTTGACCACAGTAGGAACCTGATTTAATTTTTTTAATTTGTCTTTTTTTTTTTTTTTTTAAGATTGGAAACCTCCACTTGCATAAACTGGATGAACTTGACTGCCTTGTAAAGGGCTTGCTGTATATAGATTCTGTCACTTTCAATGGACAGGCAGAGTGCTATTATTTTGCTAATGCCTCAGAGCCTGAAAGATGCCAAAAGATGCCTTTTAACCTGGATGATCCATACCCACTACTAGTAGTGAACATTGGTTCAGGAGTCAGTATTTTAGCAGTCCATTCCAAAGACAAGTACAAACGAGTAACTGGAACAAGGTAGTAAACCTTACTTAATCTTAAGCATTCAGATTGTTTTCTTTATGTTCTTTATCAGGAGAACAATATTAATTAAGCAACAAAAATCATAGATAATTATAAGTTAAAATGTTTACATAATAATTTAATATGTGTAAGCACTGAACTCAGCTATATTATTACATATATTTGGTCAGTATCTTTTGACACTCAAAATTGCCATAATGGTATGAATGAATTGTTATCTAGAATTATTCCAATAATTCAGCTTGATTTTAACCAGAGATCATTTACTTACAGGTGACTGTTCTGTTCATTACAAAACCCTGTAGACAGAAAAAATCAGTCTCAACGCGTGGTAGCCTGTATCATGACTGTTGTGCTTCTCCATTTCACCTTGAGCTCACTAGGTCTCTAGTAACTAAGCTTGTCCTTTACTACTAGTTGCCTCTTGATATGTCTAGAACGAGCAAATTGGGCTTGAATCCATAGATACTAATTGTGTAATTTTTGGAAGTGGTACACTGAGTGTCTTCCTAGCCTTTCTTCGTCTAGCAGTTAGCGGAAACATCACTACCCTGATATTAGGAGTACTCTGATGGCCTAGCTTTTACCATCAAACTACAGAGTAGTAGCAGAACTGTATTAGGTGCAGTTGCAATGATTACTGATAATAGTGACCCTATGTACAACAAAACATAATTTTGCCTGTCCTCTGCCATACTCATGATCTGTCTCCACCATTCTCAGGTCCCTTGTAGTCATCATACCAGTCCATCTGCTGAGCACCATATCCGACCTTCACTGACTTCACGGTGGAAAACTGTCCCCGTCCACAGCATTAGTAACATAAAACCAGTTCCCATGAGGTCAGGCATGTCCCCTGCGCTCCCATGTCTCTTTCTACTCGTCTCAACGTTCGTAATACTGCTTTGCTGGGTCCAAAATCCGATGTGATAGCTCATAGACCACACAGAACTATATTGGGGAAACCAAAAGGTTATAGTAGCAATACAGCCAAGACCGCTTCCAAAATTTGCATGCAAGGCACCTCAGCCTCAGACCTCTAGAGTGTTCCCAAGTCTCGGTCCTGCCAATATTGGCTTCCCCTGTCCTTCCCCCACCCCAGAGGTCTCCTCTCACAGCAGTTCTCCAGTTCTGTGATGGCAGCTGCTGCCTCTGTCCAGAAGTGTATCCTGTATTTCATCAGGTTGGGACGGTCTCTCCTCTGATCAGGGGAAGAGTGCTGTATTTTCTAGTGGAGGAAGCTTCTGTCTCAGCAGCTAGAGCTCTTCAGTTTATTGGTGAAACTAGCCAGTCCTCTTGTAGATTTTTGAGACTGGCCAAGCTAATCCCTTTGGATAAACCAACACACCCCATTCGTGTAGTCCCGCCCTTCCACATAGAAAAGCCCTATTGAAAAACAGGCCCCATAATCTGGCTTGATGATCATACGATATATTACTCCGGAGATGAAAAGGTGAGGAAAAATGGAGTTGCTTTCATAGTTAAGAAAGTCATTTCTAGATCCATCTTGAAGTACAGTATTGTGAATGACAGGATAATACCCATACGCATACAAGGAAGTCCAGTGAATACCACTATCACTCAGATATATGCACCAACAACCAGAGCCAAAGAAGAGGAAAGTGGGAGCTCGATTAGATATGCAATCAAGATGCATTGATGATAATGGGTGACTGAAATGCAAAAGTTGGGAACAGAGAAGATTCAGTAGTTGGAAAACAGGACTCGGTGACAGAAATCTAGCTGGAGAGAGAATAATTGGATTTTGCACAATGACATATTCATTGCAAATATGTTTTTTAAGATATAAACGCAGGTTATATACATGGATTTCCCCTGATGGGACGTATAGGAATCAGATCAGTTAACATCTGCGGAAAGAACTGCTGGAGAAGCTCAACATCAGCTGTGAAAACTAGGCCAGGAGCTGATTGTGAAACAGACCACCAACTACCCATATGCAAGTTCAGGCTGAAGCTGAGGAAAATTAAACCAAATCCATGGGAACCAAAATAGGACTTTGAGTCTATCCCACCTGAATTTCAGAACTGTATCAGGAACAGTTTTGAGGCCTTGAACACTGAGTAAAGACCAGATGAGCTGGGAGAGGATCTCATCCAGGAAGATTGCAAATGGTTATTGCAAAAACAGAAGAGGAGGACGAAAAGACCAAAATGGATGTCAGAAGAGACTGAATATTGCACTCGAGCGCAGAGAAGCCAAAGCAGAAGGAAGAATTCAAGATACTAAAGAGCTGAATAGAAGATTTGAAAAGGCAGCGTGTGATGACAAAGTAAAATATTACAATGAAATGTGCAAGGAGCTGGAGTCAGAAAATCAAAAGGGCCGAACTCGCCCAGCATTTCTTAAGCTCAAGGAACTGAAGAACAAATTCAGACCTTGAGTTGTTGTAATCAAGGATGCTTTAGGCAGAAGATTAAATGATCCAGGAAGCATTAAAATAAGATGGAAAGAATGTACTGAGTCACTGTATCAAAAGGAATTGGCAGACACGGAAGAATTTAATGAAATATCATATGCGCAAGAGCCCATGATGGTAAAGGAAGAAGTTCAGGCTGCTTTGAAGGGAATAGCAAAAAATAAGGCCCTGGGAATAGATGGTATACCAGTTGACGTATTTCAGCTAACAGATGCTGCCCTGGATGTGCTCACCAAGTTGTGTCAAGAAATCTGGAGAACAACCACTTGGCCAACTGACTGGAAGAGATCTATATTTGTTCCCATACCAAAGAAAGGTGACCCAACAGAGTGTGGAAACTATAGAACAATATCATTGATTTCACATGCAACAAGATTCTACTGAAGATTATAAAAAAACGAGTGGAACAGCACATCAGCGGAGAACTGCCGGAAGTCTAGGCTGGGTTTAGAAGAGGTCGTGATACTAGGGATATTGTAGCTGGTGTTAGATGGATCTTGGCTGAAAGCAGGAGATACCAGAGGAATGTGTATTTGTGTTTCATTGACTATGCAGAGGTGTTTGTGTGGATCATAACAAACTGTAGCTGACTCTGAGAAGAATGGGAATCCCAGAACACTTGATCGTGCTAATGAGAAACCTATACTTGGACCAAGAGGCAGTCATCAGAACAGAGCAAGGAAACACTGCATGGTTCAAATTTGGGAAGGGCATACGCCAAGGATGCATCCTATCTCCATAACCTTTTCAACCTGTATGCAGAACAGATTATCCAGGAGGCTGGGCTCTATGAGGGGAAATGTGGGGTCAAGATTGGTGGAAGATCTATCAACAGTCTGCATTACGCAGATGACACAACCCTGCTTGTTGAAACTGAGGAGGATCTGAAGCGTTTGCTGCAGAGGGTCAAGGACCGCAGCCTTCAATATGGACTGAGGCTCAATATCAAGAAGACAAAGATTCTCACCACTAGACCAGTTGGCAGCATCAGGATGGATGGTGAAGAGATTGAGATTGTACATAGCTTTAGTTTGCGTGGCTCCGCAGTCAGCACTCTTGGCACCAGTAGCCAGGAAATTCTTATTGCGATGGGAAAGTCTGCTGTTAGGGACCTTTCCAAAATTCTGAAGAGCATTGGTATCACTCTGGAGACTAAGGTGCGCCTGACACAGGCCATGGTCTTTGCAATCACTTGTTATACATCAGAGAGTTGGACAGTGACTAGGGAGGATAGAAGAATTGATGCCTTTGAACTGTGGTGCTGGAGAAGAGTATTGAATGTACCATGGACTGCCAAGAAAACAATTCATCCTGGAGAGGGTTAAACAGGCTGCTCCTTGGAGGCAAGGATTCCGGGGCTTCGTCTGACATACTTTGGACATGTTGTAAGGAGAGACTAGTCCTTAGAGAGGGACATCATGCTTGGTTGGTGGAGGGACGGCATAGGAAAGGAAGACCCTCTATGAGGTGGATTGATTCAGTGACTGTAGTAATCGGGATGGGTGTATCTGAGACAGTACAATCAGCACAGGACAGAGCAGAGTTTAGCGCTGTTGTACATAGGGTCTCTGTGAGTCACAAGTGACTCGACAGCACATAACTCACCACCCCCACCCCACCAGAGCTCTGGTTGCCTAGTGGCAAGAAGCTGCTCTACAGTTTGAGGCCACCAGCTGCTCCATAGAAGAAGGATGAGCAGTATCTGCCTAAAAACCCATCAGCTTTTGAATCTGTGTAAAAAGAGCAAGGGCCATGTGGGGTCAGGTATGGGTTGGTTCCACCTATACAGCATACAACAACAGCTTCCCCCTCAAAGCGTTTTCCATCTTTTTCCATTGTTCTTTAAGCATAATTTAGGCTGAGTGTATTCATGTTTAATTGACTGTATATATTTAATTCTTAATTGACTACATAAAATTCTTAAATTGTGGATTTAACGTGAGTTCTCTGTAGGATAACATGTTTCAAACACCACATAACATTTTCTGTAATACTTAAAATGAATGCAGAACAAGATTGTGGTTGTGTGTGAGAATGACTTTATGGATACTTCATTGGCTTAAGTAGAAGTGAGGAATCATGTTTATTAAACTGAAGAGGAAAGATTTTGAGATACTTTAAATGCTAATTTTTAAATTCTAACTTAAATGTTTTTACCTGGAAAAAAGAAATCATTGACCTGTAACATTTGGAATTAGTTTTCTCCTTTTAATCCATATGATTCTGAAAAATTTGCTAATCTTTAACATTTTTAACACACAAAAATAAGTTGAGGGCAATTATAAGATAAAGCATAACCTCCGTGTTGTTTCCACTAAGTGGCTTATTTCTTTGAATTTTTCTCAAGTCTTGATAAGTTTTGCTTTGACCAGTGTGGTTTGGGTTTTTAAATTTTACTATGTTAACATTTTCATTCATAACAATGTGATGATTCTGTATTTTTTTAATAAATGCTTTATTCTTTTATTTGGGGAACGAATACACTGTGGAGATGTAATTTACCAAGTTTCTTTGTCTTTAGCCTTGGTGGTGGTACCTTCCTAGGGCTGTGTAGCTTACTAACTGGCTGTGAAAGTTTTGAAGAGGCTCTTGAAATGGCATCCAAAGGTGACAGCACCCAAGCAGACAAGCTGGTCTGTGATATTTATGGCGGAGATTATGAAAGATTTGGTCTGCCAGGTTGGGCTGTAGCATCTAGGTAAGTTTAACATTTATGTTGTAATTCAGGGTACATATTTGGTTCTTTGCAATGTATTAGGCAATTATAAAAGAACAGTCTCACCTCAGTTTGCATTATAGGTAGTATCAGTTTAGAAATCAAATCTATGCAATAAGAGGTCTATTCTAGTACCTTTTCAGGGAACCACCTTTATTCTTTCTTGAATATGCTTTAATTATTTCACTATACAGTTGCAAATGCATAATCTTGCTCTGTTACTCTTAAAAATTACTGTATATTCTTTTAAAACAGTATATGCTACAAAACATTCTGTTTCTTTTAAGAAGCAACCATGTCCATTTCTAGTACTGTTGAATAAGTTCTCAATCATGACAGCCCTCCAATCAGGTATCCAAGGCTGTAAGTTTAAACATCTTCTCCATCCGAGTGGCTGGTGAATTGAATCACCAGTGTTTTAGTTAGCAGTCCAAAGTTTGACTTGCTGTGTCACCAGGGCTCCTTATATTTATTAAATAGATTGAGATTGCTCACAGCTTCAGTTTGCTTTACTCCACAGTCAACACTCTCTGCACCAGCAGTCAGGAAATTAGAAGATGTATTGCCATGGGAAAGTCTGCTGTTAGGGACCTCTCCAAAGTACTGAAGAGAAATGGTGTCTCTCTGGAGACTAAGGTGCATCTGATACAGGCCATGGTCTTTGCTATCACTTGTTATGCATCAGAGAATTGGACAATGACCAAGGAGGATAGAAGGAGAATTGATGTTTTTGAGCTGTGGTGCTGGAGAAGAGTATTGAGGGTACCATGGACTGCTAGGAAAACAAACAGATTCATCCTGGAAAGGGTCAAACCAGGCTGTCCCTTGGAGGCAAGGATTCTGAGGCTCTGTCTAACATACTTTGGACTTGTTGCAAGGAGGGACCGGTCCTTGGAGAGGGACATCATGCTTGGCAGGGTGGAGGGACAGTGCTGGAGGGGAAGGCCCTCTATGAGGTGGACTGATTCAGTGACTGGGGTAATTGGGATGGGTGTATCGGAGATGGTGCAATTGGCACAGGACAGAGCAGAGTTTAGGGCTGTTGTACATACCCTTGCCTCAAAGGAGCAGCCTGATTGCACTTCCTCCAAGGCAGAATTGTTTACTCTTTTGGTGGTTATTGTTGTTATGTGCCGTTAAGTCTCCTTCAACTCATAGAGATACTACAACAGCTCTGAACTTTGCCATTCTCTGAGGCAGTCCATGGGATATTCAGTACACATTTCCAACACCACAGCTCAAAAGCATCCATTCTTTTTCTGTCATTCTTACTCATTGTTCAACTTTCAGATGTATAAGAAGAAATGGAAAAGACTATGGCTTGGATCTAGTGTACCCTAGTCTTTAAATTGATGTTATTGCTCTTTAGCACTTTTGAAAGGTCCTTGACAACAGACTGCTCAGTGCAAACATGTTTTTGATTTGATGGTGGTACCAAGGGTATTGATTGTAGATCAAGTAAAATGAAATCACTGATAATTTCCATCTTTTCCTCCATCTCTTCTGTTATTTCTACATAGTCCATCTTTATTCTGTCTAGTATTTGAAATGCCTCTGGTGGCAGAGTCCTAGAGGATTGTGTTGTCAACACAAAGGGTCAAGCTTATGGCAGTTTGAATCCATAGGCAATCTGATGGGAGGAAACAATTAGTGATATTTTCAATTTACAGCCTTAGAAATCCATTAGAGGGTCAGCCTTGAATCAGTTCCAGCATGAGGACCTTGAGCTTGATTTTTGGATTATTTTTATTTTACCCTTTCAAAGAAATTCTGTTAGTCACAATTTTAGAAGAAAAACCAGTATTATAAATTCATCTGCTAATGTGTGTCAGGGTTTAGGGCTATTGTACATAGGTAGGGTCGCTATGAGTTGCA
Organism: Elephantulus edwardii; assembly: GCF_000299155.1. Classification (NCBI taxonomy): domain Eukaryota; kingdom Metazoa; phylum Chordata; class Mammalia; order Macroscelidea; family Macroscelididae; genus Elephantulus; species Elephantulus edwardii. The sequence continues at coordinate 6,393,815 of NW_006399783.1, read as the reverse complement.
GGCACATAATGACAACAACGTGTTAGATAATTGCTTGCTAATGGAGTTGACTTTTTGTTTCCCATTTCTCCACAGTTTTGGGAATATGATACATAAGGACAAGCGAGAATCTATTAGTAAAGAGGATCTAGCAAGAGCTACTTTGCTTACCATCACTAATAACATTGGCTCTTTGGCACGAATGTGTGCTATTAATGAGGTAAGGAAAATATAATTGTATGATAAATGTGAAATGCAGTCAGACTTAGAGACTTAAGCTTGTGCTCTCCTGTTAGCCTATGACTAATGAATATTTTGTGTTACCTTTAAAATTTATACTTATCTAGAAGTACATAGCCTTAAGTATTTTTAGAGAAAAATCTTTATAATCATGCATTTTGAGGTAACTAAGTTTTACAAATTCCTTTTTGCTGTTAATGTTGCATTTGGTTAGTGAAATACTTGGAATTTTTCTTACTGCCCTCGGCTTCTTTACAGTGCTGCCTTGTTGCATAAGGATCAAGCAGCATTGTACAGGGCTATGAAGGCATTGAGACTTGTTCTTCACAGTGTTGAATACTGTCAATGGTTTGTTCTGTAAGATCTATCACTTTGAGTTCTTTTTTCCATATAGTAAATACTGTGGAATTTAAAATATCAAATACTTATAGTCAGTTGAGACGTTTACTTTTTGAAGGAGTCCATCAATTTCTTTTGTGGAGTACTAGGAGCCCTGGTGGCACAGTAGCTAGGCACTCAACTGCTAGTTGAAAGGTCAACTACTATGGGAAAACAAGTGGCAGTAACAGTGTAGCCTGGGATACCTTATGGGGCAGTTTTACTATATCCTGTATTATTGACAAGAGCCAGAATTAATAGTTTGGTTTTCAGTTTGGCTGCATCAGACGTTGTTCACTTTGGGAAACAGATTTTTACACCACCACCCCTTTTGTTTTTCTCTATTAGTAATCAATAAGTTGTTCTTTCTGTGACATTAAATTATAAATTCTATTAAAAAGAAAACCAACAGTTCAAAGGGAATTGAGAGTAGAGCATGGAGTGGCAAAGAAAGCCATGTTGAGAATATGACCCTTGGGTAAAAATTTAAAGGAGATGAAGTCATGTATACAAAATATTTGGGAAAAGATGGAGGAAAACCTATGCAAAGGGCCTGTTAATTCTCTTGAGTTACTGTATATTTAAACCTAAAATTTTATCCATTATGTTTCTAAATGTAGTAAATTGGCTGGCTGATAGAACCAGGTAAGCAGGTTTTTAGCTTAGATCTTAGAAATACTTAGGGTGGGAATAGCTTTTAGGATTGAAACATTTTCTCTCCTCTTAAGATTTTCTATCATAGAGGCAGCAAGGTAATCAAATTAGTGCCTGTGAAATATTAGTAGAAAGAAGGTCTTGCTGGGAAACAGAATGCCTGGATACATGGGGTTGAAGCCTGTGAGTTTATGCTCCCCCTTGCTGTGTAGGGTTCTCAGCTGAATGTCATTGTCCACCATACAATTGTCATTGTCCAGCAGACTTACCACCTTTTAATCTTTTTTTTTTAAGACATTCTGCTTTTCCTTGGCTTGGCACCTAATCAATAATGTGTCTCCAAATTATTTTGTTAAATGGATTATTTATTGACCATTTTTAAAGAACAAGTTTTGACCTATAAAATATTGCCTAGGTTCTGCTAAACAGATTTTATATATTCCATGTGATTGGTAGGTATGTGTCAGAAATATAGTAGGCGTGAGTAAAATTGTAGTAGTTGACATCTTTAAGATTTTTTTTTGCCAGCTCTTCTATAATGTAAAACCTTAATTCTTTTTATTTTGCTTTATTTCTTCTAGAAAATAACCAGAGTTGTCTTTGTTGGAAACTTTCTACGTGTCAATACACTCTCAATGAAACTTTTGGCATATGCACTGGATTATTGGTCAAATGGTCAACTGAAAGCATTGTTTCTAGAACATCAGGTGTGTTTGTTTTATGTGCCCTTGATCTCTACTCAAAGGAAGCCAGGAGCTTACAACTCTGT
>NW_006399783.1:6376953-6391505 GCF_000299155.1 Elephantulus edwardii | reverse complement strand
CAAAGTAAGTTAGACGGAGCCTCAGAATCCTTGCCTCCAAGGAGCCACCCAGTTTAACCCTTTCCAGGACAAATCTGTTTTCCTAGCAGTCCATGTGTGTCATTGTCACTGCTGATACTGTACAAATCACAATGGTGTGCTCATGATGTGCTGTGAATGTTGCAGTCAGAGCCCAAGAAGACAGTTTATTGAGTAAAGAAGGAATCAAAAGTCCTATAATAGCCCCAAAAGCTTTGGTGTCTAAAAAAAAAACCTCACTTGAAATGCTTCTTTCAAAGTTGTATGTATATACATTATTGAGAATGAAATTTTATTTTTAATATTTTAATTCATTTCCCAGTTCCTGAACAAATAATGTTTTTAAGAGTTAATATTGTATGCTATATTAGTAACTACAGTATGTTAACTTATTTTTTTTAATCATACAGGGATACTTTGGAGCAGTTGGTGCACTTCTTGGACTGCCAAATTTCAGCTAAACATCAGATTTTTTTCTGCTACTGTCATCCAAGAGGAAGTGAAAACCAGAAGCATTATTAATACATTGTCACTCAGAACCAAAGGATAAGAGTACTAATTTTCCTGTTGATTTTTCAATATCAAAATAGTACGCTGCTAAGAGTTGCCATAGTGAAAGAGCACTCTTGGGAACATGTGAAGTATTTTTAATTGAAGTGCTTTCCCTTCTGTATATAGCCAGTGTTAAATCTTTAAATGCAATACAGCCTCTGATTATTGAGCTTCCTCTCAAAGTTTTCTATTTTATGTAGCCACCATTGCAGTACTGTATGCTCAAACAAAATCTTCACATCTCAGAAGTTTATTTAGCTTATGAAAAAAATTGATTCTGTGTATTTAAGTCCATTTCCTGTGTGTATTTATTAGTGAAAGGACAGTAATATATGCCCAGTATCAGAATTACTGAAAAGCAAAGTAGAATTTTTCATGTGATTTTAGAAATGAGACAATGTTAATTATTCATAATTAGAGTTTTTCTAACATATTTCCCAAGAAGCATGTTCACGTAACCAGATGTGCTTACCTTTCTCAAATATTATAATTTAGTTAAATCATTACATTTTACCTTTTTAAAAAAAAAAAAGATTATAGTAAATTCACATATTTGATGATGCTACACTTTCTGTGCCCCATTATTTACAATCATTGCATTTAAAAATGTTTCATTCTTATAATTTGGAGACTTAATTGCTTGAGAATTTATTTGGCCCTGGGACTAATCTAATAGGACCTTACTGTGTCCGTAGAGTCTGGTGTTCTAATGGTAAGGAGGTGTGCTGCCAATATAAAGGCATGCAGTTTGAGTCCACCAGCTTCTCTAAGGGAGAAACATGGGTATTTTCTTCCCATGCGGTGGCCTGAAAACCTGGAGGGTCAGCTCTGGGTTGGTTAAAACTCGATAATATACAACATACCAAATTTCTCTCAGGCTCAGACTTGGTTGTTCCTTTTTATTAGGTTTGAACCCTCAAAAATGGAGACTTTATTCTGTTATTTGCCACATTAAAAGATTCGTATGTATTTTAAAAAGATGGTGGGATTAGATGAGTTAATGTGAAACATTATGAAAGTCAAAGGCAGTTTTGCAAAATTATGAAAAGATCAGTGTTTCGTACATTCTGGTTAATTACTATTCTAAAATTTCTAAGTCTAGTTGCCTTGGGAAAATGCTATGTTTGTTTTGTTTTTTGTTTGGTTTTTTTAATAAAAATGTTTCAAATATTTACTGCAATTTTGGTTACTAGTGAGGTATTTCACATTACTTACTCTTTATCTGTATAAAGAGTTTAAAAAGGTTCGCATTACTGTGTGTTTACAGGCCATAATTTTAGTCAGGAGTGCTCAATTGAGAAAAATTTTCGCTACACATTTCCCCAAGTACTTTTAAAAAAAGTGTGCTCAAGTACTTAAATTTCAGGTTTTCTTAAACACATGGATAATAGAAGTCTGTGTTTAGAGAAAACATGTAATTGTTTAGAATTTGCAACTTTGAATTTAATGTTAGTCACTGGCCAATTTAAAAACCAACAGTGGCTTCACACTTTGTTTCCATTTTGGCAGCTAAATATTTCAGAATGCCATTGATTTAGATTAAGTTTTTTATGTGGGCACTTGTGCAAATAAAAGTCTTCTTTTTGAATGATACCAACTTTAAGGTTTATATCTGTGGTATAAGTGTTTGAAGCTTATTGATTTGGGGCAGACTTTAATGCAGAAAGAAATATGAATAGTCAAAGCATTTAATTTTAAATTAATTTGACCGTTACTGTTTGGTTAGTTTGGGACTATGATTTAGACATTTGTCTTTGAAAATGAAATTATCTGCAAATGTATGTGAACAGCCCTGTTGCTCCTACCTTTTTTTATATATATTCTAGAATTATTGGTATAAGTAAGAATACAGAATTACAATGAAAGCTTCCCAGGATTGAGCGTGGCATTATAAATAGGTAACATAAAAGCTCAAAACTAGTTCTTAAAAAAACCCACCAAAACTAGTGCTCTCCAGTAGAAAAAGAATGCAAGCCAAGTGTAATGTTAATGATTCCGGGCAGGCATATTAAAAAATATAAACAAAAATTTGTTTTAATAATATAATTTATTCAGTCTAATGTGTCCAATGTGTTATATGAACATGTAATCATTATAAAACATTAAGAAAACATTTAAATTTTTTTATTTGACACATGTTATACAAACACCTAGGGTAAGAGTAACCACATTTCAAGTGCTCAAGTGTGGATGTAGCCACATAGGGATGATGACTACTGTGTTAAGACAGTTCTGTAACAAACTTTTTAAAATTAATGCTATTACTATGTTTCTTTAAGTAGGAGGAGCAGAAGTGGCTTATTTGAGTTTATATTATACAGATGTGCCATATTTTGACCATTCCAAAATTTTTCTCATTATATCCTATCTCATTATATAGTATAGTTTCCATTTGTTACTGATAGAGCAGTAAAATTGCACCAGACATACCCTGAAAGTTTGCAAGGATTTTCCAAATTTGTATTTACTTCACTAAAGGAAATTTGACAATTCTAATGACTTTGAAACCTCCATTGGACTTTAGAAGATACAAAAAAATTTCTTTCTTCATTGAATTCTGTATAAATAAGATAAGCCTTTACTCTTTGCATCATGTAACCTGGATCCTTTTAATCTACTTGATTCTCCAAAGGCTAAAGTGTTAGACTTCCTTGCCCCTCTCAGTCGGCATTCTTGCTCAACTACTCCAATTTAAATTAGTAAGAAATATGTTTACTTTTAGCTTAGCAAAAGTTAGTGGCATTGCCAGTACATACAGTAATTTATAATCTTCTTGTAGATTAAAATTATTTGCCAAAAAGTCCACAAGACTTCCTGAGTGCAGATTTGATCACTGTATTGTAAACCATGTAGTCTTTTTCTGTAAACACTGGATAATGGAACTGGAAGTGAAGAGGGTTCTTCTTTGTCCAGTGGTGCTTTTACCTTTAAAGAGTGTTCTGTATTCTCACAGCTGCCCTAGATTTCTGAGGCTGCATTTGTGTGGGCCAGATCTAAGTGGGCAGTAGTTCCAAATGTCCTCTGTAACCACTTTGCTTACAACATCTTTTCATAACTTACTGTGCTTGAGCACTTTATGGAGTTTTTTAAATTTGAGAATGTAGCAATTTTTTCAAAAGCTATGAATGGTAAGAATTGATAAAAGATAATGATCACAAAACTTAATGTATGTTATTTTGATTTGACTTACTGTCAAAATACTGGAAATATATTGCCTTTTTATAATAATGACCTTATTAAAGATATTTTACAAGTGTCAGTTATACCACTAATTCTCAATCAATACACCTAGTATTAATTTTAATGTGTTTTCCTCTCAGATAAAAGGAAATCATCAGCTTTATTACATTGCTTTCTCAAAGTCCTTATCAGATTTAACCCAGAAAATAATACACTTTTCTGCATTGCTGTTTACTTTTAATATTTAGGACAGTAACTGTCTTATCCTGGACAAAATAATAATCAGTAAAAACCCAAGAGAATTGAGTATGCCCTTAAAAGTAATGGTGTCTGGAAAAGTGAATCTTTCTAGCTTTTATGCCACATCTTGAGTTTTGAGTAATTTTCCCTTCCAGATGCTCATGGTTTCATAAATGCAATCTGTGCTGTTTATGGATCTCTTGTAGCATATTCTGTACCATAACCAAAAGACCAAGCAACTCTAGCAGTTTGACTGCACCAGGCACTTCACAGGAGAAAGATGAGCCATCTCATTAAGATTTATAGCCTCAGAGACCCAGTGGAGGGTCGTCACAAGTCAGAGCCTCCCCAGAGGCAGTGAGTTTGTATTCTGTTGTTCTCATGTTACACAGTAGGCATGAGGTCATAATTCATTGCTGTAATTAGGTATCACTCCCTTGTGGTTCTGATTTCTCTAAATTTTATTGCATTTGTGAAATGAAAGAAACTGAAACTCTTAAACTCTACATGTTCAAAAATGTTATGATAAAAAATGATTCAAGTACCCTTGTGACAAAAGAATATTTGGGAGAACTAAAACAGTTTGTTCATCTATTTGAAATCATATTTTAATGTTAATACTTATATACTGTTAAAATCACTACATAATATTTTTCATATATTAATAGATAATAGATTTTGGATTCTCATTAAATTAACAGAGTGGTAGTAATCTCTTTCATTGTTACTGCCAAGTAGATGTCATAACATGTAAGCGTGTGTATGTACACACAGACACATTGGTTCAGTTCAGCAACTTTTAACAGACTCTAGAATTTTTACTCCTTAACTCCAAAATTAAATGGGCATTATTTGTAAAAATTCTTCCATTGTACAATAAGAAACATTCCACTGAAGTTGTAGGTTTTTGAAAATTGGGTATATTGGCTTTTTTTTTTAAGCTGCCTATTTCTTCAAGCTATGTGTTATTTCAGATTACTGTAAAGATAAATGTTGGGCAGGGCAATCTATCCTAGAATAATATGTTAGCAAGTTGTCCAACACAGTTCATAGCAGCCTTTTTTTGTTTTTTAAATTATTATTATTAAATTTTATTAGTTTTAATGAACATTTACAGGGATTTTGGGTTTTCATTCCTTCATTGCTGCACCATTCTCTCTACCCTCCTCCCCAGTTTGTTCTTCTTCCCCCACCATCCAAATGTCTGTTTTAATTGTCCAGTTGCCACAGTGCTTGTCAAAGTCAGTTCTGATTAGTCTCCTTTGTCAGTGTGTCCTTTCATAGCAGCCTTTTAAACAACTTTAATGACCTGTGCGTGAGCTGATACCATAGATTACAGGCATATCCACATTCATTATTGAAGACTTGGTGCTTGACATTTGTAGCTTACTGAAGAACATAAATGTAGCAGTGAGCTCGTACTGGGGCTTCTCAAGTGAGTGCTATAGTTAATACTGAATGTGTTTTGGAGAAAATTTGTTTTTCTCTAGGAAAAAAGCTGTAGAATCTTTACTTTGTGGCTTCTGTAGTCACAGGTTGGGTTTAGTTCTTAAGGATCTTAATTTACTGTTTTGCTGCAAATGCTCCTAATTTTGTCTTTCAAAGAACTAATGAGAAATGTTTGCTCCAAAGGAATGAAGTTTTAAGTTTTGAAATATATATGCAACTAAAATTCAGTAAGATATAAATATGCTTTTGCTATTTACAACTTTTGCATGTAATACTTATTTTACCAGTTACATGCAAAGAAAACATTTCAGTTTTTACTTAGTAATTTGTAAAGTGTACATAAATAATGGAAGTAGTTTGAAATTATCTTGACTTAATATCTCCAGTTCATCTGGTTGTTACACCTGGCACCAGTCAGTAGTGCTGTGTTTCAGGTATTAAGCCATTTTGAAATTCAACACTTTTCCTCAAGTGGCTCTGTTTCATTTCCATCACTTAGAAATGGAAGATAACTTCAGAGAACTAAAATCAATAACTTTTTCCCAAATATAATTAATGAATTAGGATGTAAATGATAAAACAGTTCTGTTTTTTTAAAATACACTGTTTGCTTTAACTGTAGTGAAATTTGATTTAACTAAAACTGAATGTCATATATCTGAATGTAGAGAACCCTTTAAATTTTGTTAATTTTACTTACAAGAAACCACTTATGTTTAAGTTGCCTTATACTGTCAATTACATTGTTTTTGTTAAATTTGAGCTTTGTAATACCTGAATTCTTCTAAACCTGAATCTGATGTAAAAATGTATGATGTGTTACAGATTTTATTCATAGTAAACTAAGTTATAGTCTAATGTAAACTATAAAACATTTCTTGTAAATGACCTAATTTATTTTTTCATTTATGTACAGTTTCTATGTAAATTTTTAAACTACTTGTGGCCTATTCTGTAAACATTCCTGTACTCTTTTCCTTAATGCTTATTTGCATGAAAGGAAGTTTTATTTGCTTGTTTGTATGACCATTAAGCCAACCAAGTACTCTGCCTTCTTTACTCTAATTTTTTTCTAGTTCTTATTCTGAATGAATATTAGAACCACGCTTTGTATTTCCTACTTTCCAAATAAATTCTCTAAATTGTTTACTATATGTATGTTTGCCATTTTTATTTTGTATAGGACTCCTACTTTTTCTATTACAGTTAAATGTTAAGTTGTGATTTTATCCGATGTTAATTATAACCCACTACCTTTGACTGGATAATGACTCGATAAAACAGATCTGAAATTACCGTAGCTATCACTTGTTATGCATCAGAGTTGGACAGTGACTAAAGAGGATAGAAGGAGAATCAATGCCTTTGAGGTGTGGTGCTGGAGAGGAGTATTGAGGGTACCATGGACTGCTAGGAAAACATTCATCCTGGAAAGGGTTAAACTGAGCGGCGCTTTGGAGGCAAGGATTCTGAGGCTCCATCTAACATACTTTGTTGTTAGGAAGGACCGGTCCTTGGAGAGGGACATCATGCTTGGCAGGGTGCAGGGACAGTGCAGAAGGAAGGCCCCCTATGAGGTGGATTGATTCAGTGACTGGGGTAATTGGGATGGGTGTGTCGGAGATGGTGCGATATAGAGCAGGGTTTAGGGCTGTTGTAAATAGGGTTGCTGTGAGTCGTAAGCGACTCGACGGAACATAACAACACCCTTAATATCTTTGTTCTGTGGAGCTGCTGGTTGATTCATACCATCAACCTATAATACAGTGTAATCTTAATAAGAGCAAGGACTTGTTAAGTCTACCTAGTAATCTCCAGTTCTTGGCATAAATCCAGTAAATTGCTTACTAAATTAGAGGAAATACATTGTACTCTTCACTTACATAAAGGTAAAAAAACATAATTACCCTACCAAACAGTGGAGAGCACAAACGTTGGACTTGTTTAGGATTTGCTCAGATATTAAAATGTGAGCCACCTGCTTTTTCTTGAAGTGAGCCTGTTTTATATACACCTATACCTCACTCAGCATGATTAGGTTGCACAGAAGTTGGAGTGTGTGACATTCTAGAACTGCCAAATGGCATCATTAAACAGTTGCTAAACCACTAAGAATTGTGGCCCAACCACACTGACACCCTTCACAACCAGCACTAATCTTGTTTTGTGTTTTTGCATTTGTTACTGCTAATAAAGAGTAGATTCTGTATTGTTAATCACAGTTGTGAAGTACCAAAAAGTGAGCAAGTGTATATCCTTACTGGAAATGTTTTCAACGGTGTTTTTAAAATTCATATTCTTCATGGGAAAGTTGCTAGGACATAAATAGTAGATTGGTGTCAATGAACATGGTCCATACTAAATTTAAGAGGGAAGTGGGGAAATGTGATGATTTAGAACTTTGACCTCTGCATTTCCAAATTTGCCTACGCTGTAAACATTTTGGGTTGAGATATTTTCATAATCTTGTAGCATGTGTATGTGCACATGTAGCCTATCAGCTTTTTAGATGTGCATGCGCTTATGTATTACCTTGGAGTCAGCCAACTCAGCTGAACCTCCATTATGTTTTTGGAAGCTATAAAACACATTGGAGAAGATTTTCCATGTTGTTTGGGTAACTCAGTGTAACTCTGAACTACACCAATACAAAACTGTGAGAGGAAGGTACAAGGATCGAAATAAGTATAGAGTGAAAATAACCGGTTGGCAGTGTATTTTAGATCATCCCAGGTGTCCTTGTGGCTATATATAGGTTGCTGTTATTTTTGTGTGTGTACCGTCAAATGTGATCTGACCGGTACAGGAGGAGATTGTCCCTCCTCCAGCAGAGCATCTGGTATATTTGAACCATGTACCTCTGGGATTGCAGTGCAGCTTCTTGCCACTAGGCCACCAGAGCTCATCAGTATATATCTTTTTCTGAAACAAACGTGGGAAGCGTGGCCCCTGCTTGGTACTTGAACATCCTTTTCACAAAGTAGGTGAGTACTTACTGTCATATCTAGTTCTGCTAAAATGGAGATCCCACAAGTACATGACTTAACACAAATTTACCATTTAGGAGACTAAAAGTCCAAATTCAGGGTGTGCATAAGGTCACTGAGTTGGAGCCAAATCACAATAACTTGTGGTTTTAACTGTTGCAGACTCTGGTGACTAATGACGTTGAAATTACTTTTAAGGGCTTCTTGACCATTTGTATATTTTTATAAAGATTAAAGAGCCATTTTTAATACTGATTTTTCCTTAATCATGTTTTTCCATATTTTCAAGATAGAAATCCTTTGTTAGATACACTCTTCTTTTACCAAGCTTGTGGCTTGGCTTTGACATAAAAATCAGAAGTTTTCTATTTTATTGAAGACATTTTTTTTCCTTTTTTTTAGTTTGTCCAAGATGGTGGTGAAGGTTTTCTTCTGTCTTATTCAACTGTATTTTTTTTTTCCTTTTAGTTTTTATTGTTATGTATCAAGTCAGAACTTACTCCTAGCTGACCCTCCAGTGGGTTTTCAGAGGCAGTAAATCACACAGGAGATTATCCCCATCAGTCTCCTTTGGAGCAGCTGGTGGATTTGAACCACTTGCCTTTAAGTTGGTAGTGCATCACTTTACCACTAAACCACCAGCACCTTTATATTTAGGCCAGTGAGAAAAGTCTGAGCTATTTGTACTTAGATGTTTCTTTCTATCAATGTCGAGTTTTGTTGAAGTATATTCTTTGTGGTCTCCAGAAGGAAGTATAACCAAGAACCTGGGAAAAAATAGAAGTGATAGAAAAATTTATTATTTTGACTGTGGTCATTATTCTACAGTATGCAGCTGTGTCAAACTCATCAAATTATGGTGGACGGGAAAGCCTTTTTGAATATACATAAAATAACTTTTGGACAGTACATCCAGTTCCCTCTGGTGGTCATGATAAAATTTATGATTCGAGTTGTGGAGAAGCATGTGAAATGGAATTACTAGCATCTGAGAAGGTGTGTATAGGTGAAAGGGACTTTTCTCATAATGCTGCTTTAATCTGAAACTTCCCCGGTTCTGTGAAGAACAAAACTGAATTGACCAACCTGAATTATGTGAAGTCTAGGAGCAAAATTCTTTTTAGAATTACCTGAGGATGTGTCACACACATCAAAAGCACTGGCCACCCAAGTTTGAGACTAGAAAACCCAAAAAGTTACATGGAATCTAAAACCCCTGATTTGAACTCAGCGTTGTATAATGTTAGGTGCTGTCGAGTCTAGTACAACTCGGTGACCCTAAGAGCAAAAGATCTGAACTCTCTTCATTTAAGAGCCCCTTGCAGCAAACAGTTTTATAAGGAAACAGACACCCCGCAGCAAATATCCAAAAGAACTCAATTGAAATGCCCTAGGTCACACAGCGAATTATTTGCAGAATCAAAACTATCTTGAGTTATCAGTACATTCCAGTGCTTTTTTCCTTTTTCACACGCTTTGCATGTTGGGCAAATAGCACATGGCACCAGAATATTAGCTAAATAAAAATAATTATTTCAAAATCAAAGAACAAGAATCAACTAGTACGATGCAGGACAAATACACGTAAGAGAAAAGCCATGGAGAAAAAGAAGTGCAAATATAAATAAATGTGGTGTTAGGTTTCATCAAGTTGACCACAAGTCATGACAACTGTCAAAACCTTGCCCTATCCTGCACCATGCTCAAAATCTCTGTGCTTAAGCCTGTGGTTGTAGTGACTGTCAAGTCATTGTCTTGAGGGTCTTCCTCTTATTACAGACCTGCTGCTTTTGTAAGTATGATGTCTTTATTATTCATTATAATCAAAGTTTACAGACTTTGGATTTCCATTCATTCATTGTTGCACTTTTCTCCGTGCCCAAACTCCCCCGCAGTTCACTCTTCTCTTTGAAAAGTAAAAGGAAAATTATTTCATTGTTATTCAATCCCTCCCCCCAGTCCACTAGGCAACCTTCATTCTGGACTCCTGTCATGACAATACCTAATGATATATCCCTTTTAAACAGTTCTCTCCGTCATTTGTTTCAATGCCATATACATAATTTATCCCATCTTTCTCAGTCTCCCGCCAACCCTGATGTCCCATTTTACAACAGTGGCACTATGCAGTATTTGTCCTTTTGTGACAGAGATTTAACTCAGCATAATGTCCTCCAGGGTCATCCATTTTGCTTTGCATAATATTTTAGGAGTTCTTTGTTTTTCAAAGCAGTGTAGTATTCCATTGTGTGAATATACCAGAGCTTCTCGATCCATTCATTTGTTGATGGGCATTTAGATTGTTTTCAACTCTGTGCTATTGTGAACAAAGCCGTGAAAAACATGGGTGTGCATATATCTGCTTGGATGGTGGTGATAGTTTCTTTGGGGTATATTCCCAGTAGTGGAATTGCTGCGTCAAATGCTGTTTCTGTTTGCAACTTTTTGAGAAAACGCCATATGGCCTTCCACAGTGGTTGCACCATTTTACACTCCCACCAACGTGAATAAGGGTTCCAGTTTCTTCACAACCTCGCCAGCATTTGTTGCTTGCTGTTCTGTTAAATTTTGCTATTCTTACTGGGGTGAAATGATATAGTTGTTTTGATTTGTATCTCTCTTAGAGCTAGGGATTTTGAACATTTCTTAATGTGTTTGCTTGCCATCTGAATGTCTTCTTTGGTGAAGTGTCTGTTCATATCCTGTGCCCATTTTTCAATTGGGTTGTTTAAATTTATTTTGTTGTGTTGCTTGAGTATTTTATAAATTCTACATATAAGTACCTTATCTGACATGTCATTACCAAATATTTTTTCCCAGTCTGTGGCTTTCCTTTTCACCCTGTTGGAGAAATTTTTTGATGTGCATAGGGATTTGATTCTGTATGATGTCTTTTCTAAAGATTTGTGTGTCTCCTGATAACTTTCTAAAGTAGATGAGAAGTTTCATTATCCTTGGGGGCACTCTGGTTGAACTTTAAGACAGATTTGTTCTTTGAACAGTCCATGGTATATTCAGTACTCTATCAGTACCACAGTTGAATAATTTCGATTTTTAATCATCTTACAATTAATTTAACTATTGTATGACTTCCTTGTGCATAAGAAACATTTGAAAATACCATGCTTTTTTAAATATATATATATATATATATATATATATTCACAATATTGAGTCTTCCTATCCGTGAACAAGGCACATTTTTTCCATTTTTTTTAGGTCTTTTATTGTGTCTTGAAAAAAATGTTCTGTAGTTTCCTTTGTGCAGATCTTTGTGCAGGTCTTTAGTTAGATTCACTCCCAAGTATCTCAGTTTGTAGCTGGCTATTGTAAATAGTATTGCTTTCTTGGTTTTGTTCTCTGAGTTCTCTTTGTTACTGTAGAGGAACTCCACTAATTTTTGGATATTGATCTTAAATCTTGCCACTCTACTAAATTGGCCTACTAACTACCAGACAGGGTTTTTTGTTTAGTTCTTGGGGTTTTCTGTGTACACAATCATATTATCTGCATATAGTAATAGTTTAACCATCTCTTGGCCAATCAGAATGTCTTTTATTTCCTTCTCTTGCTGTAGTGCCCTAACTTCCAATACAATATTGAATAGAAGTGGTGACAGTTGGCCTCCTTCTCTGGTTCCTGTTTGCAAGGAAAATGTTTTTAGTCTTTCTCCATCGAGAATGATAATTGAGTCTTGGTTTTGCATATATTCTTTTTATTATGTGGAGGAAATTCCCTTCTATTCCAATTTTGCTGTGTGTCTTTATCAGAAAGGGGTGTTGGATTTTGTCAAAGGCCTGTTCTGTATCAAATGCTAAGATCATATGCTTCTTGTTATTTGCTTTGTGTTAACAGTGAATTACATTGATTTTTCTTTTATGTTGAACCATCCTTGCACACCTATTACTAATCCCACTTGGTCAGGATGAATAAATTTTTTTTTATGTGCTTTTGGATTCTATTGACTAGGATTTTGTTAAGGATATTTGCATCTATATTCATGAGAGATATGTGAAAACTACAGTCCTACCAAAAGCAATCTACATGTTCAACACAATCCCAAAACAGATACAAAATTAATTTTTCAACATCAAAAAGGTAATTGTCAAGTTATATTTGGAGAGGAAAGAGATATCAAATAAGCAAAGCACTTCTGAAAAACAATTAAGTGGGAAGCATAGCAGCCCTTGCCCTCCAAACCTACTACACAGAGGTAGTCAGCAAGACAGCATGGTACCGGTACAATGACATGGGCATAGACCAATGGAACAGAATTGAGAACCCAGAAATAGATCCAGCTATCTATGATTAACTGATATTTGACAAGGAAATAACCTATCAAATGGGGAAATGACAACTTCTTCAACAAATGCTGCTAGTAAAATTGAACTGCTACCTGCAAAAAGCTGAAACAGGATCTGCATCTCACACCATACACAAAAAAAATCACCTCAAGGTGTATAATAGAGACCAACAAGTAAAGCCTCAAACCATAAAGTTCGTAAGATAAACTGAGATCAAGCTTAGACGGTCTAGTCTATGGTATTAAAAAAACTCCCAAGCACAGCCAGCTGAAGAGGATAAAATTGATGAATGGGACTTTCTAAAGATTAAACCCCTGTGCGCATCAAAAACATTCTGCAACAGAGTGAAAAGAAAACCTATTGACTGGGGAAAAGCACTTGGCAATACCATTTCAGACAAGGGTCTCATGTCAAAAGTTTACAGAATCCCTCAGGGCCTCCACAAGAAAAGGACTGTTAACACAACTACAAAATGGACAAATGACATGGAAAGAAATTTCACAGAGGAAGGTATTTGGGAGGCCAACAGACACATGATGACATGCTCAAAATCACAGACAATAAGAGAGATGAAAATCAAAAGCAACATGAGATATCATCTCCCTCTAGTAGTAGTGGCAAAATAATAACAGGACAGCAAGTAATAAATTTGGGAGGAGAGGTGGTGAGATAGGAACACATGGTTAGTGGGATTGCCTTTGGAAGGCAGCTTAGCATTTCCTCATAAAGCTGAACATAGACATTCCGTAAGACTCAGCTATTCCATTACTTGGAATACCCTGAGAAAATGAGAACTGAGGCACAAACAGAGACATTGGTGTTATCAATGTTCATAGCAGCACTATTGCAAGGACATGGAAACAGCCCAGATTTCCAACCACAAACAAATGGATTAAGAAATTATGGTACATTCACACAATGCAATACTACATAGCATGCAAGAGCAATGATTTTGTAAATTATTACCTAACTTGAAAGGGACTGAAGAGCATTATGCTGAGTGTTCGAACTGACTCAGTCCCATAAGGACAAATATTGTATAAAACCATTATTGTAGAATGAGGATCCAAGTGGGGAGGGAAGGGTGGAAGCAGAGAGATGTGGATGTGCACGGGGAGAGAGGATTAATCATGGGATTATACAATTTGATGAGGGGTGAGGAAAATTGGAAGAATCTGTTCTGTAAAACAATGTATTTTAATTTTGTCAATAAACTAGTATAATAATAATAATAAATAATAAAGAACATGGAAACAGCTCAAATATCCAACCCAATGGAATGGATTGAGAAATTGTGGTACAATGATGGACTACTATACAGCATGCAGGAGCAATGATTCTGATAGGGACTGGAGAGCATTATTATTATTTGTCCCATAGGGACAAATATTGTATAAGACCATTATTTTAGCTCGGGACGACAAAGCAAGATATCATAATAAAATGTGTAAAGAGCTGGAGTCAGAAAATCAAAAGGACTGGACTCACTCAGCTTTTCTTAAGCTGAAGAAGTTGGAAAACGAGATCCAAGATGGCAGCGGAGGCAGAGACAGCGTGGTGAGCTGCAGGAGCAGCGAACCACTTAAAGAAGGGCCATTATGGCCTTCCACAGACTTTGGCTTACTGATAATTGAACACTTAAACAGTTGATGACTGGCCCTCAGTGAAGATCAAGGCTCAACAACAGGAATTCAAAGATTCCCAAAGAGAAATGGTTGAGTCTCATGGCTCCCAACCCACCCCCCTGCAGAGCCCGCGCCGCACCGCACAGCTGCTGCAGCTCCATGAGGCTTCCACAGCCTGAACGAATGGATTCCCTCAC
>NW_006399783.1:6336965-6374073 GCF_000299155.1 Elephantulus edwardii | reverse complement strand
GATGGCACAGGAGAGGAAGACGCTCGATGAGATGGATCAATTCTGTGAGTGGAGTGGTGGGAATGAGTGTGTCTAAGATGGCGAGGCTGACACAGGATAGAATGGTGTTTAGGGCTCTTGTACATAGGGTCGCTATGAGTCGCAAGCAACTCAATGGCACATAACAACAACAACAACATATGAAGATCCATGGTGGGGAGGGTAGAAGCAGAGGGGTGAGCATGGGCAGCAGGGGCAATGAGGGTGTAGTGGATAATCATAGGTTTGCACAATTTGAGAGGTGGGGGAGGCATGGGTAAAGGAAATGGGAAAGAGCCAGTGTGGAAAAACAATGTATGCTAACTTAGTGAGTAAACTAGTACAAAATAAAAATTTTAAATACACTAAATTTGCCAATTACAGGAATTTGCAATCAATGATAAAGCAATAAAAATGTGAACTCTTAGCATACTTATGTAATAGTGGGGAACTGGTTCTTTTAAGTAGATAGTCTCTAATAATACATAATAACAACAGCAGTAGTTTAATGTTGCGAGCTCTAGTAACCTAGTGGTAAGAAGCTGCACTGCAATCTCAAAGGCACACAGTTCACATCCACCAGCTGCTCCAATAATTTAAAGTAGCATTTTGTGTGACTTTATGCAAGAAAGGCTTTTATGCATAGCTAAAGATGAGTTAGCACTTAAATACTAGCTAAATTGGAGCAAAACCACAGAGAAGGACAGTTAAAGTTAAAATCATGTAGCACCTTCCAGTTTCAGCCAGACCTTGTCAAACTATTTGAACACAACCAGAGCCCATATGAGATAAAACAAACAAACAAACAAAACTCCAAACATCAAAACAACACGACCCAAAAAAAACAAGAGGACAAAAACCTAGTTAATATTTTAGGCACATGGAACTTCTTGATATCATTAACAGCTGATCAGAGTAGAACCTTTACCAACATAATTCCATTGATCCAAAAACCACTCATCTTGGCATATAGCATGCCCAAGGAGGAAGACTGGCTACAGAAGCCCATATCCCCAATAGCCCACCCTCCTATTCTCCATTCCTTTCAGAGAGGGACCCGTTCCTCCCTCTGAAATATGTTGACTGTATTTTCGTTTTCATTAATAAGTTACCTCTGCTTACAGCTCTGGTGGCTTAGTGGTCAGGAATTGCTCTGCCAACGCAAAGGTGCGTGGTTCGAATTCATTAGGCTGCTCCATGGGAGAAAGATGAACAATCAACTCCCATGGGATTTATTGCCTCTGAAAACCCTCTGGAGAGTCAGCTATTCGTCAGTTCTGACACTATAGTACATAACAATTTTCACCTCTACCCTCGTCTCCTTGACTTTTTTCTCAGCAAGTCAGGCATCCCTAAACATAGCAACCATTAAAGTCTCTGGGTCTGTAACACTGAGCAACACCTCTCTCAAGAGGCACTCACTGAAATGCCTGTACTCTCTCCCTGGTGCCTCTGTGGCATCACTGGCCTTCCTACCCAGCTCGATTCTTTCTGGGCAAGGGAAGCCAAAACCAGAGCACTCACTTCACGGTAACATTTCAGTACCAAAACTTAGGTGTACAAACTGTGCATATGATATGTACTGCATTTTGTAATAGGTGGAATGTTGTTATATGCTGTTGACCCTCCAGAGGCTACAGATCACATTGGAAAGAGATTGCTCATCTTTCTTCCATTGAGCAGCCAGTGGATTCAAACTGTCCGTCTCTGGGCTGGCAGCACAACTCTTTATCCACTAGGCCACCAGAGCTCCCTAATAGATGGAATAATAGGAGACTAAACACTGCTGGGAGCTTTAGGGGCCTAGTGGTAAAATCTGTGCTCCAATCTTGAAGGTATGTGGCTGAAATCCACCAGGTGTTCTGTGGGAGGATGGGCAATATCCTTCTTTGTGCTTTCTGCCTCTAAAAACCTATTGGAGGGTCAGCTTTGGTCAGTTCCTACTCAAAAGCCCACAGCAACAATCACCTCCGGGCAAATAGTCAACACCATGATAGATGAAGACGACACAAATTGTCATCTTGTTTGGATCCCAGGTAACACTCTTGGCAACAGCAGCCAGAAGGTATATTACACTGGGAAAGGATACTGTAAGGGATTCCTTCAAAGTGCTGATGATCAAGGATGTGAGTTGAAAGACTAAGATGCACCTGAATCAAGCCATGATCTTTTCAGTCACTTGCTATACAGCAAAATAGGACAATGAATAAGGATAAGAGAAGAAGAATGATGCCTTTGAGTTGTGCTGGAGGAAAATGCTGTAAATCCCATGAACTGACAAAGACAAACAAGTATGTCTTGGAAAAGATGAAGCCAGCGTGCTCCTTGGAGGCAAGGATGGTAAAATGTCATCTGACATACTTTGAGCATGTTGTTAGGAGGGCTCAGTCTTTGGTAAAGGACATCACACTTGGAAAAGTGGAGGGCCCATGAAGAAGGGGAAGACTGTCAATGAAATAGATTTGTCACATTGACTGTGATGGTGAGCACAGATGTGTCAGAGATGATGAGAACGGCACAGGACAGGACAGAGTTCAGATCCACGTTCATAGGGATACTGAGTCATAGTCTCCTTGACGGCACTTAACAATAATTCCCCTAACTTTCCACAATACCCAAAGCTAGAAGTAAAACTAATGCTTCTTTCTATTAATTGTGTAAAAGGAAGACTGCTTGTTTGTTGTTTTTTCTTCCTCTCTCTTTCTCTTAGCCTAGCAGAAGTAATCGACTTTCTTATCAATCCAAAGGTCATTTCAAAGTTGTTTATTCATTTGATCAATAATTTTTTAAACAATGGTTCATTGGAGCTTTTGTTTATCCTATCCAACAATCTGCAGGTGAGATTTATTGTTGTTAGGTGACATTGATTCAACTGTGACTCATAGTGACTCTATGAACAATGGATCTGAACTCTCCTACCCTGTGCCAACCTCATCATCTATGACGTACTTGAGCCCACTGCTGTAGTCGCCGTGTCAATCCATGTTGTTGAAAGTCTTCTCTTCCTCTCTCCTTCCACCTTTCCAAGCATGATGTCCCTTTCCAAGGATTGTCACCTCCTAACAACATGCCAGAGTATGTGAGAGAGAGCTTGACCACTCCTGTCTCCAAGGAGCACCCTGGTTGCACTTTTTTCCAAGCTGAGATGTACTCCTCTTAATACCTGTATCCTGTACACAGGAATTACTCCCTCTTCCTTGTAAAATATTAGGTGGTGCCAGCTATCTTGGGTGCTTGACAAGGATGGACTTATTTGCCCAGAACTATCACTAGGAGCAGACAGCTGGACAGGAGCAGATACTGTGGGAATCGTCTCATATTACTTGAGTTCCCTCTGTAGAAACCACCCTTTATAGCCTCTTATTCATTGTCTTCCACTGAACAATAAATAAGGATAACAGAAGAATTGATTCCTTTGAGCTGGGTGTTGGAGAAGAGCACTGAATATCCCTGTTCACTGGACTTCCTAATGAACAAATAAGTAAGTCTCGGAGAATGATCAGCCAGAGTGCTCCTTGGAGGCAAAGATGCTGAAGGTTTTTTTCTCTCATGCTTTGGACATATTGCTAGGAGGGGCTATTCCTCGGAGAGGGACATCATGCTTGGAAAGACAGTGTCAGCAAAAGAGAGGAAGACCCTCAAACAGGAGGACTGACACAGTAACTGCTGCAATGGGCTCTAGTGTGTCAGGAAGTGTGAGGATAGCATAGGATAAAACAGGGTTCAGATCTGTTGTTCTCAGGGTCACTACTCAGGGTTGTACTAAACAACACCTAACAACAACAACAACTGTAGCCTCTAACAAGGGAGAGGCAGGTTTGGGAAGCTCATATCCACTGTCTCTTATCTATATGCATATAAATAAAACTCCTGACCCCAAGATTGGGTTGTTTGGTTTTGGTTTTTTGAGGGTTTTGCTTTTTTGTGTTTTGGGGGTTTTTTTGAAAAGAAGAAAAAATAATTTATTAGCCGGCAACCCAGATGAACTCTTGTTCCAAAGATCTGGGCCAAGATTGGGGCTTTTGTGACAGGCAGCAGAACTGTTTCTTTGGTAACAGGATTATCTCATTGGGCTTGAAAGTTTGGGGGGGGGGGAAGTATATACTTTTTCATAATCTCACTGCTTTTGAACCAGTTTCAATTTATAGCAACAATTCTTCAGCAACACTTCATCAGATTTCAGAGGCCATAAATTGCAAAGGGACGAGAAACTGCCTTTCTCCTGTGGATCAACTGGTAAATGCAAATGCAAACCATCAGAGATGCACAGCGTTTGGGTTAGCAGTCCAACAGGCTTTGCCACCAGAATAACCAGCATGTGTCTGTCACTTGGTTGCACTGTGGTGGCTTGCGGGTTGTGATGCTGAAAGCTGTGCCTCTAGTATTTAAAATACCTGGAGAGTAACCCATACTGAACAGGTTTCAGCAGAGGTTCCAGACCAAGACAGAATAGGAAACAAGACTGTTTTTAAAATCCATTTCTAAAATAATGGGCCATATGGAACCTGTGCATAGAGCCAGAAGTAGTCATTTGATCAGAACACAGGCATTGTTGTATGACTTGGCTTTCTCTGGCTTGGTTATTGGTTCCATTCTCAGACTGGGAGCCTAACCCTCTTCCTGATCTCAAAGCAGCTGCAGAAATTTCACAGCCTCCACCCACACCATTCAGAGAGACAAAAATGCAAGAATGTGCCCTCCATAAATTTTCCTAAAGAAAGAACCTCTCTTTCTGTAAAGCCCACAGTAATCACTAGTTCTGTCTAAGCTCCCTGCCCTTTTTGAAACCTATCACTGGGCCAGAAAGATAAGATATACTACTTGGCATAATCCAAACATAGTTCATCCCTGAAACTGGAATCAAATAGGATAACTCTGGATGAGATGGATTGACTCAATGACTGGCGTAAAGGGGGTGGATGTGTCAGAGACAATGAGGTTGCCTCAAGATAGAGCTGGGTTCAGAGCTGTTGTATAGAGGGTCGCTATGAGTTGCAAGTGACTTGACAGCACATAACAACAGCATATATATAGATATAAATAGAGATAGAGAGATAGAGATATATATAAAATTCATCATGACAAAGTAGGATTCATAATGAGTATCCAAAGATGGATCAACGTAAGAAAAGCAATCAATGTAATTCATCATATTAACAAAGCAAAGAACAAGATGCTAGCAATTGACACAGAAAAGGCCTCTGAAAAAATCCAACACCCTTTCCTGATTAAAAAAACTCAACAAAATAGGAACAGAAGGGAATTTCCTCAACAAAGTGAAAAGTATATACACAAAGCCAAGAACCAACATCATTCTCAATGGAGAATGACTAAAGGCATTTCCCTTGCAAACAGGGACTGGACAAGGATGCCTATTATCACTATTCCTATTAAATAAAGTAGTAGAAGTGCTTGCTAGAGTTCATAGCAGCTTTGTTTGTAATAGCTGAAACTCAAAAACAATCTAAATGTTTATCAGCAGTAGAATAACTAAGGAAATTATGGTAGATTCAGATAAACGTTCACATAAAAACTCACTGCTTTTAAGTCGGAACTGACTCAGCTGGTCCTCCAACGGGATCCTGGAGGCTGTAAATCACGAGAGGAGATTGCCCATCACTCTCCCTGGGAGCAGCTGGTGGATTGGACAGCCAGAGAGCCACCACCTTTGAGTTAGCTGAGCCTATGCCACCAGAGCTCCCGATTATGTACCGTCAAATTGAAACTGACTCACAATTGACCCTCTTGGAGATTTTCAGAGCTGTTACTCACACGAGAGGAGACTGCTCATCTTTCTCCCGTGAAACAGCTGGTGCCTCTGAGTTGGTAGCAAGACTCCTTACCACTAAGCCACCAGAGATGAAATTCAGTTTCTTACATCCATTCTATTAGTCACTCTTTTTAAAATATTTTTTATTATACTGGTTTATTTACAAAGTTTGGATACATTGATTTTCACACTATTAGTTACTCTTAACCTTAGAGTAGAGCCCCACCTCAGTCCCTTCATCGACACCTCCTTCTGGGCACCATGGGCTCCGCAGGTCAGCACGCTGCAGGAGGCCTTGCTCCCATCGGGCCGTAGAGTCCTGCTGACCAACTGAGCTGCATCTAGCTCTGTCCCCGCACTTGTCTTCCATGCTCCAGTTTGTATTACTAGTCCTAATAAGTAACTGAAACGTTGCTGTTTGAGTGGGGTATGGTCAGATCTCAGGCTTGAGTGTCTACAAACAGGTGTGAAGACCCTACTTCAGGATGGCAAAAAGAAGGGGCAGGTCCTCATGTGATGTCTTTTCCCAGGTCACACAAATGTTAAGGACAATATCCCATTTACATTTGTTTCCATAAACTAAGCATTTGTCTTCAGCACTTTCATGTACGTTTATTCTCATCAGTAACTGCAAACAGCACTTTCCACACTCAAGTAACTGCTTAGCTTTCTACCTGTAGTATGTTGTTGTTGTTATGTGCCATCGAGTGGCTTGCGACTCATAGCGACCCTATGTACAAGAGAAAAACGCCTCTCTGTTCTGTGCCAGCCTCTCCAGGCCAACACACTCATTCCCACCACTCCACTCACAGAATCAATCCATCTCATCGAGGGTCTTCTTCTCCTGCACCGTCCCTCCACTCTCCCAAACATGATGTCCCTCTCCAAGGACGAGTCATGATCACCAAAGCAAAAATGTTGTTGTTAGGTGCCATCGAGTCAAGTATGACTCATAGTAACCTTATGGACAAAAGATCTGAACCCTACTCTATTCTGCACCATCCTCACACTTCCTGATGCATAGAGCCCATTGCAGCTGTCACCGTGTCAATCCACCTGGTTGAGGGTCTTCTCCTTCACCAGCCCCTCCACGCTTCATAGCATCATGTCCTTCTCCAAGGAATACCCTCTCCTAGCACCATGCCCTAAGTATGTGGGGTGAAGCCTCATCATTCTCGCCTCCAAAGAGCATTCTGGCTGCACCCTCTTGAAGACATATCTATTCATTTTCTTGGGTGTCAATGGGATGTTCAGTGCTCTTCCCCAAGACCACAGCTCAAAGTCATCTATTCTTTTCCTGTTATCCTTATTTAATATCCAGCTCTCAGATGCATAGCAAGTGATTGGAATCAGACACACCTTAGTCCTCAAACTGACATCATTACTCCTCACTAATTTGGAGAGGTCCCTACTGCAGATTTTCCCAGTGCAATGTGTCTCTTTATTTCCTGATGGCTGGTACCAAGGGTGTTAATGTGGATACAAGTAGATGAAGCTGTTGACAGTTTCAATCTCCTTTCCATCCATCATGACGCTATCAGTACAATGGTAAGAACCTTTGTTTTCTTGACCTTGAGATGCAATCCATATTGAAGGCTGCATTCCTTGTATAGTTAGTGCTTGGTAATTACTAGTGTAGTGCATTCCAAACGTACTCAATACAAGATGTGTTCTTGCTCAGTAGCAGCTTTGTGATTGGGAGGGAAAGTTGCTGTCAGAAACTTGTTTTCTTTTTAGTTCAGGTTCATTCTCTAGTTGTTCTTCCTCCTTTCTTCGCAAGAAACTCCTGGGCTGAGATGGTGGGGCGGGGGAGGGGGGGAATGGGGCACAGCTGGCTAGGATCATGGTGATTCAGGGATGGATGGGAGGCCAGGTGGTGTTTTGGTCCTCCTTGTTGGCTCCTGCTGACCCCACTTGGCCCAGGCAAGTCTTGCTGCCTCACCACTGAAACATGAGGGCCCTTTCACAACTGCATCCCCTCAGAGGTGAATGACCTGCTGCTCAGGAGCAGGCTCCAGCTTGAGTCATTAAGTCTTCAGATTGTTATGGACCATCAACAAGAACCTATTCATAGCTGACCCTCCAGTGGATTTTAAGAAGCAGTAAGACTCGTTGAGAGGAGACTACCCATCTTACTCCCGTGGGGCAGCTGGTAGATTTTAACCAGGTGCCTTTGGGTTGGCAGCACAACTCCTTACCACTAGGCCACCAGAGCACAAGTCCACCCCTGACATGTACATTAATTCTTAATTATTTCAAGTCTTAACACCTGTTTTCAGTTATTTTTATTTATGGAATGAATTGTGTCTCCCCAGATATGTATTATGAATCCTCGCCTGTGGAAGTAATTCCAGTTAGGAATAGTTTTATGTTGATGAAGTCATGTCAGTGTAGAGTGTCTTACACCTCACCACTTTTGAGCTACAGAAAGAAGACATTAAACACAGAAGCAAGTGAGCCTGAACTGGTTAATGACAGAGCCACGTAGGGAGCTCTGGCGGCCTAGTAGGTAAAGTGTCGTTCTGCCAACCTCAAGGCAGGTAGTTAGAATCCACAAGCTGCTCTGAGAAAGGTGGGGAATCTCCTCTCATGTGATTAACAGCCTCTGAAAACCTGCTGGAGGGCCAGTTAGGTGTTGGTTCTGACTTGAGGGCACATGACAACAAGCAGCACCATGTGCAGATCGCCACAGGAATCAAGAATATAAAAGAAGCTGAGACAAAGATTTACCGCAGAGAAGACAAAGCCTTTCTATAGATCTGATACTCTGAATTGGACTTCAGCCTCCCCTCCCCCAGACTGAGAGGAACTAAATTTCTGATCATAACTGCCACCCTCTGTGGCATTTGCATTGTTGTTGTTATGTGTCGTCAAGTTGTTTGCAACCCATAGCGACCCTATGTACAGCAGTTCTGAAGCCTGCCCTGTGCTGAGCCAGTCTCACTAATTCTGACACACCAACCCCCATTGCCCAGTCATTGTGTCAATCCATCCCATCCAGGGTCTTTCTCTCCTGTGCTGTCTACCCTTCTGAGCATGATGTCCTTCCCCAAGGATCAGTCCTTCCTGGCCACATGCCCAAAATATGTGTGACAGAGCTTCTAAATCCAAGCCTCCAAGGAGAGACTTGGTTTCATCCTCTCCAAGACAGACTTACTTGTTTTCTTTGGCAGTCCATGGTATGTTCAAGAATCTTCTCCAGCACCACAAACCAGAGACATCCATTCTTCTCCTGTCATCCTTAGTCATTGCCCAGCTTTTTCATGCCTAACAAGTAATTGTGAAGACCATGGTCTGGATCCAGTGCACCTTAGTCTCTAGACTGCATTATAGCAGCACAAGATTCTTATGCACATGTTGTTAACAAGAGGCACCCTAGGAAGAGGGAAAGGCATGGAAAAGCTCTGATCATTGCACACTCATCCAGTAAGATAAGCATTTTGCACTGACAGTTCCTCTGCAGTTCTCAAGATCCTCTGTCATTCCAGGCTGGGCACTCAGTGCTGCTCCAACCTCTAGGTCTTTTGGGCCTCACTGTCCATCACAGCGAGTCCTGTCCTTCACCCTGTCCTCATCCCCCAGCCCTAGCTGACAGCTTCTTCCCTGTTTTTCTCTGAGGGACAGACATAGTCCTGTATTTCTCTTCGTATTCACCATGCTACTCCATTGACCCAGGAACCCGTATGTAGCCCCCAAGAAATTCTGTAGGCAGTTTCGTTTCTCAATTGATGGTCCTCAGTCAAGACGTTTCAGATATAGTCGTATGATGGGGGGCAGGCCGAAGTGGGGGGATAGTAGTGCTGCCTGTGCCAAGCAAGAGGTCAGCTAACAAAGCCATTGCTGTGCAGTCAGAACCAACTTGTATCTGAGCCTCCTGCAGGTCTTCAGAGCCTGTGGATGGCATGTGAGGAGATTACTCATCCTTCTCCCATGGAGCAGCTGGTGGATTCCAGTTGCCTGTCTTTGGTTGGCAGCGCAACTCCTTACCCACTAGGCTACCAGAGCTGGAGGTGGTTTCCTTTAATTGTCTCCTTGCTTTGCCACCTATCCTGTAGGAACAAGGAGTTCATTATGGAGACTGAGTTCGTTCCAAGGAAGAGCTGGAGACTGCACCCCAGCTGTGGAATATGCTTTCCCTCCTTAGTGCTCTGCTCCCATAATCTTTCTTTACTAAAATGATTTTTAAAAAATTGTAGTCGTTGTGTACTGTCGAATTGGATCCGACTGGAACCGGAGGATATTTCCCCTCCTTCTCCAGCAGTGCATCTGGTGGATTTGAACCACGTGCATTAGGGATTGCAGCACAACTTCTTGCCATTAGGCCACAAGTTGTTGTTGTTGAGTCAAGCACGACTCATAGTGACCCTATCAACGAAAGGCCTGAAGTCTTTCTATGACTATCAACATTTTTCAAAGTTCATAACTTCCAGAGGCATGTTGTTTAGGAAACCAGAGCTCCACTAAAATGATTGTCTCCTCAGAGTCTATCCTGAATTCCAGAGCCTCACCACAGCAGTTAGTTAATTAGGATTATCCGACAGAGACTAGATGTTATGTGCTGCCGAGTCAACTACAACTCACTGCAACCCTACACACAATACCCCATGACCACTGCTTTATCCAGAGCCAATCTCACTGTCTCTGATACACATAACCTCAATCCTCAGTTATTGCGTCAATCAATCTCATCTGGAGTCTTCCAGTCCTGCACTGTCTCTCCACTTTTCCAAGCATGATATTCTTCTCCAAAGACTAGTCCCTCCTGGCTATATGCCCAAAGTGTGTAAGATGGCATCTCAAAATCCTTGCCTCCAAGGAGCAGCTTGGTTTCACCATCTCCAAGACAGACCTGTTAGTTCTCTTAAAAGTTCATGTTATGTTCAGTACTCTTCTCCAGCACCACAACTCACAGGTATCAGTTCTTCTTCTGTCATCCTTGGTCATTCATTGTCCAGCTCTCAGATTCATAAGCAAGTAATTATGATGACCATGGCCTGAATCAGGGGCATCTTAGTCTCTAGACGGACATTGTTGCTCTTCAGCACTCTGGCGAGGTCCCTGACAGCAGATTTTCCAGAGCAGTTAGTCTTTTGATCTCCTGATTGCTGGTGCCAAAAGTGTTGATTGTGGAACCGAGCAAGCAGAAATTGTTAACAATCTCAATCTCTTCTCCATCTATCATGATGCTGCCAATTGGCCCAGTGGTGAGAAATCTTCATTTTCTTGACGTTGAGCTTCAATCCATATTGCAAACTACAGTGTCTGACTTTCTGCAGCAAATGCTTCAGGCCCTCTTCAGTTTCTTCAAGCAAGGTTGTGTCATCTGCAGGAACACCTAAAAGTACTGCCTTAAGTCATCCATGTAACGTGGGGCTGAAGCCCCTCCTGGAAACCACCTCTCAACCAAATAATAGACTGGTCTATAAACTAACTACACATGCACAGATTGTGCTCCTTACATTAGTCAGCAATACTAAACCACAGTGTCAACAATTTTGCCCCAAACCAAGACCAAATGGAGTAAACGATGGGGAAGCCAGAGAAACAAAAATGAGAAATGTAGGTGGAAATGAGGAGAGTGCTGACACACTGTTGAGTCTGTAAATAATGTTACAGAACAATTTGTGTATGAATTATTGGCTGGAAAACTGTGTAAACTTTCACCATAAACACAATCAAATGTTAAAAAAGATTTAGCCTAGAAATTGTGCAACAACTGTTTTCATTTCTTTTAAATTCTGTTTTTCCTAACCCAAATCCTAACCCTATAATGTTTTTTAAATTTTATACTGATTTATTTACGTAGCTTGCATACATTTTTTTCACACCAGTTCTTTCTGCCTCCTTCCATCCATCAAATTGTGTGACTCTAGAATTATCAACCCCCCATCACACCCATCCTCAGCCCTCTGCTCCCCTTTTCCCTCCCTCTTGTGGTGGTGTTTTTTTAAAAGATGAACCACGGGAGGGGGAAGGAAGGAGATGGGAGGAAAATTAACAATGAATGAATGAATGAAAATCCAACTTATCTGTAAACGTTCATTAAAATATCAATAAAAAAAATAGGATTAGAGAGGCATCTCTAGATAAAGCAATGGGTTAGTGAACTTGTACGGTAACTAAAAAGCTGAAGATTGGAATGCATCCAAAGGCACCACAGAAGAAAACTCAGCCACTGAAAATCACCCTTGTACAAGAGCCCTAAATCCTGCTCTATCTTATGCCAACCTCACTGTCTCCGACACACCTCCTCCTGCCACCCCAATCACTGAATCGATCCATCTCATCGAGGGGCTTCCTCTCCTGTGCTGTCCCTCCACTCTCCCAAACATGATGTCCCTCTCCAAGGACTGGTCCCTCCTTGCAACATGCCCAAAATATGTCAGAGGAACCTTCAGAGTCCTTGACTCCAATCAACCCCAGAGGGCACAATTCTACACTTACATACCTGGGATTGCTTTGAACTGGAAAACTTGATAGCAACAAGTGACTGGTAGGACTTAGTGTAAAAGGCTTGGATTTAAAAGTCAGACAGACTTGGATTTGACTCCAGGCCACAATCCTTCCTGGGCAAGATATGTCATCTCTCTGATAGCATCCTTTTCATCTGTTAATGAAAACTGTTGTTGTTCAGTGCTGTCAAGCCAGAACTGACTCGTAATTGACTCTTCAGTGATTTTCAGAGGCAGTAAATTGCATGGGAGGAGATTATCTATCTACCTAAGGAGCAGCTGGTGGATTTGAAACCCATGCCTTCAGGATTGCAGTCCAGCATCTTAACACTAGGCCTGATTATTGTTGTTGTTGTGCCGTTGAATCAAGTACAACTCATAGCCACCCAGCCCTATGAACAAGACTCACATCCTGTCAGCCTTACCAATCTCTGACACACTCAGGCCCATTGCTGCTGTCAATCCACCCGCTATAGTGTTCCTCTCATTATTAATGAGAATCAATGACCCTTATTTTGTAGTGAAGATTTCACCTTGTTTACAAAAATGCCTAGATGGAGTCTTACTGGATTTACCCCTTTCACCCTCTTCTTCCTGAGTGAGCCTTGGCAACAAATCTAAACTGCAGCTCTCCTTCGTGTGTGGGGGGGGTGGGGGGTGGGGGGAAGGGTGTAATATCCTTTACAAAAGGATTAGTTTTTCTTTTCATTTAGAAAGCACACTTTTGGAAAAGGCAGACTAATCATACTCTCAGTCCAAGCACATCTCTAGGAAGGCAACTCCATTTCCCAAATGATGCATTGGTGAGCAATCGTTTCCAGACTGGCGGCAATGACATGGGCAAGTAGTAATGGGTGTTCTTCTTTACTGGATAAATGAATAAATTAAAGATCCTGTTTACTGTATAAATAACTGAATGTGGAAACTACCAAATGATATCATTAATATCACTTGCAAAATACTGAAGATCATTCAAAAACAGCTGGAACAGTACATAGACATGGAACTGCCAGAAGTTCAAGCAGGATTTAGAAGAGGCCATGGCACCAGGGATATAATTGCTGATGTCAGACAGATCCTGGCTGAAAGTAAGGAACAGCAGCTGAATGTCTATTTGTGCTTTATTAACCACTGTGTGGATCATGACAAGTTGTGGCTGACACTGAGAAGAATGGGACTCCCAGAGCACTTATTTGTTCTCATGTGGAACCTCCATTCTAGACCAGGAGGCTGAACAGAGCAGAGGAACACTGCTCGTTTTAAAACTGAGACAGGAGTGTATCAGGGTTATAGTCTCTCTTCATACCTATTCAATCTGAGCAAATTATCTGAGAACTTGGACTCTATGAAGAGGGGTATGGCACCAGGATCAGAGGGAGTCTCATCAATAACCCACGTTATGCAGATCACACAACCCTATTTGCTAAAAGTGAGGAGTACTTCAAGCAGTTGTGGCAGAAGGTCAAGGAATGCAGCCGTCAGTATGGATTGCATCTCAATGCCAAGAAAACAAAGATTCTTTCCACTGGACTGATAGGCAGCGTCATGATGGATGGACAGGAGATTGAAACTGTCAACAACTTCATCTTGCTTGGATCCACAATTAACACCCTTGCTGCCAGTAGTCAGGAAATAAGGAAACACATTGCACAGGGAAAATCTGCAGTTAGGGACCTCTCCAAATGATTTAGGGAATAATGATGTCAGTTTGAGGACTCAGGTGCATCTGATTCAGACTATTGTCTTTCCAATCACTTGCTATGCATCTGAAAGATGGACAGTGAATAAGGTTGACAGAAGAATAATTGATGCTTTTGAGCTGTGGTGTTGGAGAGAAAATAGATGTCTTGGAGAGGATGCAGCCGGAGTGCTTTTTGGAGGTAAGAATGAGAAGACTTCATCTCAAATTCTTCTCCTTGGAGAGGGACATAATGCTGGGAAGAGTGGAGGGTCGGCAAAGGAGAGGAAGCATGGTGACTGCTGCAATGGTCTCTTGTGTATCAGGAAATGTGAGGATGGCGCAGGATAGAATACATGCTCATAGGGTCGCTATTTGTCATACTCGACTTGCTGGCACCTAACAACAAATGAAAGGTCTTTGTGAAAGTTTAATTCAAGGCAAACAAACTTCCTGGGTTTGAAGCATTCCCAACTCTCGTGGGATGACACACTCTCCTGCTCTCTAAGAGTTGGTCTGGAAAGGCAGACTCTAAAGCACTGAACCCAGCTTGTCAGGCTGTCTGGAAATGTCTTTTGGGGAATGACACCTTCTGGTAGCCTTTTTTTTTTTTTCTGACTGTTCCTTAGATATTCAATGATGCCATATTGGTGTGTTGAGTCCTAGAGTATGAACACTGCCAGGTGGACCATATCCTAACTCCCTGCATTATTTTTCTATGCCATACAATGATGTGATGGTAGGGGGACACAACAAGGATCAGAGAAACCTTCTCTAGATGTGTCCCTGGGTTTGGACTGACAGTAAAGACTCTTGTGCTCTCTCTGGTGTGTGACATGCGGGAGAGAAAAGACCACTCTGGAGCACAGGAAATAGTAACCGATTTAGAGTCCCAAAGAATGATAGTTAAGTTCCACGTCCTTACAGGCTATGTAAACTTGGGCAACTAGTATTCCTTCTGAAGGCCAAATTTTTGTCACATGTAAAATGGAAATCCGTTGTTCTTAGGGTCAATGCTGAGTCATACTAGGTGGCACTTAACAACAACAAAATGGATACTGTTGCAGGGTTGGTGTGATGACTTGCATAATAATGAATGCAACAGGGTTTAGCTGAATAGTAATGGATTAAAGACCATCTTGTGGAAAAGGGGTGGGAAAAGAGACTGTTTTGTGATGAAGACTCAATTTGAGCTAGACAGGGCGGACTCTGTCCCTCAATGTCCAATACTACCTCCTAAACACAAGCTTGTTCTTGGCCAATGTGAGCCATCCTTTCCAAGGGGCATTTTTCAGTCTATTAGCAACTCTTTAGCTCTCTTGCCCGTGTGTGGGAGGAGGCATTTCTGGCAGTGAAAAGATTAACTTGTCCATGCTAACAAAAAGATTGGCGGTTCAAACCCACCCAGAGGCACCTGAGAAGATCGGCCAAGCAATATCCTAGGGGTGGGGGCAGAATCAAGCCGCTAAAAATCCCATGGAGCAGAGTTCTACTCTGATATGTACGGCTTTTTTCCGGTGATGGTGGAAGCCCGAATGAAGAGAAGTACTGGGGAAACCGGTTCCTGAATGAGCAGAGCTCCGGGGATGGCTCTTGATGAGTCCCTTTCATGAGTTGTTTTAGGTCACTGGGGCTTGGATTAACATTACTGCAGCAAAATCCAACCTGGCCTGACACTTGGGTACAATTTCTTTATGCAATTTAATATTAAACTAATTAATAAGCAAAACGCAAAATTAATTAAAAAACACAGTTACACTAAATACAACACAGTCTTGGGGAGATCTTAGGGCCAGCTGCTTCTTGCTGCTACTCTTGGGAAGAGGTCAGCGGACTCCAAGACCACTGCTTGGACCCTCTCATGCGGCTCCAGGGTCTGCTCCTCCTGAGGCTTTAAATTCTCCTGCAGCAACTTCCTAACCTCCGAAGCAAACACCGCCTCCGCGGATGTCCTGGAGTCCGCGCAGCTGGCTTTAATGGCAAGGAGGACGTAGCCCCCATTGCACAAGTAGGTGTGGGCCCAGAGCGCACAAGCGCGGCTGGATGGGCTGGGCCACCTCGGCGAAGATCACGCCCACCATCCCGATGAGCACGCGGTGCAGGGGCGGGTGCAGGCGTCCTCAAGGACTAGGGTGATGCTGGCTCGCTTCTTGAACAGATCTTGGCTCTCCTGGTGCGAGAACTCGACTGCGTAGACCAGGCCAACCGGGCCGATGATGTCGGAAACGGGGGAGGCGGTGGTCCCCACGGACAGCACTTTGGACTTGGGCTTGAGGTGGATCTGGTCCACGCCGCCCCGGATGGCCGCGGCCGGCTTGGCGTGGACGGGGTTCCACGTGGGGTACTCGATTTTCACGCGGTCCTCGGTCACCGACCGGCCTGGCGCCAGGTTCCGCCACCCCGCGGTGGATCAAGACGCCCTCGTGCGGGCGTGGAACACCACGGCCAGGCGAGTGCCCTTCCTGCCTGGGGCGGCTCTTGCTCCCGGCCACCCTGCCGCCGCGGCCCCGCGCCCCGAAGCCGCCCCGGCCTCCCGGGTGGCCGCCCCGTCCACCTCCCTTCGCCCCGCGGCCGCCCCCTCGAGCCCCCGGGCTCACCCCTGCGCGGGCCCTCCAGGGCTTCATTGGGCGCCCCGGGGCTGGCGGCAGGTGTCAGGAGTCGCCAGCAGCTGAGGGCCCTTCTCAGGGGTTACCCGTGGCCGGAGGGGGTTCACGGAGTGGTGGCCTCAGGGAACCGGGAACGCAGGTTGGAAGGCAGCTGCTGGAGACTCCCGGGGGGCGTGGTGGGCGGGGGCCGGACAGGTGGACCGCAGTGTCGGTGTCCTGACGCGGCAGGGGTCAAGAGGGCATCACACCGGCCCTAACCGCCCCAACAGCCAGGATCCCGGTCCACATGCCGGGATAGCCTCCGCCCTCGTTATGCCCCGCCCCGCGGCCGCCCCGCCCCCCTGCTGGCTGGGGACTCTCTAGCCTTTCCGCAACACGGTGCTTCTGCAGCAACAGAGGCCAGAGGGTACGTAGGTTTCATCCTTTGTTTGCTGTGTGGTCCTAAACCCTCTCTAAGAATCTTGTCTGAACTTGGGCAAGTTATTGCATCTATCTAGGGTTCATTATTCTGTCTGGAAAATTGAATTAACGTTATCAAACAACATCTAAAAATAGGACTTATCTCAAAGGTTTGCTTGGAAGCACCATATACCTGTATCCTAGTCATGGCAGTTGTTTCTAATTCATGGCCACCCAAGGGGCACCGAGTAGAACTGCTGCATAGTGTTTTCAAGGAGCAAATCCTAGTTGGTTTTTCTGCTTGTTTGATTGGTTTCTTTGGGCAAGTGGGTGTTTTTGTTTTGTTTTTTGTTGTTTAGTTTACATATCGTTGTTGTTAGATGCCATTTAGTCAAATACAACTCATAGTGACCCTATGAACCCTGTCCTAGGTTGTGCTATCCTTATCTCTGACACATACTGCTGAAGTCACCGTGTCAATATAGTGTCAATATATGTTTTTTTAAAAAATAAAAGCACTGTAGTTAGAGCACTTCAAATCTGAGCACGGCACTGACCCTAATCATACAAGGTGGGTTGGAGCGCAAACTGGTACAGGCATTCTGGTAAGATACCTTCAAAATGCACCCTCAACTTTGACTCAGTTATTCCACTTTGGATATTTTATTCTAAATAGTTTACCTGAGGAAGAAAAGGTATGGTAATTGGAATAACTAGAGTAGGAGTGATGATGGAGGTGGTGTCGAGAACCACTATCGTCATGGAAAGATGGTGGACTTAAAAACAGGTGGGTTAATTCGAGAGAGATTTAGGAGTGAATTCACAGGACTTTCTAATTGACTCACTATGGGAAGTGAGAAAGAAGACAGCTTTAACCATTTTTGTGGTTTACTTTATTGTATTCTCCATCAACTGCACTAAATTCCAGAATTTAATCTTGAAATGTTAGCATGATGAAAGGATGATTCTTTAGTGTTAATGTGGAACACAGGCCAATATTCAAAATCCTATAGGGCACCTTTGCAGGAGCCAAAGGCACATTTTTATCCCTGGGTTTTCTCATCTGTGCCTCAAAACCTTGCTATTTCAGCAAACAGTATATTCTTTGACAATTAATTGGTAGGGAGAAGGGGCAACAGGGGCAGGAAGAACCATTGGTCAGCACCATGGACAGCAAAATGAATGGCAGAGTGAAAGAATTTTATAAAATAAAAGCACCAAGGGCAGTGGTGTGGTCACAATTAGGACTATTTTACAGGAAGCCCTGGTGGTTTTAATGGATAAGGAGTTGTGCTGCCAAGTTGAGCAGTTCAAATCCATGAACTGCTTCTCAGGAGAAAAATAGACAATCTCCTTTCATGCAGTTTGTTGTTGTGTGTCGTCAAGTTGGAACCAACCCACAGCTGACCCTCCAGCAGGTTTTCAGAGGCAGCTGATTACATGGGAGGAGAGTGCCCATCCTTCTCCCTCAGAGTGTCTGGTGGATTCAAACCGCATGCCTTTGGGATTGCAGCACAGTTTCTTACCACTAGGCCACACGAACTCCCTTTCAAGGTTACTGCTTTGAAAGCCCACTGGAGGGTCAGCTATGAGTCAGTTCTTATTGAATAGAAATAAGTTCTTGGTTTTGAGAGTATGGTAAACTTATCATGAGTCCTTTCCAAAACATTAACCGTCCTGATCTTGGAGTGGCTCCTGCACGTGTCTCAGCAAATTCCCATGATGCTTCAGAAAACCTGCAGGCAGAGCAGGAAGCACTCCAGTCAGTAAATACGCCATGTTGGAATGTTTTCTCAAATACAGATTAATTCAGAGATGGGCCTAGGGAATATGGCATCAGCAATGGATTTCATTTGGCCAGTACATCTCATAAGCAACCAGAATATTGTAACTTAGAAAAATGGGCAGAGTTCACAAG
The DNA here is from genome assembly GCF_000299155.1 of Elephantulus edwardii. Lineage (NCBI taxonomy): Eukaryota > Metazoa > Chordata > Mammalia > Macroscelidea > Macroscelididae > Elephantulus > Elephantulus edwardii. The sequence continues at coordinate 6,355,232 of NW_006399783.1, read as the reverse complement.
GCTGCTTATAAGACTCATCAACAACCTACATGATAAACATGACAGACCTTGCTTTCAGAAAATGAAGACTTGAAGCTGCAGGTCTAAGACTATTTGCAGCCTTCAGTATGTATTACATCTCAACAAACAAAAACAAAAATCCTCACCACTGGACCAATAGGCAACATCATGACAGGTGGAGGAAAGATTGAAGTTGTCAACAATTTCATCTTACTTCTATCCTCCATGCCACTCCAAAAATGATAATCAACACTAATAATGTTGTTGTTAGGCACCGTCAAGTCAAGTACACCTTATAGCAACCCTAAGAACAAAAGATTGAACCCTGTTCTATCCTGTGCTATCTTCATACAGCAGTCACTGTGTCTTCCTCTGCTTCGCTGACCCTCTACCCTTCCCAGCAGCATGTCTTTCTCTAAGGAATAGCCCCTCCTAGTAACATGCCCAAAGTATATGAGGTGAAGCCTCATCATTCTTGCCTCCAAAGAGCACTCATGAGAGCAGCAGTTTATAATTTAAAAGACAAGTTGGAGGGAGCTCTGGCAGCCTAGTGGCAAGAAGCTGTGCTGCAATCCAAAGGCACACTGTTCAAATCCACCAGATGCTCTGCTGGAGATGCTGTGCTAGAGAAGGAGGGGCAATCTCCTCCTGTGCAAGTTGGATCTGATTTGACGGCACACAAGAAGTTAAAAAAAAAGCTAAAAAACTTGTTTGTTGTTGTTGCTATGTGCCATCGAGTCTCCTGTGACTCATAGTTAACCTATGTGCAACAGCCCTAAACCCTGCTCTATCCTGTGCCAATCTCACTGACACACCTACCCCCATTACCCCAGTTACTGAATCAGTCTACCTTATAGAGGGTCTTCCTCTCCTGCACTGTCCCTCCACCGTCCCAAGCATGACGTCCTTCTCCAAGGCCTGGTCCCTTCTTGTAACATGTCCAAAATATGTCAGACGAAGCTTCAGAATCCTTACCTCCAAGGAGCAGCCTGGCTTAACCCTCTCCAGGAAGAATCTGTTCATTTTTTTAGCAGTCCATGCCATATTCAATACTCTTCTCCAACACCACAGTTCAAAGGCATCTCCTTCTATCCTTCCTTGTCATTGCCCAGCTTTCTGACACATAGCAAGTGATGGCAAAGACCATGGCCTGTATCAGGCACACCTTAGTATCCAGAGTGACACCATTGCTCTTCAGTACTTTGGAGCATTGGGAAAATCTGCTGCCAAAGATATCACCAACGTTCTAAAGAGCAGAGCAATGACATCCATTTGAAGACTAAGGTGCACCTGATCCAAGCCATGACCTTTTCATTTCTTTTCTATACATGTGAAAGTTGGACAATGATTAAAGGTGACAAGAAGAATTGATGCCTTTGACTTGTTGGAGAAGAGTGCTAAATATCTCGTGGGCTACCAAAAGAACAAACAACTCTGTCTTGGAGGAGTACAACCAGGTTGCTCCATAGAGGCAAGGATGGTGTGAGTCCTTGGGGGGAAAAACCTCCATGCTGAGAAAGGTGGAGGGTTAGAAGATGACTGGAAGCCTCTCAACAATATGGACTGACACAGTGACTGTGACAATGGGCTTGAGCATGATGGAGATGGTGAGGTGGGTGCAGGAGAGGGCAACGTTCACATGTGCTGTTCAGTGGGTCACTATGAATTATAGTCAACTTGGGACCTAACACCACCATCACCATGTGTATTGGAAGTCTTCATCTTAGCCATACAAACTTTCAACAATGAGCAGTATTTTTCACTCTTGGTATGCTATCACAGTGGTCTGTAGTTTGTGAGACAGTTTTCCCCTTCTTTGCTTTTGTTCATGGTTCTAAAGCTCCATCTCCCAAAATGAACCATCTTTTATTAAATTTTTTTTTAAATGAACCTTCTTTATTATGGCTCCACGCCTTGGGAGGGAGTCTAAAATTTAGCAACGATGAACCCACAAACCTTATCTCTAAAATAGTTTTGATATTTTTGTTTCCAGGCAGAAGCTTTAGGGAGAATGACTGCTGACATAGTCTAATCCTTCTCTTACCACTTTCTGTTATGTTGTCATCAGTCTTCAGGATCATGATACATTGGATCCCTGGGGGGTGCAAACATTTAATGTGCTCAGGTTTTTTGTTTCTTTGTTTGTTTTTGTTTGTTTGTTTTTTTGGTATGTGTGTGTGTGTGTGTGTGTGAGTACCATCAAATCAGATCTGACTGATACAGGAGGAGATTGTCCCTCCTTTTCCAGAGCATCTGGTGGATTCGAACCGTGTGCCTCTGGGATTGTAGTTGCAGCTCCTTGCCACTAGGCCACCAGAGCTCCCCTTAATGTGCTCAGCTTATAACCATGTAGTTGATGCTTGAGTCCACGCAGAGGTGTTCTGAATGAAAAGCTTGGTAATCTGCTTTCAAAATCTCAGCCATTGAAAACTCTAGGCAGCACACTTCTCATTTGTCCAGTATTCTGAGTGAGAATTGCACTGCCCAGCATGGTACAGCCACCACGCAGGTATCTTCCAGATTCCAGTTCACAGACTCGGCGTTTTCCCAGCACACTTGCTGCTCACTTAAGCATTCATTCCCTCAAGGATTCATCAGTGTAACCCTTTGGGAGGTGACTAATGATTAAAAACCAAAAAGTCTAACAAGGGACACCTTCATGAATGTAGAGTGGCTCACTGGGAGTGATTACCATAAAAGAACAGTAGAGCAGCCCAGCTTGCTGCTGGGGCCCATTCCTCCAGGTTTTGCTGGCATGCCCTGCTCACCAGATCTCATGTTGCAGATTCAGGAGGCCTCTATTCTACTCCACTCTTGACAGTTTCCCCATATACATATCATCCTTCTCCTGCTTCCAGCTGTCCATCAGTTCCATCACATTACTGCCATTGTTTTCATGAGTCTGCAAAGGATTTAAAAACCAGAATCATTCCTTCCCCTCTTAAAGTATCACAGGTCCAGGGTGGTTACTTCACACCTTTTTCAACACCTAATTGTTAGTGAAAGCTTTGGAAATCTTATGTCTTTTGCGGGGCAGTGTTTGTTGATCCCTGTGGACACCTTCTCAGTCTCCCAGTATTGAGTCTTCTCTGGAGTAGCCATTAGTCATCAACTGTCTGTGAGGATGCTACAGGCTGGGAGAGTAGCGTACCCCCAGATCAACTGAATATAGGCAACCTCTCTTGGGCATGCCACAGAATGCTACCAGGACAGGAACTCAGGCCAAGCATTGGCATTACAAAGGAATTGTGGTATAAAAAAAATGTCTTCCACTAAAGTGTTCCTCTGTGGTTACTGACAACATTGAAAGTTGTCTAATTTGAAAAGATCCCTTAGATCTCATGTACTCAGATGATCCCCCTAGTGTAAGTTGGCTTTATTACCCATACATTTCTAATGGTCAATAAGTCCTTTAGGCTTTTGTTTACAATTGACTTGTCATCCAGTATGAGATACCCTATTCTAATGTTCATCATTACATACATGGCTGGGCCTCAGTTGTAAGTGGTTAATATTGTTGTTAGGTGCCATCAAGTCAAATATGACTCACAGTGACCTGTGGAACAACAGATCTGAACCCTCTCTTGTGTCATCCTTATTATCTCTGACACACTTAAGTACATTGCTGCAGTCACTGTGCCACTGATTTCTCCCTTTCTTCATTTCTTTCATTGACCTTCCACCTTTCCGAGCGTGATGTCCCTTTTTAAAGAGTAGCCAGCCTCTCCTAGTAATATGCCCAAAATATGTGAAATGAAGTTTCAACATCCTTGCCTCTGGTTTTACATTTATCTGTTTGATTTTTTGGCAGTCCCTGGGATGTCCACAGCTTTTCTCCAACATCACAAATCGAAAGTGTAAATTATTCTGTCATCCTTAGTCATTGTCCAGCTCTCAGATGCATAGCAAGTGATTGAAAAGACCATGAATCAGGCACAACATGGTCTTTAAGCCGACATCATCGTTCCTCAGTAATACAGAGAGTTCTTTCCCTGACAGCAGACTTACCCAATGCAATATATCTCCTGATCTTCTTACTACTGGTACCAAATGTATTGATTGTGAAACCAAGTAACTTGAGGAAGTTTTGTCAGGTTTGTTCAGTAGTTAATATGTTGTTGCTAGGTGGTGTTAGTAAAGTATGACTCATGGTGATCCTATGAACAACAGATCTGTACCCTGTCCTATCCTGTGCCATCCTCAAAATCTCTGACACACACACACACACACACACACACAAAACCTGCTCATTGCAGCACTCCACCTTTTGCTATTCCTCTCCTTTACTGTCCTTCCGCCCTTCAAAGCATGATACCCTTCAGCAAGACATAGCCCTTCCTAGAATCATGCTCAAAGTATGGGAGACAAAGCTTCACCATCCTTGCCTCCAAGGAGCATGCTGGCTGCATCCTTTTTAAGACATATCTGCTTGTTCTTTTGGAAGTCTATGGGATATTCACTACTCTTCATCAACACTACAGTTCAAAGGCATCAATTTTTCTTGTCATCCTTATTCATAATCCACTTCTCAGAAGCATAGCAAGTGATTGAAAGACCATGGTTGAAATCAACCATACCTTAATCCTCAACTGATATCATTGCTCCTCAGTAATTTGGAGAGTTCTTTGACTATAGACTTTCCCAATGCAATACGTCTCCTGATCTTCTAACTGCTGGTACCAACTGTATTGATTGTGGATCCAAGTAAGATGAAGTTGTTGACAGTTTCAATCTTTTCTCCATCTGTTGTGACATTGTCTGTTGGTCCAGGGATGAGGATTTTTTTGTTTTCTTGACATTTCTTGATGCAATCCAAATTGAAGCCTCGGTGTTAGATTTTCTACAGCAAGTGTTTCAAGTCCTCCTCACATTGATAAGCAAGGTTGTGTCATTTGCATAATAAAAGTTATTGATGAGTCTTCCACCAATCTTGATGCCACATTCTTCTTCATAGAGTCCAACTTCTCAAATACAGATTGAATAAGTATGGTGAAATAGCACCATCCGAATGTATGCCTTTCTTAATTTTAAACAGTGTAGTTTTCCCTTGCTCTGTTCACACAGCAGCTTGTTGTTGTAGGTATAGATTTCACATGAAAACAATTAACTATTCTGGGATTCTCATTCTTATTAATGTTAGCTATAATTTGTTATGATCCAAATAGTCAAAAACCTTTGCATAGTCAATAAAGCACAAATAGACATCTTTCTGGTGTTCTTTGCTTTCAGCTAGGATCCATCTGAAATCAGTAGTAATGTCCCTGGTACCACCCATGCGACCCTCGGGCCAGGTTCAGATTGTCTTCCTGTCAAACATTCTTCTAGGTGGTATAGCACTGGTCTGTGCGTTGCTGTACAGAGGTAACTCGTGGTTGCTGTGATGCTGAAGCCTGTGACAGTGATGTGCCAGTCGTGATAATGGGTACCCATGGTGGACAGTGTTGGCTGGAGCTTCCCGACTAAATCAAGCCTGGAAGCAGGAGCGGCATCCACTTCCAAAATGGCTTGCCTCTGGAAACTCTATGTACGAACAGTGCTCAGGCTGTTCGTTCATAGGGTCGCTATGAGTTGTCTACGACTCGATGACATTAAACAACAACAACAACCATCCATGGCCTCTTCTAAATCCAAGTTGAACTTCTTGCAGTTCAAAACCGTTCTAGCCAGTTTTGAATGATCTTCAGCAGTATATTGCTTGGATAAGATATTAAGGACATTGTTTTATAGTTTGCACATTCTATTGAATCACCTTTCTTAGGAATGGGAACAAATATGAATCTCTTCCAAACCATTCAGCAGACAGCTCCTCTCCAAATTTTCTGGCATCACCTATTGATATGTCCAGGGCTGCTTGTGTTAGTTGAAACATGTCAATTGTTATAGCGTTGATTCCTGGGACCTTATTTTTTGCCAATGCCTTCAGTGCAGCTTGAATTTCTTCCATACTTACTCTTGACTCTTGATCAGATGGCACTTCCTGAAAGATTTGTTTTTGGTACAGTGATTTTTTTTGTGTATTCCCTCAATTTTCTTTTGATGCTTCCTGGATCACTTGGAGCAGGCCAGAGGCTGAGCTGGTCTCTTTGAGAGACCAAGGAACATGGGAAGCAGAGCTACCTCAGTCTTAAAGGATAAGGCCACAGCCTCTGGGATCCCAGACTGTGGGATGATGGCTTCTGAGGTTTCAGTGGATTGAATAAGTCTTATTAAGCAATTAAGCCAGAGCAGGTTTAGAAGGACTGATGGGGTTGACAGTGTGCTTTTGCTGCTGGATATACGTGCATTTTTATTTAACTATGCTTACAATCACTTTAAAAGCCAAGAGCAGGAAAGTAAGTAGGTGAACTATATGGAAACTCAACCCATGTTTTGTGAACATTTTGATAGCAAGCACAGGTGTGTCTTGTGTTTTCTCTCGCTTGGAGTACAATGACTGTGTGTAGACAGATAACTTTTCCTATTATTAGCCATGCGTTTCCAAACCTGCAAAATGTGTCTGGGGGTACATTTAACTAGAGGGACTTCCCCAGAGTACTGAAGAGCAATGATGTCAGTGTGAAGACTAAGGTGTGCCTGATCCAGGCCATTGTCTTCACAATTACTTGCTATGCATCAGAGAGCTGGACAATGGGTAGGGATTATATGAGGAGAATTGATGCCCAAAGCTGTGGTGTTGGAGAAGAGTATTGAATATACTAGGGACTGCTAGGAAAATAAACAAATCCATTGTGGAGAATGTAAAACCAGGCTATTCCTTGGAGGCAAGGATTCTGAAGCTTTATCTGACATATTTTGGGCATGTTGCAAGGAGGGACCAGTCCTTGGAGAGGGACATCATGCTTGGAATGACAGTGCAGGAGAGGAAGACCCTTGATGAGATGGATTGACTCAGTGACTGGGGTTCTAGGGGTACTAGACAATGAGGTTGGCTCAAGATAGAGCAAGGTTCAGAGCTGTTGTACATAGGATCACTATGAGTCACAAGTGACTCAATGACACATAACAACAACAGTGTTGGTAAGGATGTAGGAACAGGTGATACCTCATTCATTGCTGACCATACAGGGAACTTCCTGTGAATTTTCTCTCCAGAGGCAATTGGTAAATGTGTGTTAGATCTTTAACTATGTGCATATTCTTTGACTCACAGTTCCGCTTCCAGACATTCATTAGAATGAGATGAGCATGGATAAATCCAGAGATTTTAATGTAAGTCTGCTGTTAGGGACCTCTCCAAAGTACTGAAGAGCAATGGTGTCTCTCTGGAGACTAAGGTGCGTCTGATACAGGCCATGGTCTTCGCAATCACCTGTTATGCATCAGAGAGTTGGACAATGACCAGGAGGATAGAAGGAGAATTGATGCCTTTGAGCTGTGGTGCTGGAGAAGAGTATTGAGAATACCATGGACTGCTAGGAAAACAAACAGATTTGTCCTGGAGAGGGTTAAACCGGGTGGCTCCTTGGAGGCAAGGATTCTGAGGCTCCGTCTAACTTACTTTGGACATGTTGTGAGGAGAGACTGGTCCTTAGAGAGGGACATCATGCTTGGGAGGGTGGAGGGACGGCGCAGGAGAGGAAGGCCCTCTACGAGGTGGATTGATTCAGTGACTGGGATAATTGGGATGGGAGTGTCAGAGACAGTGCGATTGGCACAGGACAGAGAGGAGTTTAGGGCTGTTGTACATAGGGTCACTATGAGTCGCAGGCGACTCGACTGCACATAACAACAACAACAACAGCTATATTGACTCTGAAATGAATTTTATTTAAAAAATCTGAATATTCAAAGAAACAATATTAAGATCGTAACAGTGGTTCAGGGTCCAAACCAAGATGATAACAAACAATTAATCCACATTCCAGCTTCAGAAAAATACAGAAACTAGTAACACGGAGTTCAATGACGGTGCTAACCCGAGCCAACCAAAATATTTATTTGGGAAAAAAAAAAAGAGAACACTTTTTAAGAGCCAAGAGTTTCTTGAGTAGTTACTCATACTCTTTGCTAAGATTTTCTTTGATGTCTAGTTAATTCTTTATACAAAACAAACAGAGGGTACTGAGGGGTTCACGCAGAGAGGCCTCATATAATTCCTTTTAATTCAGACTTTCTGGTTGCAGCTGGGCTCATCGGGACAGGTGGAAACAACAGTGAAGGCTAATTGGGAGGGAAGGGAAGAATGCGACGTGGCCCCACTCTTTCCTATCCAAGGAAGGTGGGAAGGTGTGGAGATCCCTGAGATGGTCTAGAATGGGCTCTCTCCTCATCCTGGCACCCCGGCTGTTGAAGCATTCACATGATTTCCAGTCTTCCACCGACTCATTCAGGCACTAGTACAGGAGATCAGCCATTCCTGTGTTGTGGAGCCCTGTCAGTCCACTGAAGTGTGTGTTGTCAGTCTAATCTCTTGGCCCAATGAAAAAGAAGACCAAACACACACAACATTCCCTTGGGATAGGATCTACCTACGAGTGGATTAACCAATTAGCGAAACAAGTAGGGATTTACTTGGCGCTTATTTACTAATCTGTAGGGGAGCTGAGCTGCAATCCCGAAGGGAAGGCTCGTGGTTCGAATCCACCAGCTGCTCTGCTGGAGGATAGGCATTCTCCTCTGGGTGATTAACTGTCTGTGAAAACCCACCGAGGGTCCTTTGTGGGTTGGTTCCAACTCAGCAGTACACAACAACAACAGTGAACAAATTTACCTGACATACCAGATATAAACAAAATGTGCTAAAAATACGTGAAACTGCTCACTACAGGTAAATAAATAAGAAAGCACAAGTAAACTCATGTTTCCTTTGCTTATTTGATAGCCTGTCCCTGTCATGGACTGTCAATTTGGAAAGAGGCTTTTATTCTATAGGAAGTTGCTGTGGGGTTGGAGGAGGGACAGAGAGGTATCAGTCATACTTTAAAGCAGAATATTTTGGTGTAGTGGAAAATGTGAAATTGATTCCAATGGGTTAGTAAGTAATCACAAGTAGATGCACGTTTACCTTCCTCATTGGGTCTGCATGATGTCTTCCCCGCCCCCGTCCCCAACCCCCAAAGATGTCATGCTAGGAAAGACAAAGGGTTAGAGAGACAACAAGATGGATTTACACAGTGACTGAACCTGTGGGGCTGAGCATGTGGTGAGGATGACACAGGGTGGAGCAAGGTTCATAGCTGTTATCCACAGGGTCATTCTGAAGCATAGTTGACTCAACAACCACAAATTGCGTCTGCCCTTCCTGTTCCCTTCCAGATTTCAGGGAGAGATGGTGCATGGTCTTCATTGTGCCCTGAACTGGCCCCCTGTGCCAAAAGAGACGTAGTTCACATTTCCTGAACATTTTGGAAATGCTCATAATCTCCGTTCACCTCATACTCTCTTCCACATTTTGTTGTTGAGTGCTGTCAAGTTGAATTGCTCCTACAGCAACAGCCTGTGGCAGAGCAGAGCTGATCCCACAGCTCAGTTTTTGCCTATAATCTTTAGGGAAGGCTTAGTTTCTTGACTGCATTTTTTAGGGAAGCAGGTCAGCAGTTCTTTTCTGCTCCCCTGCACCCCACAGAGCTGCTGCAGGAGCTAAAAGATTTTGGATAGCAGCTGAGTGCAGAACCATTACATCACCTACCAGGTAAAAACGACATCTAGTTTATTCTATACCTCCCTCTTCCAGCCTCTGATCTGCAAAGGTGTTTCTCCTTTCACCACTGTTCCTGCCCACTTCACCATTGTTGTTGTTATGTGTCATTTATTTGGAACCAACTCATAGCTGACCCTCCAAAAGGATTTCAGAGGCAGTAAATGGCATAGGAATTGACTGTCCATCTTTCTCCTACAGAGCAGCTGGTAGATTTGAATCATGTACTTTTGGTAAACCCCTTAGTGGTAAGAGAGATCTCTGGTCATTGGCATATGTTATATTTATTCTACTTATTCAGCCCTTTCTTTTTTTCTCCAGCCTTTCTGAAGTACATTATTTTTGTTGTTATTTATTTTGAGGAAAGTGTCTGCGATAGAAAAGCCTTCAACCTTATTCTTGACCTCATGTTTGAATCTTCAGAGCTTTTTAATCACATGTTGATCTATTTTAATCTTCCGACATGGTTTTCAACAGCACTTAAAACTTTATACATGCCAGGAGTGCGTTGGAATAGTTTGAAATGTATGTGAGAAGTCTTGAGACTTCCTGGTGTCCTTTCTCCTGGGGTACTGACCCTACGTCAGTTGGGGGTGCTTTGATGTCTGAAGGACTGTTTTCCAGGGCACAGCAGGGAGCCTGCTTTGGGGTGGATGCTGTGTAGATATTGTCTGCTACTCTGACAGCAGCAAAGCCCCTCTTAAATGTCTTTTCCCTAAGAAGCGAATTTCAGTGTATAGTGCATATCCACAGTTTCTAGAGTATGTCAGATCTTTGAGGGAGAATCAGTCAGTATCATGGCATCCATTTTAGAGATAAGAGACCAAAGTCCTGAGATCTTAGACCCTTTGCCTAAGGAGAGCAGAAAATAGTTTTGCCTTAGAGATGGGTACATCTTGCCCAAACTTGACTCAAGTGGGAAGCCTCAGAGAGCAAATGAAGAAGTCTGAGGGACTTTCTGGCCATAGGTACATTGAAAAACAAGACTCTGTGTAGTTATATCCCCCAGAGGTATCAGGTCCCAAATCCTGAAACCCACACACGCTGTATGGGAAAAGGATCTTCACACATGTCATCAAGGATGCATATGCTGAGGTGGAGAGGCTACCTGAGACTCCCCACATGGACTCTGAATACAATCACATGCATCCTTATAAGAGGAAGGCAGATAAGGGAGATTTTACAGACTGAAGAGTAGGAAGCAGTGGGACCACAGAGGCAGAAGTTGAAGTGAATTGGCCATAAGCCAACGAACACTTAGAGTCATCAGAAACTGAAAGGCAAATCACTTCCTGAGTCCATGAAACTATAAACATTCAAGCAGGAAAAAATACCAAACCAAAACAAAAAGCAAACCCATGAGAAAACAATAGATCATTTCCCCTAATGAACATATATACAAAAGTTTTCAACAAAATACTAGCAGCACATTACCAAGACCCAGTAGGATTTGTATCTCCACTTGTCATTTCTTAATCTGAAAGGACTAAAGAAAAAAGTTAAATCCCTGAGTTGCAACATTCAAGATAATGATAAAGTTCATAAATAACATAGGACACAATAGGAGACTGGATGTTGCATCTGATAGGAGATGGTATGAGATTTCTCTAGTTCAAACAACAAAGAGAAACTCCAAGTGGTTTCAGCAAATCTTCTGAATATTTATCAAAATATCTCTTAAATTCTTTCTCTTGAGAATTGTATTGACTACAAAGACAAATAGGTAGCTCTACCTGGTCAGCTGACTGGAAACGATCCATATTTGTTCCCATTCCCAAGAAAGGTAGAATGTGTAAATGATAGAAAAATATTAATATTATATGCAAGCAAGTCTTGCTGAAGATCTTCCAAAATGGCTATCACAGTACATTGACAGAGAAATGCCAGAAAGTCAAGTTGGATTTAGAAAAGGCCGTGGCACCAGGGATAGCATTGCTGATGTCAGATGCTTGGCAGAAAGCAGAGAGTACCAGAAGAATGCCTATTTGTGTTTTATTGACTATGCAAAAGCATTTGACTGTGTGGATCATAACAAACTATGGCTAACAGAGTAGAATGGGAATCTTAGAATAATTGCTCATTTGAAACTTATACCTAGACAAAGAAGCTATTGTTCAAGAAAGGTGTATGTCAGAGCTGTATCCTATCTCTATACCTGTATAGTCTGTATGCTAAACAAATCATTTCTGAAGCTAGACTCTGGGAAGAAGAATGTGGCATCAGGATCAAGGATCAACAACTTTATTTCATTACTTTACTGCATTATGCAGATGACATGGCCTTGCTTGCTTAAAGTGAGGAGGACTTTAAATGCTTGCTGCAGAAGATCAAAGACTACATACCAGTGCAACAATGAATGAATGAAAACCCAAAATCTCTATAAATGTTCATTAAAATGAATAAAATTTAATTAAAAAAAGGGAGCTAGGATAACTCTCTGGATGATTCAAATATTAAAATAAAGAATAATAACCTGAAACCAAAGGAAAAAAATCCTCTGCACAATTGATGACAATAAAAAAATAGCCTTTATTTTGAGAGACCAAAAAAAAAAAAAAGACTACATACATACACCATTCAGTTTGGATTGCACCTTAACATCAAGAAGACGAAAATCCTTACCACTGGGCTAATAGTCAACATCATGATAGATGGAGAAAAGATTGAAACTGTCAATTATTTAGTCTTACTTGGATTCACAAAGTATTGAGTAACAATGATGTCAGTTTGAAGACTAAGGTGTACTTGATTCAGGCAATGGTATTTTTAATCACTTGCTATGCGTCTGAGATCAGGCAATGAATAAGGATGACAGAAGAAAATTTTATATCCTTGCGTTGTGTTGAAGAAGAATATTGAGTATACTAGAGACTGACAGAAGAACTAACAGATATGTCTTGGAGAAACTGCAGCCAGAATGTTCCTTAGAGACAAAGATGGTGAAGCTTTGTCTCACATACTTTTGCCATGTTGCTCAAGGAGGGCCAAGGGACATCATACTCCAAGAAGTGGAAGGTCAGTAAAAGAGAGGAAGATCCACCATGAGCTAGAGTGACACAAAGACTGCAGTGATGGGTTCAAGTATGTCAGGGATGGTAAGGATGGCACAGGATAGGACAGGATTCAGATCTGTTGTTCATAGGGTCGACAATCCAGAAATAAACTCCTAGGTCTAGTCAATTGATTTGCAAGAAGGCTGCCAAGATTGTTCATTCAGTAGGAATAAGAATAGTCTCTTCCACAAAATTTGCAGGGAAAATGAGATTTCCTCATATAAAAGAATGACATTAGGCCCTTATTTCACATCATATACAAAAGATGAATTAAAAATGGATCAAAGATCTAAACACAGGAGCTAAAACAAGAAAACTCTTTACAGAAAATATATGTATAATAGCGTTTGATACCTAAAACACAAACAATAAGGGGAAATAGGTGGATTGAGTTTCATTGAAATGAAAAAATGTTCATGAACCAGAAGACACTATTTTTGATGTTATGTGACATCGAGTTGGAACTGACTCATACTTGATCCTCCAGTGGGTTTTCAGAGGCAGTCAATGTCCATCTTCCTTCCACAGAACAACTGATAGATTTGAAATGGCGCCTTTGGCTTGGCAACAGAGCTCCATGAAAGATACTGTTAACAACGTGAGAGGATAACTCGAAGAATGAGGAAAAAAAATTTACAAATCATATCTCTGATGGCACATTGACTGAAGTGCTCAGTTGCTAACTGAAAGGTTGCTACTTCAAGACCACCAGCTGTCCCTACACAGAAAGAGGTGATGGTCTCATTTTGCAAAGATTACGGCCTGGAAAGCTTATAGGGAAGTTCTACTCCATTCTGCAGGGTCACTGTGAGTGGAATTAGCCCGATGGCAATGGACTTCTTAGGAGAATAAAATTCAGAATGTACAAAGAATTGTTATAACTTGGCAAGAAAAGGAAAGAACTCATTTAAAGAGCTTTCTCTGAAGAAGGTCAACAAGCATATGAAAAGTGCTCCACATCACTAGTCAGTAAGGAAATGTAAATGAACACTTAAGGAGATATTACCTCATACCCAGTAGGATAGCTAAACTCCTTCATTTAAAAAACTAAAAAGTTTGGTGCAAATATGGGAAGGCTGGACCCATACATTGCTGGTTGGTGGGAATGTAAAATGGTGCAGTTGCTGTGAAAACATTTCGATAGTTCCTGAAAATACTAGGCAGTTCCACTGTTACCTAGCAATTCCACCCCTAGGTAAATGTTCAAGGGAGTTAGAAACAGGCGTTCACTCAAAAACATGTCCATAAAGCTATAGAGCAGCATTATTCAGAATAGCCAAAAAGTAGAAGCAAACCAAATGTCCATTAATGAAAGGCTAGATAAACACAATGTAGGGTGTATAGACAATGGAATAAAAGTAAGGAAGAAGGGATCTGTAACCAAATGAAGCCCATATAGATGTTACATCTTGAAAACACGATGCTGAGTTAAAGAGGTCAGACACAAAAGATCACATATTCTATGATTCTATTTATGTGAACTATCCTGATTAAACAAATCCTTAGAGATCAATACAGATTAATGGTTGCCAGGGGCAAGAGGAGGAAGGCATGGGGAATTGCTACTTAATGAGTTTCCTTTTGGAGTGATGAAAATACTTGGGAATTAGGTATTGGTGATGGTTGAATAACATTGTGAATATAAGAAACATTACTAGAACACTTTAAAATGGGTCTTAAGTTGTGGGAGTTCTATGTGATCTGAATTTTATCTCAGTTGAAGAAAATCTTTTATGCTCTTTGTGACTGTTTTTTGTTTGATTGCTTTTATCACTTGTTGAAAGAAGTTCTTTAAAATCTCCTGCTAAGCTTCATATTTAGTCTATTTCTCCTTCTAGTGCTATCTAACTTTGCTTTGTACTTTAAAACAAACAAAACCCCCAAGCAAAATATTACATGATTTCTTTTTCACCAGTCTTTTCTGGCATGCTTCCAATGATAATCAGAATCACTTGGATCAACTATAGCCAGTGTGCATCCTCTGTAGTATTTTCCATATGCTGTACCCAGTTTGTTATTATCGCCATTGTAGCGATGGACACCAGTTCTGGCCAGCACAGCTGAGTACTCGATTTCAGATTTCCTCAAGGCCCAGCAGTTGTTGGCGAGGATCGCTACTTTTGCTTTTCTTTGCTTCATCATCTTCGGAGTCTATGTGAACACCAGCACATATTTCCCACTTTTTGTAACAAGTTGGAACCTAGAGTTGACCGACTCCAGAGACTTTTTTTTTTCTTTTCTCTTTTTCAATTACCATCTCCTCACCTTACATGTGGGCCAACCCTCCACCAACAGTTGTTGACAAAAGCGCCAGGGAGGGATAAAAGAGCTTTGCACTTTTTGAAGTTATATTATTGTTGCTGTTGGATGCTGTTGAGTATGACCCATAGTGACCTTGTGAACACCAGATCTGAACCCTCCTCTATCCCGTGACACCCCATCATCTCTGCCACACTAGACCCCATTGTTGACCCATCTCATTGATGGTATTCTCCTCCTTAAATGATCCTCCATTTTTCTGAGCATGATGTCTTTCCCCAAGGACTGGACTCTCTAGAAACATTCCCAAAATATGTGAGGCAAAGTTTCACCATTCTTCCTTCTAAGGAACACCCTGGCTGCCCTGCATCCAAGAAATATTTGTTGTTCTTTTGTCTTCTTCATTCCTTGTCCTCTTCTCAGATGTATAGTAAGGAAAGGAAAAGACCAGGGCTTGGATTTTAGTCTTTAAACTTGATCTTTAGTATTTTGGAGAGGTCTCTGACTACAGACTTGCCCAATGTAACATGTCTTCTGATTTCCTATCTGCTGGTACCAAGGTGGTTGATTGTGTATCCAAGCAAGATGGAAATCACTGACAATTTCTATCTTTTCTCTATCTATCATGATGGAGACGACAGGGACAGCTGGCATGCCATTGTTGCCTGGGAGCACCCAGCAGAGGGTGGGCACAGCTGGGAAAAGCAGGTGCCACAGGCCTGAGCATCTTCCTTATGTTATGGAAGTTTAGAATTGTTATATCATGCTGGAGGATTGATTTTCCTGTCATTCTGCAGTGTCCCTCTGGACTGCATGATCTCCATTGGAACCGTACAACTCTACAATTCTTTCTCTGTCTCACTCTAACACACACACACACAGAGAAAAAAAATAGAAAGAACCCATTTCTTAAAAGAAAATGAGAGCGAGAGGTAGGATAAATGTGCAACAATGAGTGAACGAAACCCCAACTTTCCTGTAAGCTTTCATTAAAATAATAATTTAAAATAAAAAAAATCATAACCTCTTGGGGGAAAATAGCCGGGGAAATGGGAAATGACGCTGGGTAGACAGCCTACAATTTCTGCCCCTGTGGAGGAAATTTTTTTTTTTTAGGAAATATTCTTTTATAATGATAATGTCTTCATTATTCAGCATGTAAGTGGCTTGGCTTGCTGGTAAAGAATTATGCTGCCAAGCCAAAGGCAGGGCAATCAAATCTGTTTCATGTAGTAGTAGTTGTTGTTGTTAGATGCTATCAAGTATGACCAATAGTGACCCTATGAACAACAGATCTGAACCCTGTTCTATCCTGTGCCATCCTCATACCTCCTGACACACTACAGCCCATTGTAGCAGTCACCGTGTCAATCCACCTGGCCAAGGGTCTTCTCCTTCGCTGATGCTCTACCTTTCCATGCATCAAGTCCTTCTCCAAGGAATAACCTCTTCTAGGAAACATGCCTGAGGTATGTGAGGCAAAGCCTCATCATTCTTGCCTCCAAAGAGCACTCCAGCTGCACCCTCTCCAAGACACATTTGTTTGTTCTTTTGGCTGTCCATGAAACGTTCAGTGTTCTTCTCCAACACCACAGCTCAAAAGCATCAATTCTTCTCTCATCCCTATTCATTGTCCAGCTCTCAGATGTATACCAAGTGATCGGAAAGACCATGGCCTGAATCAGAGGCACGTTAGTCCTAAAGTGGCTTCATGGGAGATGAGCCTTCTCCTCCTGTGTGATTTACTGTCTCTGAAAACCCACCGGAGGGTCAACTATGAGTTAGTTCTCACTTGATAGTACACAATAACTTCAATGATCATTTAGTAGAGTTCCTGTAACCGTGACCATAAACTTGGTGGTTTAAGGCCTTCTCAGTTTTCTGGAGTATGTGCAGCACATAATCCTCACCATGGACATAAACCAAATATCAAACCTACTACTATAAACGGAAAGAGTTCTACCCCCAGTCACTGCTCAACCAATACACAGAGATAGGATTGCAAATCAACACATTTTATTAACAGATCTGTAAGGCAGTGAGTTCTCTCTCAAAGACTATCTTGCCTTCTTCCATATTATTATTATCATTACTATTACTACTATTATTATTATTTGCTTTTGAGTACAACTCATAGTGACCCATAAACAGTAGATCTGAACCCTGTCCTATCCTGTGTGGACCTCACAATCTCTGACACACTTGAGCTCATGGCTGCAGTCACTGTATCGGTTCACCTGGTTGAGGGTCTTCTTCTCTTTTGCTGTCCCTCCACCTTTCCAAGAATTATGTTCTTCTCCAGAGAATAGCCTCTTCTAGCAACATGTCCATAGCATACAAGATGAAGCTTCAACATCCTTACTTCCAAGGAGCAATCTGGCCTCACCTTCTCCATGACATCTGTTTGTCCTTGTGGCAATTTATGTGCTATTCTGTAATCTCCTCCAACACTATAACTCAGAAACATCAATTTTTCTTCTCTCATCCTTATTCCTTGTCCACCTCTCAGAGACATAGCAAATGATTGAAAAAAAACATGGTCTGAAGTAGGCGCACCTTAGTTTTCATACTAACATCATTGCTCCTCAGTAGTTTGAAGAAGTTGCTGACTGTAGACTTTCCCAGGGCAATACATCTCTTGATCTCCTGACTGCTGGTAACAGGTGTATTTATTGTGGATCCAGGTAAAATAAAGTCATTGACAGTTGTACTCTTTTCTCCCATCTATCAGGATTGGTCCTATCATGATGGACCTATTGGTCCAGTGAGGAGAATTTTTGTTTTCTTGATGTTCAGATGCAATCCATATTGAAGGCTGCAGTGTTTGGTCTTCTGTAGTAAGTGTTTTAAGTCCTCCTCAGCCTCAGAATGCAAGGTTATGCCATCTGCATACCAAAAGTCATTGATGAGTCTTCCTCCAATCTTGATGCCACATTTCTCATCATAGACTGCAGCTTCTTGAATAATTTGCTCTGCATACAGATTGAATACGTATAAAGAAAGGATGCAACCCTGACTTTCTTAATCTTAAACCATGTTATATTCCCTTGCTCTGTTTTCACAACAACCTCTTGGTCTAGGTATAGGTTTCATATGAGCATGATTAAGTGTTCTGTGATTCTCCTTCTCAGTATTAGCCATAACTTATTATGATCTACAAAAATGCCTTTACATAGTCAATAAAGCACAAATAGAGATTCTTCTGGTATTCTCTGTTGTCAACCAGGATCCATCTGACATTTGGCAATGATATCCCTTGTGCCACAACTTCTTCTGAATCTAGCTTGAACTTCTGGCACTTTCCTGTATATGCACTAT